>NC_136410.1:55650733-55968233 GCF_051521515.1 Lactuca serriola | reverse complement strand
AGAAACTGCAGTTACAAGAAACTACTAATAGAAATGTCAAAAGTTGTTGAACAACCTTAGTTTACTAAAATTACTTTTAACCATCTTAAGGTGACAATCTAATGCAAACTATAAATGAGATAATAGAAATAGAAGAGAATTGCAATGGCTTAAAGAAATGAGAATGTATGAAAAGATGAAAAATCGAATTAAGAGATTTATTATGTTTTTTTTCTTTGTGGATGAGGTAATGTTGTTTTAGAAGTATAAGCAACTTGGTTTATGATATATCCCAATCACTCACTTAATCATATAATTATAAATTTTTATCTAAGCAGCCCCTAAATGTATAATTATAAGTCTTTAACATGGTTGGATCAGTATAATATTACTTACTACGATTGATGACCCAATTATTTTCACCAAAGTTATCTAAAACTATTGATTTGAATTCTATATGTTGTTAATCTTATTAAAATTTATGATCTATTTATATTTCTGCGTTTAGTTTGAATAACTCCATTTTTGTTAGTTAAATTCTTGGTTCAGTGGGTTCATTGTACTCTACACCCAAAAATAAACCCAATAACTTGAAACACAAAACCCAGAACTTGTACACAAATCAGGCAAGATGCAATCTTTTATACTTGTATGCAAAAACTTTAAAAGCACATGTGGAGTACCAGCAGTTAGATAGAGAAAGGAAAAGGAAGAAGAGAGAAGAGAGAAGAGGGTGTCAGTGTTATTATGCTTCCCCCCCCCCCCCCTAATTAATTGTTCAAGCTCCGCCCCTGTTCTTAAGGCTTTTTTTCATTAAATCTTACGTGGGACAATCATTAACGAGGTGTTTAGGGCTTTTGATGTGAAACATCTGGATTTCCAGGTATTATATTTTATCATTTTGTTTTTTAAGAAAAAGAGAGGGACTCGACAAGTTGAGTCGTAGACTTGTTGAGTAGGACCGCGACTGTTGACTGGATTAATGAACGGACTAGACGAGTCGGAAAGGGTGGACTCGACGAGTCCGCGCTGTGGATTGAAACCCTAATTCTCGGGGTCTGTGCCCTATTTAAAGGTCTTTATGGCCTCCCTTGCAGCTACCAATACAGAGAGAGATACCCTAGCGATTGTGAGCGAGTTTGAGTCTTTTTGATCATTTTTGGTGTGATTTTGCAAAGGAGAAAGTGTTCCAGCATATGGAGGTCAAGAGGATTGCATTTCAGTAGGTTTCCAGCTTGGATCTACAACTTTGAGGTAGAAAATTGATTCCTTTTTCTTTTTAGTATGAGATCCTCGAATTTTAGGGTTTTCTATACCCTTTATTGGCTTGATTTGATGCCTATGTTGTCCCATTGAGTGATAGACTCTGTATCTGGACCTTTTAAGGTCCAGAGAGCCTTAGCCAACTTGCTTTATGTGGTTACATGGAGGAAATGAACTTAGGTTGCCCTTTTAGTAGTTATTTCACCAAAGGAAGCTTTGGGGTTGTTGCATGTGTACCAAGATTCAACCTTTACATGATTATTATGCTTGGGAAGGTCAGATCTATGGATTAGTGAAACAGATCTGACCTCAGAAGGTCATTTGAGTATGATCATGTAGGCAACTCGCCGAGTTCATAAGTGGACTCGAAGAGTCGAGTCGGGGTTGCCCCGCGATTCGTGTCAGGAGGAACCCGTCGAATGGAAGGATGACTCGACGAGCCAAGAGAGGTTAGAAGGACTCAGAGGACCCGCTTGGACTCGCCGAGTCGCCCTAGTGCACTCGACGAGTTAGGTCAAAGGTTGACCGTTGACTTTTGTTGACTTTTAGGGTTTACTGAGTGTTTGGACTTATGAGCCATTAGAGGGGTAGAATGGTCTTTTACCCTTATTGGAGAACTTATATAGAAAGGTTAGCCTAGCCTTTAGAAGTTGTATTAATTAGAGTAATTATTTATGTGATTAGGCGGAGGCTAGTGCAGTATTTCAGAGTTCGAGGTTTACCGAGTTACCCAAGGTGAGGCTTCTCACTATACTTTACATAGAGTGGTAATTAGAGTTATGTGATATAGTATATTGTATGCTATGTGTTATCTATGTGATTCTGTGCTATATGTGGTCCAGAGTTACAGAGTTAAGACTGAATGGTCCATAGAGTGAGGACCAGAGGGTCCACAGAGTTATGGGACTGGAGGGTCCCACTGAGACACTTTGACCAGAGGGTCATACAGAGTTATAGCCTCGAGTGGATAATATATGTTGCATGTGTTATTTTGGGGAACTCACTAAGCATTTATGCTTACAGTGTCTGGTGTTATGTGTTTCAGGTACCAGTGAGGATCGCGAGAAGGCGTCAGCATGATCAGTACACACACGAGGATTTTTATACATTATGATCTTGGGATGTGTTATTTGGATTGATATGTGAAACGATGAGGTTTTATAATGTTTATGAATAAAAATATGTTTTTAAAAATGTGAAAAAAATTGTTTTGAAAAATTTCGGTGTTACATGATGCTTATGTCCATCGTGATCTCAACTACTTAGTTGCTTAGGTCATGTATTCTGAACATTGTAACTTCTTCATACGATCTCAAATTTTAACGATCTTTATATCCATGCGTTCATATTTTAGTCAACTACAACTTTCATTTAGATTATTCCCGTTAAAAAGTAATATATTTTTACTTACGATCTTTATATCCATACATTTTTTTATGAATGCATGTATGGATGTTTTTTTTTTTTGCATAAAAGCATAAGTAAAAATATATTACTTTTTAACGGTTGTAATCTTAATGAAAGTTGTAGTAGACTAAAAAAACGAACACTCAGATATAAAGATCGTTAAAATCTGATATTGTATGAAAAAGTTACGACATTCAGAACACAAGACCTAAGCCAAACCACAAGACCTACACAACCAAACAGTCGAGATCGCGATGGGCATAAACATCAATAACCCCAAACACATCATCAATCATTGTCTCACATAAGATGTCGTGAGAAAAACATAAAGAAATCACTCATAAGTATTGAATGAGTATAAAAACAAAAATGAATTATTTTTAAAAAAAATAAATATTAAGGACTAAATGTGCACAAAAATAATAAGAACTAAATGTGTACAAAATGATAAATATATTACTCTATTAAGTCATTTTTCCGGCTAACCTAGACTAACCGGTTATAAAGACTAAATGTGTACAGTTTAACAAGTTGAAGGGGGTAAATATGGATGAAAAAAACTCAGTGGCTAAATATATACAAATAAAAAAAATATAGTATTACACTCTTAAGTCATTATCCCTAAATTATATGAATGGTCCTTATGGTAAGAGGTAATTTGCATGTCTAGTTACTTCATTTTATTGACTCAGTTGGTCCCTTAAATTCATTTTGTTGTGTATTTGGTCCCTAGTGAACATAAAAATGCAGTTTTACCTCAAATTTTATTTTCAAATTTTGTTAAATAGACAAATTATTTAGTAAAAAACTCACATGGGTCCCACCCACTTAATTACTTGTCTGTTCTAGTTTCGTCAACTCCTTCCTTTATTTTCGTCGCCTCCTTCCTCCATTTTTCCTCCTCATATGCCATTTTCACTATCGATTACATATTTTCCCTCCAACTTCACAATGTAGTTCAGTTTCTTCATCCTCTTTCCACTGCACACCCGCTTCATCAACTTACCCAACCCCAATTTACCCTTTTGTATCGTAAATATCACTACAAGATTATGACTCACAACAATGATCCCGACAAGCCGACTGTCAACATCTTTTTTTCTCTTTTTTCCCGATGTTTATTTCCATATAAAATCTATACTTCATATCGTCATTGGTCACCATCATCAAGCAATCGTCGCTGGTCTCCATCGTCAATCCGCTAAGTGGTGGGGTTCTTGCACAAATTCCTTGAAGACGGAGAGGGGAAGGAGAAGGTATCGTTTTTAATTCCAAATTTGAAGCATCCCAAAAATACAACCCAAAAATTTCGTTTTTAAAACATTATTAAAACCATAATATCATTGCCAATAGTATAAAAATCATAAACGATGTGTTTCAAAATGTCATAATATGTATCACATATCAAATCTCATATCGAATATCATATCAAAATATCATAGTAAAACTCCGAGGCTAAAGACTGCGGTGTGTGCCATGCGATCATCCCAAGCTCTTCCCTTTGCTACCGGAAGTACCTGAAACTAAAACTGAAATTATAAGCACAAAGCTTAGTAAGCTCCCCCAAACTACCACATACCATACAAATAACATATCACGAATAACAATACTCTAGGACTACTCCCAACTGCATCGGGACGAATCCCGACATCGGACTCCTGCCCGGCATCGGGCTCACCCCGACATCCGACCGTATCGGGCATCAGGCTCACCCTGGTATCGGGCTTGCCCCGGCATCGGGCATGCCCCAGAACACATAACCCATAGCATATAAACTAACATACATCGGGCCAAAGCCTGGTACACATAACACATAACATATAACATACAACATACAACATGCATGAATCATAAAGACATCATGCATACGTAACTACTTCTCGGGACCGCCCTAGCATCGGACCGAAGTTTGAAAACATATGAACTGCATCGGGCTAACACCAGCATCGGGCTTACCCTAACATACTATAACTACTTAAACGGGCCGACATTGGCGCCTTAGACCCGTTCCCATTGGAAGAAAACTCACCTCGTAAAGTTGTCTGTGAAATCTCGCGGTGAGGAATATCTGGTAACTGCCTCAGCGTCCCTCCGACTATCAAAACACAATAATACATAGTCAATAACTGAAACTCTTTCCTAGGGTAAAATGACCATTTTAACCCTAGTCAAAATCAATGCTCTTGTCAAAGTCAAATCAAGGTCAACCCCCAGTCAACCCAACTCGTCGAGTCATCTCCCTACTCGACGAGTCCCTGAAATGCTCAAACTCGTGGTTCACTGAGTCAACTCGTCAAGTCCTTCTATTGACTCGTCGAGCTCTTTCTTTAATAATAATCGAGACATATCGACTCTAGTCGAGTCCCTCCTTGGACTCGTCGAGTCGTTTAGCTCGCGAGTCCTAATCTTGTCCAACTCACTGAGTCACCCCCGTTTAACTCAATGGTTTCACTCACAACCAAAAAAGGTTTGGGGGACTCAACCCGACTCGCCGAGTCATAAGAACAACTCGGTGAGTTCCTTGCATGATAAAACCATACAATCGATTCTAAATGATTCCAATGCTTCTAACTCATAGATCTGGGCTCCTTAGGCTAGCATACACGTAAAGTTGCTAACTTTACGTGTATGCATGAAGATATAAGACCAAAACACTCATTACAAGCTTGAAAAGGAGATCTAAGTCATTACATAGACTATGGTTGCATAATAGTGGCAACTTTGAGCTTCTAGAGCTCAATAGAGCCCAGATCTAAAGTCCCTACATCCCTAAGAGCTCAAATCTCGGACTTGCCTTAGAAATGGCCCCAAAACTCACAACATTCAAGCTAGGTGAGAGATCTAATTGCATAACAACCAATGTATAAGCTTTATACCTTTATGAAGACAGAAATGAGTCCTTAGCTTTGGATCTCCAACCTTCCTTCTGCAACTCCAAGCTTTTGCTTCCTTCTTCAAGCTTAAGATCATAAAATGGCAAGAACTAGCTCAATATTTCACCAAAACTAAGTAGGGTTTCGAGAGTGGGCTGTGGAGGTGATGGGGGCTGGAGTGGAGACGTATAATGTAGCTTAAATAGAGTGCAAACCCTAAGGATTAGGATTTCCTCCTGATGGACCTACTCGTCGAGTCCATCCATCGACTCCTCGAGTAGACCACTTAAACCCCGAGATCAAGTTGGCATCTACTCAACGAGTTAGGTCTACCAACTTGTCAAGTAACTCTTTTAAAATGAACAATTTAATCAAATAATTACGTACCAGAAACAGGGCGTTACAAAATTCCTAGATCCTTTTAGAATCTATAGGTGTCGGTTGAAATCTTTTCAATTTTTTTTTATGTTCTGGTAATTCTTCAATAGATATATAATCTTCTTGGTGGCAATTTTGAGTTGAGAACCGGTTGAAATCCTTTCATTTTTTTGGTTGTTTCTGAATCCATTAATCGATGTTTCTAGAATTGAAGTACGTTTGTTTCCATTTTTGTATGTTTTGGATTTGATTTTTGTAAGTTATTTCAGGTTTGGTTTTGATTTGTGTTGGTTTAGATTTCGTTTTAATTTGGTTTGATATTAAAGATTAAAGTTGGAGAAACAACGCTTATTGTTGGGAGCTTAAAGATTTCAGAAGGGTTGGTGGAGGTGAAGGAAGATGGTAGCCGAAGATGGATAGATGGTGGTCGGAGTTTGGTAGTATTCGTTGTTGTAGGGGAGATGAAGGAAGCATGTTTTAAAAGAGTGGGGTGGGGCCATTATATGTTAACAATAATATAAATAGTTTTATAAAAATGAAGTAAATTAAAAAAGAAATTAGTAAAGGACACAATAGTCATTTATGTTTGGTAGGACCAAGCACGTAGCAAAAACGTATATTAGAGACCATCTGAGTTAAAAAAAAAAGCAAAAACCAAAAGTTAGTGACCAAACACGCAAGTTGTCCCAAACCACATGAACCTTTCGTGTAGTTTACCGTTATTTTTTTAGCCCAATCACATGCACAAATAGTTTTTTATATATAAACACATGGAATCGACACTCTAGTATAACTATATTTCGTTGTTTTTTTTGGATTAACCAATTATGTATTTTTGTTTGCTCGTTAGATCATATATATATATATATATATATATATATATATATATATATATATATATATATATATATCTTATCTTACTATATTATTATATAAACCTTAGTATTTTTAAAAATAGACAAATTATTAAGCAAATAGTACAAGTATAATAGCATTATATAAAATATTTTATTTTTATTTTGACCCGGTCATTATCTTTTCCCGTTATCTCTCCTTATTTTCTCCTTATTTTGACCTGGTAATTGAAGAATCATATGTAATCCCATTTAATTAGCTTAACTACAAGTTCAAAAGCTCAATGCCAGTCTCGTATCCTTCATATCTCACTCTCTCTCTCTCTCTCGATTTCTCTCGATAACCATTGCTTCTAACTTTCTCAAAACCCTATCTAGAAACGAAGAGGCTGCCTATGAACACATCCCCTCATTCTCTCATGTGAATTCAAGTTTTTAAATCTTCCCCCTGTAGAAAATGTAGACAACATGTTGCTTCCTTCACCATCATCTATGTAATTGAACTTCAATGCCATCATTTCTATATGCCTTCCGTTGGGTTTTCTTTGTGATTACTGTATATCCTCATTTGCTTTTAACCTAGCCCCTTTAATCCGTATCCAGTTAATGTTGAATCCTAATATCTCGGCTGATATCCATAGATTTTGGCCTGCGTTCCCTTATTTTGTTATATGTACCAACGATTATCCTTGCCCCATATGCCATCCCCAAATAACCTCACACACACTCTCTCAAAAATAGAACGTGCTGAGTTTTTGCTTCTTGTTTTTTTGTCAAACATCGCAACAAGCCATTACAACTGCCAACCCCCAAAACCATCCTGAAGATCCACCCTAAAATTCGTTTGGAGTGAATGTGTTCGACTATGGCTTGTTGCTTCTTCTTCAAGCGACATCTATTACACTCCCGTTAGTCAAAATGGTGTGCCCTTTAGGCCTTCATTGCGCTACCATGTAATCTTTTGGCGCTCCTCAAAAAGCCTATCTTTTACTAAACCACTGCACATCCCCCACCACTATGTTTGTTGTTGTCGATTCTCTCTCTCTCTCTCTCTCTCTCTCTCGTAAATAAACACCCAACATGAGTTTTTTTTTTGTGGTCAACAGAGGATGCAAACAGATCTTGAAAACACCATCATCTTCTTCGTTTTCTCATCCAGGTAACTGTATATTTTGTTTTTTTATAATATTTTAGTAAAAGGTTAAATTTATCTATATATGTATGTTTAAATTTGTGTTCTTGAAAATGTGTTGTAGGGAATGAGATGTTTGACAAAAACACATAAACCAAGTTTCCATACAGACAAACAATCCGGAAAACGGATCTAACCAGTTGGATTCCAGTATCATCGATACCTTGGTAGGTCTTCCCTTTATGCCTAAGAATCCAAACAACTATACCATCGTTGCAACCTATGGTAATGATTTCCCCATATTTTTTAAGTATTCCAGGTTTCTTGAATTAGGTACTTAATGCCTTTTCTTCTTTTTCCCATCAAGTGTCATTTGGATAATTAAGGATGTGATAAAATTGATTTATCATTTTTAATTTATTATGTAGCTTTTATTACCTTTTTCTGAACATATTCAATTGATCAATTCATGTTTTCATGTAATTTTAATGGGTTTGACAGACATCTTATCCTTTTTTTTTCTTTTTTTCAGAAGCCTGATAAGTGATACCTCTATAGGTTAAGAGCAGAAGTAATCATATGCTTCAATTATGGGATGCACTTTGCATTGATAATGGAATTTATAGGTAAGGGTAACGAAGTTAACAAAACATCTTCTTCTATTCATGTTGAGAAGAGTAGTCTCAATTTTTACATTTATTGAGTTTTCTTCTTTGTGAAGCTCTTTGTCCATGTTCACTCTACAAATAGGATTCAAAATAAGAATTTTGCAAACTCATGTTTTCTGCATCTAACAAGATTTTTTTTGTTGCAGTGGACTAGAAGGGCTATGTAATGGTAAGGCATCATCTACCTTTGTGTTTATCACCTTAATATTTGTCCTTATCTTTATTAGTATTTACATTGCAGAAAAACATCAATGTTAATGTCCTAAATAAGAAATTTTGATGGTATACTTTTACTTTTTTAGTCAAATGGTATAGTTTTTGAACCGCAGTTACAACTGCCGTGATGGCTGCCGCGACCGCTGTCCTTGCGCACCGTAGCGCTATCAGCACAATAAATACTGATGATGGGATTGAAGAATCCGATCGTAGTATCAATCCAGGAAGTCATCAAACAGTAACAGTAGCAGGCTCACAAAGCCGAAAATCAGAGAACAAGAAACGAAAGCGCCAAGCCCGGAAAGAATGCAAGAAATCCCAAAAACTTGCCATGCAACCACAACAAGTGGAAACCCCTGCCATCCCCGTACCGAGTAGGCCATACGAGGGAAAACTCCCGAAGTGTGATAAGTGTAGTTTCCATCATCATGGGGCTTGCCATGAGATGCAATGTTGCAATTTCCTAAAAATAGGGCACCATGCTCGCATCTGTGGAGCACCGGCATGACCCATCACTCAAGTCCCTGTCATCGGGACCAACCCTACACACAAAAGTAGTGATAAAGCCGAACGCTTTAGGAATCAATTTCCAAGGTGGAGTAATGAGGAAGGCACTCATGTCCACATAACACAGGCTAAACACCTCACTTCCACCACTAATGTTGGTGCTGTCCAGATATGTCACCAATGCGGTGAAATTGGACACCTCAAGAAGGATTGCCCGATAGCGAAGAACTCGGGTGCTGATGGGAAGGTTCTCAGGATCACAGCTGCAAGAGAAACTACATCAGACCCTCGTTAATATAATTTAGGCGTTTCGTTGTAACAGACTTATAACCCATCCAAAACTAGTGCAACTAGAGTCTTACCTTTTACGAGATCCTGTCTGTATAGGGATGCTCATGCTGCGTATATTTGTCTTTTGTAGTATACCTTATTCGCAGCAATAGTCTTGTAGTAAGTCTAAAGTATTGTAACTCTGTTGATGGTTGCACGGTTGTGTTTTGTGTGTAAACTTCTTATGTTCAAATCTAATGTCTTTAAGTTTCCGTATGATTCCGACATTATCATACAACTAGATTCAATTTGATCCACACCATACCAGCTTCATACATACATCTCTTACATCTCTTTCTTCGAAATCGCCTTTCCAGCGAAGCCGTCATTTCAGAACACTGAAGCCCTCATGCGTGGAGTACCTCATAGCTCTTCTCTTTTCCGAAGAAATCCCCGGAGTACCACTCGTGCGGTACGTCAAGTTCAACCCAAAGATTCATACGGCTGATCTATCACTGAGGAATGTATACATAAGGGTAATATATATACTCAAAGTTCTACAAGTTTAGAATTGATGATTCCGCTTTAACTTCTTTTCCTCGATAGGATGTGAGCTTAAAGAAGAATCAATTATTCGACTATCTTTTCAATCTTAATTATATACGACTCGTATACCCGAAATGGTGATCGTTGAACCAAGTATGAATTCTAAAATGAACTTCAGGACGGAGAACTGCCCAAGACTACAAGTAATCGCATCCTCATGTGAACAAACTTAGAACCCAGTAAGACTTCTGTAGACAGGTTTCCATTCAGTCTAAACACCTACGGAGATACAAGAACAGTACGGACAACTGAGCGAACTAAACAAAAATAGAATAAGAAGACTAGGCTTCTCACCCTAGAGAAATCCGGTCTTATTCTTCCAGAAGTCGATGGATGGCATCGTATGTACCTCGACTATCGAGGACTCTGTCAAGGTTTTCCATTAGAAATCGTTGTCTCTGCCTCACATAGATGAATCGGTTGAGCAAACGCAAGGAACAAGTTACATTTCAGAAATGGACCGAGATCCGAATATCACCAGTTTGAGTGCGAGGGAAGGATGCCCGGAAGACTACCTTCCAATCTCGATGCGGACACTTTGAGTTCGTAGTAATACCCCTCGGATAGGACCAATACGCCTGAAGCATTCATGAGTTTAATGAATAAAGTCCGTCTTTCTTACTTGGATCAGTTCGTCATTCTCCATGTAACGACTTACTTATCTGCCCTCGTAGTGAGAAGGAACCCGCAGAAACATTACCTTCAGAGGAACTTTCCCGAAGTTCTCTAAGCACAAGTTTTGAAATTGAAGAGTCAGGTTCCTATGACACACTGTTAGTGATGTGGGAATTTTTGAGTACTCTTTCAATTTGTCAAAACCGTTGAGAATTTGTCGACACCTGAGACGCCGACAGACATTCGCCAAATTCTAGGTCTTACAGACCTAATGTCATAGTTCATCCATAACTCCTCGCAAATCACAGAAACTCGTACGACTTTGACCCAACAGGGGGTGGCCCTTGACTGGGAAGATAAACAAGAAAAAGAAACCTTGGAGATTCCAAGTGAGAGACCAAGTCCTTTAGGAAAACTCACTCTGGGAATGCTTAATGCGCTTCGCAACGTGTGGAAAGCTAAATCCAAGATAGTCAGGACCTCCGAGATTCTTGCCAGAATCGGTCCTGTACCTCACAGACTAAACCTACTCCGCAAACTCAATAGTGTACATTTTACTCTTCGCGTCTCGATCTTCAAACCGTACCTTTCCGTTAGGACTCTCGTAATCCTACTCGACGAGATCAACATTAACGAGATCCTCACATTCGTATTAGAACCGTAGTGACCCTAGGCATAGAGGTCAAGCGGACAAAGCAACGCAGTCGCCCATTAGTGAAGGTTCGTTGGGATACCAACCGAGGACCCGATTTCACTTAGGAGCGCTAGAACCAATCGATTAGGAAGTTTCCTCCTCTTAACTCGATCATCATACCTACTTCCTTACCTAAATTCTAATTTCAGGACGAAATTCCCTTTAACAGGAGGATGATGTGACAACCCGAAATTTTCATTTTGTCAAACCCAAAAAGCCAATCACTTCATATTATAAGTCAAGTTCACTTTTACTTGTTTTTGGGAAAAATAAAGTTCTTTTGATTATTTTAATATTATTTTTAAACGAACGGGTGAAAGAAAGTGCCATCTCAGTCTTTGAATTTTAAAAACCGCAAACACCTCGCGTCTTAGAAGTTCCCGGCCAAACTATTTTGTTTGGGTCGAAAAATCATCCCAAAAATCCGTAAACTCATGCTTATCCATGAGTTTATTCCCCAAGACTAGTCATTTGTGTTTACTCCCCATTTACTAAAAGAGTAAACTCCAAAAGAGTAAACTCCAAACTCTTTCAAGTATCATCCTAGATTTTGTTCTAGATCTTCAAACTAATAAGTGTTCTAACCCTTTCAAGTTAGTATATCACTTAATCTAGTGATTGTACATCCATTAATCAATTCATTTATGTGTTTTGACTAGTTTTTCCAAAACACCAAGAACACATACTAGTGTTCTTGGACTTAAAGTTTATTTCAAGCTTCCACAATGTAAGTACTTCTATCCTAGATTCATTTAAAGCTAGCTATACATGTTGATACCAAGTAAAAGTCCCAAGAACACCAAGTTAAAGGTGTTCACGGTTTTGGGAGGTCCCAAAACCGTAAACACCAAGAATAGGGCCAAAGTGGTGTGTTAGGGTGCCTAGATGCTTCAAAATGCCTTAGGGACTTGTCTAGATTCATCCTTGATGAGTTTATCACACAAAAAGAACCAAAATCATACATTTTTATGTGTTTACGGTTTGGGGATCTCCCAAAACCGTAAACACCCCAAATGATGTGTAAATGTCCCATAAATGTCCCATGGTTGTTCCTTATGCCTAGAATCTAACCTAGACTAGTGCCATGATTGAGCTAAGGACTTCAAAACCCCCAAATACAAAACTTGTGAGTTTAAGGTAGTAAGCTCATGATTTTAAGGTAGTAAACTCATGAGTTTAAGGTAGTAAACTCATGGAGAAATGGTCCTTAGACCGTAAACTCCATTTAGGAGTGTTTTGATGCCACACAACACATCCTAAGGCTAAATCATGAGGTAGGAATGCTTGGAATAGCTTAGAAGACTTCAAAACAACAAATGGTCAAAATATTAGGAGTTTACGACCGTAAACTCAAGAGTTTACAACCATAAACTCAAGGGGTGTTGGTCCTTAGGGAGTAAACTCATTTTAAGAGTGTTCCTTGAACCCCAATCATACTAGCCTTTCGCTACAACACTTAGATGCACTCCTTAGCACTTATAACACTTATACAAAGTGTTTGTCATGTCCTAGAGTGTCTTGACTTGTTTATTAGTTGTTTAAAGACTAATTGTTTATATACATATGTCCTCATATGTAATTAGGATTTTTGTGCGTGTCTAAGTCTTCACTTGACACCAAGCACATATCCAACACTTCCTTCCGATCCACTCGCAACAAGTGAGTTCATACCCCTTAATCAATGTTTTAACTGTTTTTAAATGTTTTATGGGGTGGGGGATACAAGTAGAATCATGCTAGTTATTATATCAATCACATGTGATTGATAAGCAGCATTCAAATGATTGGCTACTCATTAGCCGTTTTACCAAACAGTTTCCTTCAAATGATTTTTATAAACACTTCATATGTTTAAAACACCTTATTAAACTGTACGTTTTACTTTGTATGTTCCATTTCAAACTCATTTACAATTGTGTTTCAAATAAATGTTTATTTATACTTAAACTGTTTTATCAAACCCACGCTTTCAAACTGTTTTATAGATTGACATCAAGTCGATCTTTTCTTAGATAATAATTATGTTCAAAGGTTTTACAAAGCTTATTTTATGCTTTTATATATTCAATTGCATGCCTCTATATGTATAGTTATATAAGAAATTTTTAAAAGACTTAGGAAGGCTATCCACCCTATTTCCTTTTCGCACTTGAGATGTGGTCTGGTGGGACATCGGGTATCCGTCTGAAGGTTGTTTAAATATTAGTTATATATCCTATGTACATATATAGTCATAAAGGTCCTTCTAGTTCATCTAATGCCCTTGGGTAGCAAGGGTATACATCCATGTTCATACGTACCAGTTAAATTACTAGTAAGCTACCATATGGGTAGTTTAGGAAGATACTAGAACTATTACTAGAACGCGATATCATACAATGACTCAGTTCATTCATGAGTCAATACATGCTATATAGAGAGAGAACACACATTACAGCTAGCACACGTAGAACATTACAGTACATTACTATACTATTACATAGATATGTTTACATGATTACATTTACATAGATACATCTTGAAAGAGAACATATACAGCTATACTAGAAGAAGAACATATACAACTATACTAGAAAGAGAACATATACAACTATACTAGAAAGAGAAAATATACAATGATACTAGAACGAGTAACAATACATTACATATACATGAATATGTTAACATAATTGTGATCCACTGTATCGGCGCATGCCTTCAATGTCATGGCCCGAGTTGTAGCCAGAGTCTCTTGGAGGGAGAGCATGAGTTTGCGTATAGATCTATACTGGATTGACTATCCTATACCTTGCTGCTAGCTACAGCCGGACCTGCAGGTCTGCGGGTGCCAAACGTCATACCTTTTTACGACCTACATTTGTCGTTGTTACCTAGTCGATAGTATGGTACAATTAATCACATGATACCTTAATATAAATCCAGTTTAAGGTAGTTAGTATATCAGTAGTTCCTATAATACAACACTACAGTACTACATTAATTTACCCTTTACATATATTTAGTGATCATTTCACTTAAACATTAAATGTACAAACTACATTTTGTTAATTATAGTTACACTTGGAAAACTTACACACTTTTACAAGAAACGAACATTTAGAACAGTTAAGTCTCGGTAGAAGACTACATTCAGAACAGTCGGGTCTTGGTAGAAGACTACATTTAGAACAGTCGGGTCTTGGTAGAAGGCTACATTCAAAGCAGTTAGGTCTTGGTAGAAGGCTACATTTAGAACAGTTAGGTCTTTGTAGAAGACACCCTTATATAATAGTAGGAATCATAGGGATTTCTAGGGATTTTCAAACATTTACAGTTGTTTTACAAAACATTTTTATACTTACAGTTCATATACAATTTTAATACTTACAATTCGTATACATACAAATACTTACATACAAATTAAGACACTAAAATAGTTATGATCTCACCAGCTTTAAAGCTGATACTCTCTTTCAAAATAACTTGTATCCTCATGTAGCACCTGGTTCCTGGTATGTATTCTTGGTTATTAAATCTCCTTATATTGCATGATTAACCTTGGACTCGGCGAGTTGAAGGACTAACTCGCCGAGTAGAAGCGGGACTAGACGCGGGATCTACTCGGTCTACTCGGCGAGTAGACCCTGTCTGGACTTAAACCCTAACCCGGATGTTTGCACCTTATTTAAACGATCTAACCCAGCCTCCATTTCCCCTAGCACTCCCAGAGATCTGTAGAACGAAACCCTAGCCCCTTTTGTGTCCTTATGGGTGATTTTTAGCATTTTGAAGGTGGTTTGGAGCTTGGGGGAAGAAGGAGAAGGTTAAAGAGTGCAAAAAGGGAAGAAGATCCAGAATCTACTCTGTGAAGGGCTTCTATTCAGTTAGAAAAGTTCCTACCTTGATCTTTAGTTCATTGAGTCCCCTTTTTGTCCCTAAAAGAGGTTTTAAGCCCTAAGAACCTAAATATCTATGTGTCTATGGTTAATGTTCTGCAAGGACTTCGGATTTGGACCTTTTGGTCATCCGAGTAGCATAAAGTCTCTGTGGTTGAGGTGATTGAGGTCCCCATTGAGTATAGGACCTCTTAAAGAGCTTGGAATTGCATGTTTGAGCTCATAGGGCCATGCATGCACGTAAAGTTTGCAACTTTACGTGGTAAATGAGCCCTAGGACCTTGGATATGTGGTTTTGAAGTGTTGCATGTCCCAGATCTGGCCTACTCAGGGAATGGGTCGAAGGACTCGGCGAGTTCTATGAAGATGGTCGTCGACTCGGCGAGTTTGAAGAACAACTTGGCGAGTCCTATGAAGATTTCCTGGAGCTCGCCGAGTAGTTCCTCAAACTCGGCGAGTCTTATGAACATCCACAGATCACGAGGGGTTTAAGCATCGAAGGCTCAACCCTTCGTACCTGTGCGCGAAATTAAGTGTGTAACGTAGTCCCGAAACCCCAAACCCTTGTATGGGGTGTTCTGGTGTGGATTGAAAGCGAGCAGGGGATCTGCTCAAGGAACTCGGTGAGTTGCTCGAGGAACTCGGCGAGTTGGGACTCGAGTCGGCCCCATAGTCCCGGGTAGAGAGTCAAGGGTGACTCAGTGAGTGGGGAGAAGGACCTGGTGAGTGGGACCGGATCAGTGAGGGATGGACTCGGCGAGTTGCTCGCGGACTCGGCGAGTCCAGTCAACTGGAAGTTGACTTTGACCTGAACTTGACTTGGTAAGGGGTAAAAAGGGTCACTTTACCCTAAGAACATCTAGCGATGTTTGACTGATCGTTTTGTGGGAATTATAGCCGGGGGACGTCCGGAGCAGCAGCAACAGCAGTAGACAGTCAATTCCCACACAGACCAGCAGCCTTTTCGAGGTGAGTTGCCTTCCAGTAGCGGTGGGTCTACGGCCACAAAGCCGGCCCACCAGTAGGAGTTGTATGTAGATGTTTGTCTCTGTGATATTCATCTAGGGGTTACTACTACCTGTGCTATGTTTATGTGCTAATATGATATGATTCTATGTGTTAGTAGTGGTAGGGAGATAGTCCCCAAGATATCCGGTCGAGAGGACCGAAGGGGAGGCCAGCACCCAGATATGCTAGGCAGTATCCGGTCGAGAGGACCGAAGGGGAGGCCAACACCCAGATATGCTTGGCAATACCCGATCGAGAGGACCGAAGGGGTAGGTCAGGCACCTAGATATGCCTGACAATATATGTGTGTTATGTGGTTATTGTGGTATGTGGTACGGTGTGGGAACTCACTAAGCTTTGCGCTTACGTTTTTCAGTTGTTGTTTCAGGTACCTCCCTAGCCAAGGGGAAGGAGCCGGCACGGTAGCAGCATGTCACACACACTCTTGTTTCCGTAGTTATTAGCTTATTCTGGGAGTGACACTCTGACATTTTGGTTGTTTGGTTTTCAATTTGCTTTTCGATGTGAAATGGTTTAATCAAACAATGTTTTAACTATTGATGCTTTTTATGTAATGTGTTATAACGAAATTTTTGGACGTGAAATTCGGGTCGTTACACCTCAGGTCAACCATAGACAGTTACCGATGCAAGGTTTAGAGAAGATGGAGCTCGTTCAAGACTCATCTTTCATTTTTATTATACTTTAGTGTTTATCATAATTTGTCAGAACACTTGTATTAAAAATTATATTATTAATGCAATGGATGATGTTGTTGCTTGTTTACTACTTTTCATTGTTGTGATATTGTACATGACGTCCTCCACCCCAGAACGTTTCCACCGTTCTTAGTTTTGGGGTGTGACATTTATCATACAAACGAACCACACGTTTAGAAAAACTATAATAGGTATAGTTTACTAGATATTCATAAAATTTTACATACTACGAGTACTATATCAAGTAAATACTTTCATATACAAGAACAAATGGACTTTTCATACGTAAATCTTTTTGATACTAAGTTTTGTGAGACATTAAACTTCATGTACTTTCAAGTATGCAGTTAAATTCATGTGTTACTTTTTGTTATTTAATCAATCATATGTGATTTATAACTGTGTTTCAAACAATAGGATTTTATATACTTCAATCTGTGTTTCAAACAAACTACTTTTAAATCGTTTTATAAATTGACATCAAGTCATGAATATTTATTACTAAACTCTTCAAAAGGTTTTACAAATTCGTTGCGGAAGTCACTCTTGTTTCCCATAATCTCTTGTAGGGAGAACGTTTAGTATGGGAACTACGTATCACATTATGACCTTAATAAAACAAATATGTTTTCAAGTAATTATTACCGTAGATTGTCAATTCTGAAGACCCCTGAGTACTTACTTTTCCCATTACTATCATATAGTGACAGTTCTACTTGAAAGTCAATGCAAGCTATTTTCAAGTTAAGATATTTATAAACTAGGGAAAACATCCACTTTTATAAAGAAACAAATATTCAAAAAAGTCGGGTCTTGGCAGAAGACTACTTTTTATACTAGTAGGAAATATGGGATTTTCTAGAGGTTTTTAAACGTATACAAACATTTACATTGAACTTTTACAAACATTTACATTGAACTTTTACAAACATTTATATTCAAACATATACAAACATTGACATTAAATACTTATGAACTCACCAGCTTAAATGCTGATCTACGTTTTCAAAATAACTTGTATTCTCAAGTCACCAGTAGACAGGTGCCGATGCCAGGTTTTGAGAAGATGGAGCATCTTTAAGACTCGTCTTTTATTTTGATTATTCATTTTTGGTGTCTTATTACTATTAAAGAACACACTTGTACGAAATTATACTATTAATTCAATGGATGATCTTGTTGCTTATTTACTACTTTGCATTGTTATGATACTGTACATGACGTCCTCCGCCCTCGAACGTTTCCGCTGTTTCGGTTTTGGGGTGTGACAGATTGGTATCAGAGCTTTGTTTATAGTGAATCAAGTATATCAACCCATAAAAGATATACAAACTATAAACACAACGGTATTAATATACTATGACCAAGAGTTTATACTTTTAAATAATAAAATATTTAACTAAGTATACATACCTGCATTCATATTAAAAACAGTGTCACTAGGACAGAACAAAAGTGTTACGATTATTGAACAAGACGATTAGGCTTAGAGACATATACTCAAACCTGGGAGGATATAGCCTGATCAACTATATTTTCCGAGGAGTGACTAGCATGTGCCTAAGAATGGTTGTGGTGTTGCAACAAGTCTAAAAACTTACCAACCATACTACAATGAGAACATTAGAACAGAACATAAACTTAAACTACTATAGGAGTATTTTGTGCTACTATAATTACTTATTTGAGAACTAAATAGGTCTTTATTAGTATGTTAATAGTTGTCGAGTGGATACACTACGATTATATGTAACTATGGTGTCATAGACTTAGAATTTGTGATCTTTGCTTTACTTCCTGTTCCTTGTTTGGTTGTGGACTTAGAGTTAGGATCACTTATTCGAAGGTCTATCCGGTTTTGGTTACATATGACTGGTATGCACTACGCAAATGTGGGAGTAACTAATAAAGATCATCTTATAATTATCTTAGTTAGTACGTCTATTAACTGTTTCTTTTACCCTTATTTCTCGTCTAGATAAATGGTTGAACTAAGTGTTCACCCGAGGGATAACCCTCACCAGTAAGAGATATTCTACTTTTCTTTCCTTGGTTTAAGGAATAGTCTTCCTATCTATGCTCCAAGTAGCACTTTTCTATGTAACTATCCCTGTACTGTAAGTACTTTTAGTAGGCCTTTATGCTGTCAAAACTTTTCTACTTCGGATATGATGTAAGACCTACTCCAAGGTCATTTTTCCCAAACTTTTTACATCTTAAATATCAATGACATTGACAATCAGCTAATTTCGGTTACAATCTTTGTTCAAATACTTTCATTCTATTATCGTTAGGATTCTATCCAACTCTCACCCTAGTCAATTTGTTGAACTATGGTAACTTAGCTCATGGGTACACTTCCAAACCGCAATAATTAATTACAATTATAATTACACTCTCGTTCGAATCAAATATTTACATTGGTATAAAACTAGTGCAACTCGAGTCATATCTTTCTGCGAGATCTCATCAGTTCTAGGGACTCTCGTGCTGCTGGTACTTGCTTTTACGCAGATACCTTATTCGCAGCAGCACCATCATCGGTAAAACTAAAGTACTGAAACTTCTTCATAAGTTGCACAGTAGTGTTCTTGTAACACCGTTCTGAACTAGTCTCACGCCAGTGATTCCGAGTAGTTCGACATGGTCAGTTGACTTGAGTCGATTTGATCCTCACTGTGCCAGTTTCGTGCAAAAATTCTTCTCCCTGTAATCGACTTTCAAGCAAAGCCGAAATTCCAAAACTCTGAGGCACTCATGCGTAGATTGCCTTATGTTTCATAGCTTTCCTGAAGTAACCTCAGCAGACCTCCCCGGAATACCACTCGTATAGTACGTCAAGTTCAATTTGAAGGCCGATACGGTTAATCTATCACTGAGGAATGTATACGCAAGGGTGGTACATAATCAAGCTTCTACAGGTTTAGAATTGATGATTCTGCTTTAACTTCTTTTCTTTGTGTGGATGTGAGCTTAGAGAAGAATCATTTATTTGACTACCTTTTTAGTCTTAATTATATACGACTCGTATACCCGAGACTGTGACTGATGAACCAGGTATGATTTCTACTACGAACTTCAGGACGGAGACTGCCCAAGACTGCGAGTGATCGTGCTTTCGTGAGAATAAACTTAGAAGTACCTATCTATTTCCTTAATTCATGAGTAATCATACTTTCTTTTAGATCTTCACGACATCTAATCCACCATAAAGTTTTGACGTCATAATTAGTATGAGTTGGTTGAGTCTACATCGATCCGACATCATGTGCTTTGAGAAAGCAGTTCGTCTTAACCTCCCTAACAACGAAACTCTAGTTATTTACAGCGACAAATCAAGTACGAACCTTCTCATCATTTCGTGTATACAAGCTCAGAAGTGCTTACGAATGGAATGTCATACATTCCTTGCACACATCGTCAATACGAGCCAAGAAGTGAAAGGCATTCAGAACATTCCAGAAGTACGCGACTTTTCCACCACAACGCCAAGTCAAGTTTCAGAATCGACTTAGTTCCAGGAACTACCCCAGTAGCCAAATCGCCTTATCGTCTAGCTCCAGCTGAGATACATAAACTTTCTAGTCATCTTAACGAGCATCTCATGAAGGGTTATCACCCCAGTGAAGCCAGACAAAAGAAACAAAGTTGTACCCCAATAGTGAAAGGTTCGTGGGAATGCCATGCGAGGACCTGAATACACTTAGGAGCACGAAGACCAGATGAAAAAAAAGTACCCATATCTCTTTCCGTAATCCACAAATATTTACCTTACATTTAATTCCGGGACGAAATTCCCTCTAACGGGGGGATGATGTGACAACCTGAAATTTCAAGCCAATGTAACGAATTCCAGTCGAACCTTGTAACCCGTTTTAAGTTAATAAAATATCTTCGAAAATAAAATGTTTAAAAAGTCTCAATTGGGTTGTCATAATGATAGATATCATTTCAAGGTTTTCAGAGATATCCAGATCACTCGAATCCGAGTTATAACGAGGAAGTTATGACCAACCGAAAATTTGTGTAAAAACCGGTAAAACCCTACTAAACGTAAAAATGCGAAGTTTCAATAAAACACTTTTTAGCCTTAAGTATCTAAGTGAAAGTCATATATATCATTAAATCGTAAACATACATAAAAAGAACGCCCAAATCTGATTTCATATGAGGAAGTTATGATTTTTCGAAGTTTCGGACATAGCAGTAGACAGCTAAAAACTCGAAATTGAGATCAAGCGACTTTTTGCCATCATGACCTAAACAATAATTGAAGATCTCATCAATGGTATTACAACGGTAAAAATTCTGACGAAAACGGACGCTGGATGAAGAAGTTATGGATTTTTAACGGACTATTCCTATCCCGACCTATTAAAAATAAATAATTAAAAATAAAATTAAAACCAGCCGACGAAGTCTAAATGAAAGTTGTAGAGTACATTCTCACCTACGCGTGCATATAAAGAACATCAAAAATGGAGCTTGTATGCGAAGGTTATGGATTTTACAAGTTCAAGGCACACAAACCAAGAGGATTTGCGCCCAACGTACTCGGGTGCTAGGCCTCGGTTCGTCCACGTCGCTCCGGGTCCCATCCAATGCTCCATCCGAGGATGCAGTAAGCCATGACGCATGTGAACGCCCCGCGTAACCTCGCTGGTATGCCCCTCGTATGCGAGGGTTCCAGGCAAAATGGCTCATTTTCTCTCCTTCTCTTGCGTTTTTTTCCCCATTTTGCATGCAAGAAATATCCTAAAGCCCCGGTCTTCACATCCAAGTTCCAAAGGAAGGTTTTACGCTCCCGAGATTCTTGAGAATCTCGAGAAATCCGCTTTCTCCTGTCGAAGTTCTGCTCGGTTTTCATCTCACCTTCTTCAATCTATCAAGTGAGTTCATACCCCTACAACTACGTTTTCAAATATTTTGTAAATACTTTTATACACTTTTAGGGGGGGGGGGATACAATTAAACACCAGGTTATTATCGAGTGGAAATATCTATCCTTTTCTATGCATTTTATACTGTTATTTTAACTATCATACGAAAACGTTCTCATACAACATATCACGATAACACTTTGTCCTTTTGGAATAAAACATGTTGTTATATAAATGTCAAACACTTTATTTATATTTTGAGTATGAATGTTCAATAATATTATTACAAACGTTATACTTGCGTACAAAGTCGATATTGCAGTAGGGTTTATCATACAAACGAATAACACATTTAGAAAAACTATAATATGTATAGTTTACTAGATATTCATAAAATTTTACATACTACGAGTACTATATCAAGTAAATACTTTCATATACAAGAGCAAATGGACTTTTCATACGTAAATCTATTTGATACTAAGTTTTGTGAGACATTCAACTTCACGTACTTTCAAGTATGCAGTTAAAGTCATGTGTTACTTTTTGTTATTTAATCAATCATATGTGATTTATAACTGTGTTTCAAACAATAGGATTTCATATACTTCAAATTGTGTTTCAAACAAACTACTTTTAAATCGTTTTATAAATTGACATCAAGTCATGAATATTTATTACTAAACTCTTCAAAAGGTTTTACAAAACTTCATTTTTAACTTATATATCGTCAAATGCATGCATATATATGTATAGTTATGTAAGAAATGTTTAAAGGACATAGAACCGCTAACCCACTTTATTTCCTTTTCTTGTTTGGATGTGTACTTAGAGTAATCGGTTAGTTGTCCGAAGGTCGTCTAAACATTAGTAATATATTATGTATACATATGTAGATATAAAAGTACCAGTCAATCATTCAAATACTACAAAGAAGAATAGTATAACAGAACTTACTAGTAAGCTATTATAGGTATAGTTTAGGAGAATACTATCATATACAAATATTAGGCAGAGAATACTACAACAGAGAATAATATCATATACAAGTACATACTAAGATACTATAACATAACGAACATACTAAGATGTTATAGCATGGAACAACTACAGGATCTAACTATACCAATGGTCACTAATGCATTTTTCTAAACAAAAGGTGATAATAAATTGGGTATACATGATCATATAACTTTAATGTGGATACTACGGCCTAGCAATTCGTTGCGGAAGTCACTCTTGTTTCCCATAATCTCTTGTAGGGAGAACGTTTAGTATGGGAACTACTTATCACATTATGACCTTAATAAAACAAATATGTTTTCAAGTAATTAGTACTGTAGATTGTCAATTCTGAAGACCCCTGAGTACTTACTTTTCCCATTACTATCATATAGTGACAGTTCTACTTGAAAGCCAATGCAAGCTATTTTCGAGTTAAGATAGTTATAAACTAGAGAAAACATGCACTTTTATAAAGAAACAAACATTCAAAAAAGCCGGGTCTTGGCAGAAGACTACTTTTTATACTAGTAGGAAATATGGGATTTTCTAGAGGTTTTTAAACATATACAAACATTTACATTGAACTTTTACAAACATTTACATTCAAACTTATACAAACATTGACATTAAATACTTATGAACTCACCAGCTTAAATGCTGATCTACGCTTTCAAAATAACTTGTATTCTCAAGTCACCAGTAGACAGGTGCCGATGCCAGGTTTTGAGAAGACGGAGCATCTTCAAGACTCGTCTTTTATTTTGATTATTCATTTTTGGTGTCTTATTACTATTAAAGAACATACTTGTATGAAATTATACTATTAATGCAATGGATGATGTTGTTGCTTATTTACTACTTTGCATTGTTATGATACTGTACATGACATCCTCCGGCCCCAAACGTTTCTGCCGTTTCGGTTTTGGGGTGTGACATAATGCGTAAACGCATCAGTAACATGATGTTATAAAACGTAGTTTTGTGTATGATTTGATGAGTAAATAGTACAAGCATATAAGTCAAATTTTATGTGTTCCTTTTGCCCTAACGGGAAAAGCAATATCATGGGCCCCTCGATGATTTTGTATTGACTTATGTGTCGAGCCCGATCAGGACATAATTGATGTGTTTAGTTAAGTTCGTAGTCTAACAAATCATAATCTAGAAACAAACTATTGGGCATTGAGAATGATTCTATTCGATGTCTTTGTCCACATGATATCTTGCAGAACGAAGGATTATATGATCCATTATCTAAAGGACGCATCATTGACCAGGTCGACAACGGCTTTTAAGAGCTATGATCGCTATTCAGATTCTAAAGTCATACTTGCAGTTATAGTTATTAGACTTATCCAAGTGGGAGACTGTTGGATTAGGTGTCTAAGCTCATAACTATAATTGATATGTACTTGATTTGATAGTGTTATGGTCCTTTTGGGTTGCCTTCACACTGGCAACTAGACAGGATGACTATTGGAGAGAGAGGCTGCTTTTATTATTTAGAATAATAAATTGGTGCATAAATATGATTTATTAACATATTCTAAGAATAATATATTAATTAGAAATCATATTTTTAATAAGTGTTTAATCAGAAATTAATTTGGAATTAATTTTGGGATTAAAGGAACAAACTAAAAGTGCAAGGGCTATTTTGTAAATATTTTATAGTTGAGGTTTTGGGCCATTGGATCGCCCTTATTAGGGAGGGCCGAAAATCCCTAGAAGATTCTAGAGATTTTCGTCCAAGCCCTATGGAAGGGGTCCATGGACTTGCTTAGGCCCTAAGCTAAGGAATTATAGTTTCCACCTTAAAACCCTAGCTAGCCTCAAGTATAAATAGAGCCCCTTGGCTCTTGAATTCGGCCATCCCCTTGGAAACCCTAGAAGAGACGACTTTGGGAGAAAGTGACTCTCTCTCATATTCATCCTCTTTCCCTAGTGTGTTTGTGAGCCATTAAGGTACTACACTTGTGGTACTTGTTCTCAAGAGTAAAGGATCTTCAAGAATCGGTTGTTATTACCATATAGAAACAAAGGTATGTAATCTTAGCTTTGTAGATTTTGATTCATTAGATACATATTAGGGTTCTCTTTTTTATGTTTAATGCTTGTATGTCTAATAGAGAAAACATAGATCCAATCTAGGGTTGCATGCACACATAGGATTGTTTGTATAAAACCCATCATCACATTAGAAAGGTGTCATCCGATTCAGGAATAGAAGAAAGATGGGCCCCAAGTATATCGGTCCTTTTTGGGTTTATCCCTGGTGGGCCAGGTTACATATCGTTTGGATCTTACAGATGAACTTAGTCAGATTCACAACACGTCCATGTATTTCAATTGTGGAAATGCTTAGGGGATGATTCCGCAGTGGTACCGTTGGAGGATATTCAGGTAGATGACCACATGAACTATTTTGAGAGACCCGTGGTGATTCTTGATCGACAGACGAAAACCTTGAGGAACAAGGTTGTTGGGTTCGTGAAAGTGCAATGGCAACATCGCAAGGGTTCAGAGTGGACTTGGGAGCCAGAAGATGAGATGAGGGAGCACTATCCTGAATTATTTAGAGCAGTGGACTTCGAGGACGAATTCTTATTCAAGTGGGGGTAGAATTGTAGCACTTGATCTGGTATGTTCATATTCAACCCTTAATATTTTAAAAGTGTTGCATTTTGGTCCTTGTGGCTAGTATGCGGAGCGTACCATAGGGTACATTTGGTGTACTAGCTGATTTATGATCGCGGGTATCAGCCTCGTACGTTGGGCATACGAGGGTTACGTTGGGCATACGTTGGCCAGGGGCAAACCCTAATTTCTAGGGTTTTTGCCCGATTTAAGCTTCATTAACTCACCTCCTGGACATTTTAGACCTGCCTCCACCCTTTGAAAACCTTAATTCGTCCTTTTGCCTTGGTTGGTGCTCTTGTGCTCTTGTTTTGAACTTCTGAGGGTTTTGTGCATCTTGAAGTAGTAGAAGAAGATGCTTGAAGACTCATTATTTGGAGGTTAGCTTATAGATCCAACTTTAGCACCTTCATTTCGTGGACTTTGAGGTTTAAATTTCAAATGTTGTCATCTCCTTTCATAGATCTACTCATTGGCTTGGTTTTTGCTATTTTGGTCCCTTTTTTGTTGGTTTTGTGAGCTAAGGCCATTTTAGGAGCTAAACCTTGTACATCTGGATGTTTTGAGGGTTCTTTTAGAATAAAAATACAAACTTTATGATATTTATGGGCTCATGCATGTGTTATGTCATTTGTTAAGCTCTTTTGAGATCTAAAGCCCCATTAAGCCATGCATGCACGTAAAGTTCCAATTTTTACATGATAAACCACCTTAAGGAAGTCAGATATGAGTGTTGGGTAAAGTCTTAATCGATTAAGAGCTGAATAATGGAAGTTGGCTAAGCTGGGGAGTGTGTTGGGCATACAAGCTGGTACGTTGCACGTACAAGCCCCAAAGCGAGTACGCTAAGCGTATGAGCTGAATATGCCTCGTGTACTCAGCAATGGGCTTTAGAGCTTTTGGGCCTTTTGGTGTTGGTCAATGTTTGGACTCTAGATGATTAGGGTCTTGTTGGGCCATCAAAATATTATTTTGGGCTATTGATATTTTATTGGAACTTTGGTTGGAGGCCCACAAATGGACTTGAGCCCAATTTAGAAAATTGGGCCGTATTTATGCTTTGAGTAATTATTTTGGACATTTGGCTTTTGGTCAGTGGGTTTGGGCCTTAGCCTTGGGCCAAGTTAGGGAAAGGAAAAAAAGGTCTTTTGATCTCGTTGGATTCTTAGTGTGAGTCGGGATCTAATTATTAATTGGATGTTATTTTGTTGATAGCGTGGGGATTTCAGCGGGCCAGTAGGTAGAGTTTTATATGTGAGATTCAACAGTTCAAGGTGAGTTTCCTCACCATGTTTAAAGGGTCTATGGCACCAATGCCAGCCCATGATCAGTTATGCTATGATACTAGATGTCTGTGAGGCTCTTGTATATGTATATGCTTGTATGCTTATGGGGCAGGGCCCGATGGTTTTCAACTAGGAAATCCTAATTTGACTACTTAGGCCCTAAGTAGCCCATGGACTCCCTCCTTAGAGGCCTTGGACGAATTATTATGGATTTCCCCATAGATTTCGTCCACTCCAAGTTTTATGGAGTCCATTAGCCCATTTATGTAACTATCTTATAATTACACAATCAGACCCCTTTATTTAATTAATCTCTTTTAGCCACAAAATTAATTCTTATTCATTCTTGACTAATATCAATTAAACAATATGATTTCTGTTTTAATATATTATTCATATAATATATTAATAAATCATAATTAATCCTCTTTCTCCTTAGTTCATCCTATCAGTTGCTATGGTGAAGGCAACCCAAAACGACCATGCTCACAATCGGGTCAAGTACATACCAAAATAGTTATGGGCTTAGACACCTAATCCAACAGTCTCCCACTTGGATAAGTCTAATAACTATATTGGGTATGACTTCGGAACCTGATCAACAGTCGTAGCTTTCAAAAGCCATTGTGGAACTCTGATCTTATCAGTAACGTGTCCTTTAGATAAGGGATTATATATTCCTCCATTCTAAATATCGTATGAACTGAGACATGGATTTTAATCATACAATTCATGTGTTTTTTCCCGATTGTCGATTTTATGACGACTGACAACAGACTATAATTATGTAACACCCGGTTCCAGGTATGCATTTAATCAGGTCAACTTTATAATTTTACCCTTGGACTCGACGAGTTGAAGGCCCAACTCATCGAGTAAGATCAAATCCGGGGGGTGGGGGGGGGGAACTAAGTAGTCTACTCGATGAGTCAGAAGACCGACTCGGCGAGTAGGTGATGTCTGATGAGAACCCTAATTTCAAGGGTTCGTCCCATTATTTAAAGAACATAATGCCCCTATGACCTTCCTTATCACTCCCTCAACGTCCAGAAAACCCTAACTCACCACCTTGAGCCTTATGACTGTTTGAGTGCCATTTTTTAGTAAACTTGTGTGCTTTGAAGCTAGTATGAAGATGAGGAAGAAGGAGGACATCAAGAGAAGTTTGTAGATCCAAGAACAAAAGCAATTTCTCCTCACTTTCTGGTAATCAAGCTTTATACGTGACTTATAGTTTCTTTGATCTCATTGTGGTCATTTTTTATGAAGTTTTGGGTCCAAGAAGCTTATTCTTTGGGTATTCGACGTCCCAAGTTAATATAACTTCAGATCTGGAACCTTAGAGGGCTCTCATGGCATAAAGGTGCCATCTTCATGGCCATGAGAACCCCATGTATGAAATAAATCCTATTTTTGGTCCTTTGAGCATAAAAGTCCCATGCATGTACGTAAAGTTAACGACTTTACATGTTATATCTACTTAGGGAGCCCAGATCTACCTACTGGATGAGTTTTGCCCATCAGAAATCGAATAATTAGACTTGGACATGCATGGACTCGGCGAGTCGTGAGTTGATTCCCAAAAACTGTTATGTCTCTAAGGAACCCATTTTAGTTCAGAAGGGATTTGGATGAGTCCGGGGAGGAGACTCAATGAAATGGACAAAGCCATGGATCTGGAAACCATGGGACTCGACGAGTGTAGGAATGTACTCGGCGTGTCCAAGGCCATCTCCCAACTCATGAAGACGGACTCGACGAGTTGTTCATACAAGTCGACAAGTCACAGACTGGACACGTTCTTAATATGAAGATAAACCCGACGAGTTCAGGAAGAACTCGGCGAGCCAGATGAAGATTGTCTCGATGTTATGATTGAAGGTGAACTCGTCGAGTTCTTGCTAAACTCGACGAGTAGAGTCGGGTTGGGGGTAGTTGTGATGATCGGGACTCGGCGAGTTGACGAGCCAACTCGGCGAGTCCGGTCAACTGGGAAGTTGACTTTGACCATGATGTTGACTTTAGCTAGGGGTAAAATGGTTATTTTACCCTAAGAGTAGTTATCAACTTTTAACTAAGTACCTTTGTGGGATTTTATAGCCGGAGAGTCGCCGGAGCAGCAAACAGAGATTCCCCACCCAGAGTTACAGCAGTCAGTCACACGAGGTGAGTTTCCTTCCAGTAGGAACGGGTCTACGACCATAATGTCGGCCCGTTTAAGTAGTTGTAGTATGTGGGGGTAAGCTCGATGCAACTTATATGTTTCCGGACTTCGGTCTGATGCCGATGCGGTCCCGAGAAGTAGTTATGTATGCTTGATGTCTTTGTGATTCATGCATGTTTATGTGTTATGTGTTATATGTTCCGGACTCCATTCCGATGTCGGGGCAAGCCCGAGGCAGCATGTGTGATTATGTTATATGCTATGTATTCCAGGGTAAGCCCGATGTCGGGGCAAGCCCGATGTATGTTAGTTATTATGCCATGAAATATATGTTATGGGGTAAGCCCGATGTATGCTAGTTTATATGTTTCTGATATATGTTGTGTACATGTCGGGGGTAAGCCCGATGCTGGGGCAAGCTCGATGCCGGGGGAGCCCGATGCGGTCGGATGTCGGGGTGAGCCCGATGCCGGACAGGAGTCCAATGTCGGGCAAGCCGATGCCGAGATTCGTCTCGATGCATTTGGGAGTAGTCCTATAGTTATGTTATTTGTGATATGTGCTTTGTATTATATGTGGTAGTTTGGGGGAGCTCACTAAGCTTTGTGCTTACAGTTTTAGTTTGGTTTCAGGTACTTCCGGTAGCAAAGGGAAGAGCTCGGGATGGTCGCATGGCACACACCACCTTCTTCAGCCTGGGAGTTTACTTTGATATGTTATATGAGATTGTGATATGATGACAGATTTTATGAGACTTCGAGATACATGTTTTATGATTTTATACTATGACGATGTTATTTATGTTTGTTAAATGATTTGAAAACGAAATTTTTGGCTCGTATTTTGGGATGTTTCAAATTGAACACATCAACTTAGTTCCGGCTTGGCCAAGCGCTCAGGGTGTCATCACCAAGGCAGTGTTTGTTTTTTGTCTGCAGATCTGCGAGGCCTCTTCTGTCTGCGCCGCGCAGACCACGCGCAGACATTAGCCTTCGCAGACTGTTTGTTTTTTTGAAGACTGCAGACCTAAAAATGTATGCGTGCCCTCTTCTTGGTGCAGATGTGGACCAAAGTCTTCTAATATCTTCAGACATCTTCTAGCCTAAAAAAACATATATATCTTTATTTTTTTCAAGTTTTTTTAATTTATATTTTTCCAACTTTATTAATGATAACAATTTGAAAAAAAACCCTACAAAACTTTGCAAAAAAAAAAAAAAAAAAAAAAAAAAAAAAAAAAACTTTTGACTATACAAACATGATATTTTTGACAAATTTATAAATAAAGATTTATTACACTAATAGTCGTTAAATTTGTTTATATAAATATGAAAAAAAATCATAATATATTCTTATAATTTTTTGCCAAATTTTGTAAAACATTATTTAATACAATATCGTCAATTTCTCGAGAAAATATTTATGGTACGTTTTTAATGGATTTAATTGAAAAAATCGAAGTTTATTTCCATCAATTTATGTATCAAATTCTTTGATCACTAATTATAATGGTTAATTATAAATTTGCAACCAAAGTTGTTGGTTTTTATCAAATATATATGCTAATTCATACCATTTTTAATTTTATTTTTTATACAATAATACATAAAAGTTGATCTAGATTCGTTAATTATTTATAACAAAATCATAAAAATATTAAAAAATCACTTTAAAGTTTAAAAAAATAAGTTTATTTAGATTTCAATTTATTTTAGTAGCCCGCAGATGTTAAAAAAACATACAGTCTTCTTTTTCAGACTGCAGACGTTTGGTCCACCTCTTCTACTGCAGAGGTCTACAGATGTGGTCCGCAGACTGCAGACATTTTGCCTCAGAAAAAACAAACAGCACCTAAATCATCGAGGGGCCCACAGATATCGCTTTTATCCCACTTTGGGTAAAAGTAACGCATAAACTTTGAATCAATGCTCGCTTGTACCTACTCATCAAATCACACACAATAATATGTTTTATAACACCAAGTTACTGGTGCGTTTACATATTATCAATGTGCAACCGACTTGTAGAATACAACTAACACGTCTCGGTTTCAAGAATATAAGATATTATCGTCCCACCAATCACTCGTGATAAAATCCATGAAGCGATCCAAGTGAGCGTGAGTTTAATCCAATGCTTAAATCATATTCATAAGCCCTCATGAACGTTGTAGCAAACCTTTTCTATGTCTAATAAACTTTAGACAATCTACAAACCAATTCATGACATTCTTCTTTCATACCCACTCCCAAAGTATGAGCGATTGTGGAACGTTTGAATACTCTTATTATTCATGAAGTTAAAACATGCAAAATGAAACACAATAATAATCGAATCCAATATGGCCCCAACCTTTTGAGTATAAATAAAATTCCTTTTTACTTAGTTACCATATTGATTACACATTATTCATTGTATAATGTTTCGGATAATCATCTTATTACTTGAATTATAACAGTAGTATAATGTTTCAGATAATCATCTTATTACTTGAATTATAACAACGGTTGTCCCATGCACCAAGCATGCACACTCTGTTTACCTATGGTTCATACTTTGTGAAATAGATCAATTGAAAACATTTCCAATGATGCTCATTCCACAAATCCTAATCCTTATTGTTAGTGTAAGAACACAAAATTCTTGTCACTATTAGAATATGTTAGATTCTAACATTTTATGCAACGGTCCTTTCGTAATGTCACAACACCAAAGCCACCAAGACTTTGCCAATGATATTACAAAGTGCTCTATTGGAGATTGTTACAAGACAATTCCATAGATGTGAACTCTCTCATTCAAAGTACATTCCTTTGAATATTCTTCTTGCATAAAAGTTCTTAATCTAGACATAAATTCTTAACGTCCAACTCCCAATATGGAAAAATTTCCATATTTTCCATACGACAACTCATTATTAATAGAATCATATCTAATCATAATAATGTTAGTGTGGTCCATTCGTTACTATACTTCCAACTGCTCACAAGCGACCAATCCTTAGCAAACCTTAGCTTGTCGTTAACAGTTGTTCAATTATTTTAGTCAAACCGGTTCTAGTCCCTTTTCCCTCTTAGTGCCCTAGTCATTTGGAAAATTTTAGAATGGTCGAATATTACAGCATATGCAATCGATCCTATACCCGAAGCGTATGGGACACGATTCACAATGAAAAACATGATACTTTACCAGTTCCATGCTATAATATTGCCATATATAGAATCCTTTTAAGTTGAATCTTTTCAACATAATATCCATATATGTCATTTGACTAAATTTGATTAAAATTTCTCGATCCAAGCTTTTAGATTTCGAAACAAAGTATAATATTCTCTCCCTTAATTATAGCAAAACAACTTTTCAACCCCTGCAACTTTCCAAAGTGAAACTTTTGTTTTCTATAATTAATATTACTAACTTGCAATACTTAAAATAATAACCATGCTCCCACTAACATGATAATTATATCCATATCATCATAACATTTATGCTCCCACTAGTTTAGACACGTATTCAAAAAATATTTGGACTTCAAGAAAGCAATACTTATTGACTTCCAAAGTTCATATTTCTAGTATGACCTGCTTTGATAAGCCTTTATCTAAGCTTCTCAAACTCATACACTTTTCCTTAGAAAGCTCATATGTGTGTCTAAACCATTTTAGAACTTATAAGAATAAGTCTTAAATGTTCAAACTAATTGCCAAATCTCATAACTCGAACTATGAAGAGGGATGCCGTAATCATAATCGAATTTGAGAATGCAATTTACACAATCGCTATCTCCTTAAAATCTTCCTAGTGAAAGTGTTTCCTCACAATCATTTTCATGAAGCGGAGAGAAACCTTATGACACTTAGATTTGATGGTGTATGTGTTCTTATCCATGTGAATTTGTCATAACTATAATCTTAAGATAATGTTTGTGACAAATCCAAACTCTTATGGATAGAACTTGTTCATTCTTAATTTCTTACCATCAAGGGTCCGACCATTGCTTCCAAGTTATTGAGCAGCTGGCCCCTACCTATCAATGTACTTTCCATTGATCAGGGTGCCTTGCCATTATGCAACCCATTGAGAACTCATATAACTCACATGCATAGTTGACTAAACTGTATTGGCATAGAAACAAGAATATGTCAACACGATAGGTTACAAACCTCAAGTCGTGTACTAGTGTTTGATAATAGGTTTACTCTTGATTAGTTCTTGAACCTTTTCAAGATCATTTATACTCCCACTGACCTCTTGACATATAAGATTCTCTTATCAAGAAACATTTCTTGACAAACAAATATTCAAGAGTTAGTGCGGATTCTTATCAAGACAAACACTACACAATTGGTATTAGTTGGTCTTTGTCTTATCCAAGACATCACAATTTACCAATTTCAAATGTGCAAGAGTAAGAAAAACATTTTTCTACTTCACATTTGATGAGTGTGTTAAAACTTCTTAAGATGTGTCACTCATGTCAGAATCTTGGAGTATGACTCAAAGACTTGAGTTTGGAACGAAGTATGATTCACCTATTGATTTAACCATTTCAACAATTTCTGATTCCTCTTCTTAGCCATACCAGTGCACTAAGGTTTACCTAGACGATCAATTGTGATATGGTTTCACAATCAATAAGAAGATCATAAAGCATGATACAAAAGTACTCTCCCTTCTTTCCAGATTTGAGAAAGTTTTATCTTTCTGCCTAATTGATTCTTATTCATTATGCTATTATTGAGACTTTTCAATAATTCAGAATTATACTTAATTTGTAAGCATAACCATTTTTACTAGACTTTTAGTAAATCATGACGAATAGTCTTATTGTTATTTGTGGTGGACTTGACCAGTGCACAACATTGTGTTCTAATCCTTTAGTCCTTCACTTGACTCACATACTTGTATGATCAAGGAATTAGTCTTAATTTCCTAAGTACCAAGATTTCCATACATCACATGATTCAAATCATATGAATTCCAAGCTTCTGTCTGATTGAGCCTTAGGCGATGGGAATTTTTCCTTGCTTAGAAACATTATGACACTACCATAAATTACATAACTAAGAATCACATCCACTTAATATTGTTTACAATAGAAACACAATAGCATCAATTTTCATAAATAACATTGCAAAGAGATATAAATAATACAAAACTCAAATTTTATTTTATTTATAAAAGGTTTGGAAAAAATGCATCCTTACAATGCAAATTCAAATGAAAACTATGCTATTTCATGTTTCTAAACAATCTATCATAACTCTAAAAGTAGCAGCTCCAAAAAATCCGATCATCGAATCATGCGATCGAAATCCATTTCTTTGTGATCAGACTCATCTAACTTCTTCCTTTAAGGTTCCTTTCTTTTATTCGATCCTACATAATACCAAATTTAATCTTATCACATCATGTATTAAGAATCTACAAATAGGAACTTAATAGAGTTAGATAGTGGATTTTACCTTAAGTAGAGTCATACATATTGACTCTCCCATCTCTTAGATCTCTCAGGTAGTCAGGGCAGCTTCATAACCAATGCCCCCTCTTTTGGGAGTAGAAACATACGGATTCTTTTGGAATGGTACATGGGACTATCTCAGACTCAGCCTTTCACTTGCATAAAGAAAACTTTTCTGGACTTCCAATGTTGCCATTTCCCATAGAAGGATGGGTGTTGGGCTGAAGTTCTATTAGATGTTGCGTCTTTTGGGCTCATTAGATTAGCCTTTTATTCTTCGGTTTGGGCCTGTCCAACCAAGAGCCTTTTATGTATAGTATTTAAGTTAATGCTTGCATGCATATTAGGTTAAGATTCTAGAGATTATCGATATAGCGATTAATCAAGAGTACAATATTTTCCAGTAATCGTTCTTGTAATCTTCCAATCCTTTACAGTTGATGTTCTTACTCGAGCTCTTCTAAGGATTTTATTTAAACATTCGACACGATTGATTCAAGCTGTTTTGTTCTTAATATTGCGTTTTGCTTTGTTTTTAATATTGTGTTCTTGCTATTTCATATTCATATACTTGTTCAAGATCTAATCGATCTTCATAGATTAAAAGTTGTTTTAATCCCATCAATTGGTATCAGAGCAGGAGGTTGTGTAATCGATACACATATTTTCTGTGAAAAATATTTCCATTAGGGTTTTTCCGCAATCAATGATATTTATTGAGCCGTCATCTTAATTGACGTATCTTAGTATTTATTATTTTGCCCTAATCTGCTTTATTACAAGTCTGATCTTTGAACAGGTTTTACGATCATTATGGACGCATCGCAATCAAACCTTATTAATATTTCCAACAGCATCGGTTCGACGACAAAAATTCCAATCTTGTACACCCATGACTATGAAGTATGGGCGCATCATTTCGAGGATTATGTGATTGGATCGGAGGACAATGGTTATCTCATATGGGAAGCCATCATCAGTGGACCGTTTTCTCATTCTACGACGTCCAGAATCATTAAGACGCAAAAAGAGTACAATGATCTGCTCAAGGATGTGACGAATATCGCACAAGATGAAAAAGACAAACTCCAGTGCAATATTAAGGCACTTAGGTTGATCAGATTCGCCCTTCAGTCCGATACATTCAGACTGGTCAGCTCATGCACTACGGCGAAGGAAGTGTGGGACAGACTTCGCGAACTGTATTCCACAGACGAAGATCTTGAACATTCTATCCAAACCTTGCTTCTATCTGAGTTTGGAGAATTCAGGCAAGGGGCCGAAGAAACTGTGACCCAGACGTTTGATCGCTTCAGTCATCTTCTCAGCAAGATGATCAAACACGACATTGAAAGGAAGCTCATCGAACAAAAGGTTACTTTCTTGAACGGACTGTGATCTGAATGGAGAACAGTTGTTTCCACAGTCAAAGCCCATGAACAGTTTAAATCATATTCTTTGGCGAAACTGGTGGGTATTCTAAAGTCCCAAGAGAAGATTGTGGTTCAAGAGAAGAATGTTGTCTCCAGTCTTGGTTCGTTGGCCCTCCTATCTAAAAGTAAAGCTAGGGTGGAGGATGAAGAGCTCAACTTGGAAGAATATGACCTCTCAACTGAGGATTATGCCATGATGGTATCCAATCCTAAGAGGTTCATAAAGAAGAGATTCCCCATCAACAAAAACCGAAACTGGCAGGGGAGTTACAACTCAGAAAAAGCAAACAATGAACCGAAGGCTGAGGAGCCCAAGAAGGAACCGAAGGCAGATGGCGATTCCGGAGTAAGTTGCTTCTACTGTGGTGGCAAGAATCACTACGCTAAGGACTGTGTTCTTAAGAAGATGGCTGAAAAGTACAATGGAAATGATGAGGAAGCTGTGTTGCAGAAGAGATTGGATGAGTTGAGAAAGAAGAAGTCTACCGCTAACCCTTCTATTAATGCTCTTATTGTGCAGGGTTCGGTCAATGACGATGAGTTCGGTAGCACTGAAGTTTGGTCTACTGACTCAGAAGACGAAGAAGTGAGGAAGCCTACTCATGGAAAGGCATATGTGGCTAAGGAGGAAAGCAGTGGTGGAAAATGCTTCATGGTGACTGAAGTGTCTCAAATGAGGGGATACAACACCGATGGAGGAAGCAATGGACCGAAGGTGCAGGAGGATATGTGCTTTACGGCCAAACCACTCAGCCAGCAGTTCAATGAACTCGATGAACTGATAAAGAAGGTACAATCTGCTTTTATTTCATCTAAAGTACCATCATCCTCATATGAGAAAGAACTAAAAAACGTTAACACAAGAATTTCTCATTTAGATAGTAGCTTAACTCAAACTCGAGTCACCAATTCTAACCTGACTGATCAATTAAGCAGGGTGGCGTCGAAGAGTGAGGAGCGGCGTATGTGGATTGAGTTAAAAGAGTCGGAATTAGTTAAAGTTAAAGACGAAAACATTTACTTACAGAGAGACAATTTGAAATTGTTGAAACAACGAAATGTTTTTTGTTTAATAGCTAAACGTTTATATTCCAATATTACTCAACTTCACTTGGACTGTGAGATAGGCCAAAAGATTCATCGTATGATTTTGCCCTTCCTAGAATTTAAGGAGGATGAAATCGATGCCGAAGCTTACAATTGTGAGAGTGTGATATCGTCTGATGATGTCAACCCAACTTATAAAATTGGACTGGACAAAATTGAGTCCTTCATTAAGTCCAAAGACCACAAGGACATGCTCAAAAATCTTTTGGATGAAAATGACAGACTTAAACTGAGAACCGAAACCATACAAAAGTTTGACTCTCTAAATGCCAAAGTAAGCTCAGAAAATAAAATCGATGTTGAAAATGCATCTGAGCTTAACGAGGACGATAACATGAGTGAAATTTCTGTAGAGGATACGGTTGACTGCTCAGAATTTGTTAAAAGTGAAACTGAAAACCACAAAAATCTTATTTCTGAAAATTCTGTGGAATTCGCTAGATTGTCCCAACAAAAGTCCCCGAAATTAGTAGAAAAGGCTGTTGTGTATCAAAAGGTCAGGACCACTCCAAATCAAGTATACAAGGTGACTGGAGTAACCGAACATCAAACAGCTGAACTCACAGCTATTGTTAACGAAGACAATGCTGATGGCTGTGATGAGTATTTCTGGGAAGCTCCTATTGATAATGGAAACGAAACCGTCGGCCTATCTAAAAGAACCTCTTGGATGAAGAAAGGGAGGTACATACCTGAACCCTTGAACAAGCCTGATAATTTCAGTGAACCAAGTACAAGTGGTACAAAAGAAATTCCTCAAGAGGATGATCGTTTAGCAAAAGAAGACATTCCTTCAACACCTACAACTCGAAGCGAAACTTCATCAGATACTCCTTCCACTTCCTCAGGGCAAACTGAATCTTCTTCAGATATTCCATCTGTTCCCTCTGCTCAAAGAAAAACTCCTGAAGTTCAAAAGGAATCAGTCAAAGTGACAGCAAAAACAAGAGCGAACGTTCATCATCAACCTAAGCAGATGAGGGATAAGAAGATAGAGAGGAACCAAAGATACAGGAAAAACCTTTCTGAAAGGAAACAATTCTGGCACTCCCAGAACGCATACTATACACACAAGGACAAGAATCTGAAGTATGAAAACAATCCTGTACGAAAGCCTGAAAGTTCCTCCAACCGAAAGTCAAGGTTCGGTTCACAAGAAAACACCAACCGAAAGCCAAGGTTCGGTTCTGAAAAGGATTTCAACCAAAACCAAAGGTTTGGTTCCAAGAACAACTCCACCCGAACGCAGAGGTTCGGCTCTGAAATCAAATGAGAACAAGACTCAAAGGTTAACCCCACCAACGATCAAAAGCAAAAAGGTCACCTAGAGTCATCAGCAAGGAAGACATCTCCGTCCAAATCCAAATCCTCTTTTCCTAATTCTTCTCGTTCTTCTACTTCCAACCATTCATCTCCATCTTGCTCTAACGCTAATTCCGTTGGTTCTCAAAAACCTCATCCATCTGCTGAACAGAAGGGAAAACAGAAGGTCGATGAATCCAAACCTGAGTTCAAAGCGAACAAACCCAATCTTAACAAAATAAAAGTCTACACCATTAAAAAGAAAGATGAAACAACTCTAATTAAAAGAACATATCTAGTTGACATCTCTCTTACTATTCCCGTCCCCATGAAAATCTCACATGGACCCAAGAAACTTTGGGTTCCTAAATCTGCTTAATTTTTGCAGGTTATAAGTGACGAGCAGTTTGACGAAGAATGGTACATCGATAGTGGCTGCTCGCGTCACATGACAGGGAGGAAAGAGGAGCTCAGGGAATACAGATCTCTTGCAAATGGTGGTAACGTTAAGTTTGGAAATAACTCTTTCGGCACCATAAAGGGATATGGGATGATAACGAATGGTGATTTTACCATAAGGAAGGTGACCTATGTGGAAGGACTTCAACACAACCTCATCAGTGTATCTCAGCTTGTCGGAGGTACAGGTCTCAAAGTTTCATTCGATGATGAAGGTTCTGAAATCATAGAGAAAAAGACAAAGAAAGTGATTCTGAAGTCAGAGCGAAAGGGTGAAATGTTTCCTCTGAACATGAAACCCATCAAAGGAAACCCAGCCATATGTCTGCTATCAAAAGCTCAATCCGACGAAAGCTGGTTGTGGCACAGAAGACTCTCTCATCTCAATTTCAAAGATATCAACCGACTTGTCACTGGAGGTCATGTTAGGGGTCTTCCATTGCTCAAGTTTGACAGAGAGCATTTATGTGCTGCATGCGAAATGGGAAAGCAGAGTCGTCAAAGTCACCCATCCGTAATTAACACAAAAGTTGTTGAACCACTCGAATTGCTTCATATCGATTTGTGTGGTCCTTCATCTATTGAAAGCATCGGTGGTAGCAAGTACATTCTTGTTATCGTTGATGACTTCTCTCGATTTACATGGGTGTTCTTTCTAAAGCTCAAATCTGAAGCGACTCAAAAGCTGAAAGTGTTTATCAAGCAAATTGAAGTCCAGCTCAAGAAGGTCGTTCGCAACATCAGGAGCGACAATGGTCTCGAATTCAAGAACAGGGAGTTTGAAGAGTTTCTTGCAGAAAAGGGAATTAGCCATAATTTCTCAGCTCCCTACACACCACAGCAGAACGGGATAGTCGAAAGACGAAACCGATCTCTGTGTGAAGCTGCCCGAACTATGTTAAGTTTCGCTTCCTTACCTCTTTATTTTTGGGCTGACGCTATTTCTGCTGCTTGTTATACACAAAACAGGTCCTATCTCAACAAGCGATTCACGCTCACACCATATGAGATATTAAACAACAGAAAGCCCAATGTGAAATTTTTCCACGTTTTTGGCTCAAGGTGTTTCATCTTTAACTCTAAAGAACACCGCAACAAGTTTGATGTTAAAGCCGACGAGGGAATTTTTCTGGGGTACTCACTCACATCCAAGGCGTACAGGGTCCTAAACAAACGATCAAGAAGGATTAAAGAGACATACTATGTGACCTTCGACGATAACTACGTCAAGAAGCTACAGGCAATAGATGACACTGCCGGGGAAATATTTCCTCAAGCTGGCCAAGTCACAGTCTCAATCGCCAATTTGTACGAGAAATTTCTGGAACTCTTTGATGAACCGGAAAAAGCTTCTCTCTCCGAAGCAGGTGCAGCTGACAACAAAATAGATCATATGAAGCAGATTGTCGAAGATGCTGCAAGAAGAATGCATGAAGGAGAATCGCCCACTGATGACTCTCCAACCAACAATGCTTCAGTCGAGGGGGAGCCAAGTTCTCATGTCGAGGGGGAGCAAAGCTCTACCACTTCACCTGAAGGTCCTTCACCAACCGAAGGTACCTCTCCAACCGAAGGTGCCCCTCCAAACGAAGGTGCTTCAATGCCTGAAAGTCCAGCACCACAAGAAACCCCTGAACCTCATGTTTCTCAAGACTCATCAATTGAGGGGGAGCATGATGATATGATGCTTGATTTTGATAGTCAATCTGAGCCAGAAGAGATGATCAACGCTGAACTAGATCCAACCTTCGATCCGAATTACCCTCCTCTTACAAAATGGACCAGAGATCATCCTATATCTCAAGTAGTTGGTGATGTATCTGAAAAGGTTCTGACCCGATCTCAACTGAAGGCAAAACAGACATCCTTATTCTCAAAGGTTGAGTTTTGTATGTTTAACTCATTTGTATCAAAAGTTGAACCGAAGACAGTGAACACTGCCCTCGATCACTCTGATTGGGTTCAAGCGATGCAAGACGAACTCAACGAGTTTGAAAGGAACAAAGTCTGGCGCCTTATTCCAACTCCTCCAGATGCTTCGGTTGTTGGTCTTAAATGGGTTTTTAGAAACAAAATGGACAAGGAAGGTAATGTCATAAGGAACAAAGCTCGTCTGGTTGTCAAGGGATACTGTCAGGAGGAAGGGATAGATTACGAAGAGACGTTCGCTCCAGTAGCTAGGCTAGAATCGGTTAGAATATTTCTGGCCTATGCTGCCCACAAAAACTTTGAGGTCTTCCAAATGGACGTCAAGTGTGCATTTCTCAATGGAGAACTTGAAGAAACTGTGTATGTGGAGCAACCTCCTGGGTTCGTGAACGAAAAGTATCCAAATCATTGCTATATTCTGGATAAAGCTGTGTACGGCCTCAAACAAGCTCCGAGGGCCTGGTATGAAACGCTTACAAAATTTTTAAAGATGTCCAAATTCAAACAAGGTTCGGTTGACCCAACCTTCTTTCGCAAAAAGGAAGGTAACCACCTTATGATAGTTCAAATTTATGTCGATGACATCATCTTTGGCTCTACGAATCCCAGCTTAACAGCTGAATTCAGAAAGTTGATGGAGACTAAGTTTGAAATGAGCTCAATGGGTCCTATTAATTTTTTCCTTGGTTTAAATATAAGACAGGGACCCGAAGGCATCTTTATCAATCAGGAAGCTTACACGAAGACTCTCCTAGCAAAGTTTGGCATGATGGGAGACTCAAAAGTCAAAGTCCCAATGGCATTCGGCACCAAACTTACCCCTTCACTAGATAAACCGGCTGTCGACATCACGCTCTATCGTCAAATGATAGGCTCACTGATGTATCTAACTGCTAGCAGGCCTGATATCATGTTTTCTGTGTGTTATTGTGCTCGATTTCAGGCTAACCCACGCGAACCTCACATGCTGGCAGTGAAGAACATCCTACGCTATCTCAAGCGAACCGCCTCCTTAGGTCTATGGTATCCATCCAATTCAGGCTTCTTCGTTCAAGCCTATTCTGATGCTGACCTTGGAGGATGTGGACTCGACCGCAAAAGCACAACTGGTGGCTGTCAATTTCTTGATGGGAAGTTGGTCAGCTGGCAATCCAAGAAACAAACATGTGTGTCGCTGTCTACTGCTGAAGCAGAATACATTGCCGCTGCATCCTGCACATCACAAGTGATTTGGATCCAGAGTCAACTTCGAGACTATGGACTCAATATGAAGAAGATCCCTCTATATTGTGACTCTGAAAGTGCAATTAGGATCTGTCATAACCCGGTGCAACACTCTAAAACCAAACACATAGCACTGAGGTATCACTTCATCAAAGATCATGTGGAAGATGGAAATGTCGAAGTTCACTTCGTAAGAACCACTGATCAACTGGCTGACGTCTTTACCAAAGCTCTTCCAGAAGCATCGTTCAATAAAATATTGCAAGGGCTGGGAATGATGGAATCAGAGTCAGTACCTCACACTACCTCTCAATCTCAAACGTAAGAAGCGAAACCAACCGAACGTTCGGGTTCGGTTCAACCATTTCACTCGCTCATTACTTCAAAGGTAGTTTTTCTGTGTTGTATATTTCTTGTGCAAAATTTGTTTTTCTTTATGTAAAAAGTTTTTTTTATTATTGCATATCTAAACTCCTTGGTTTCTTAAAAATTTCCAAAACCGAAACCTCCAGAAGGTTCGGGTTCGGTTTTTCAAAATTTTCAAAAACCGAAACCAACCGAAGGTTCGGGTTTGGTTTTTCAAAATTTTCAAGAACCGAAACCAACCGAAGGTTCGAGTTCGGTTTTTCAAAATTTTCCTGAACCGAAACCAACCGAAGGTTCGGGTTCGGTTTTTCAACTTCTTCCAACCGAAACCAACCGAAGGTTCGGGTTCGGTTTTTCAACTTCTTCCAACCGAAACCAACCGAACGCTCGGGTTCGGTTTTTCAATCTTTTTCCAAGTTTTTTTTTAATTGTTTTTTTTTTACTCTTTTATATTTTTTTTAGGTCTTATTTTTATTTTTTTTTATTATTATTTATTTTTATTATTTTTTTTATATAAATTTCAAAAACTCCAAAAATATTTTCTTTCATTTTTTTGTGTGCTCATTTGTTTATGGGAATTTATTCCATGCCTTACTTAAGTGTCCCTAGAAGCATGCTGCTGTATGTGTCCCAAGCCTCATAAGATTTTGAATAATAGCCTTCATGACCTGGTATACACAAACCTTGTCTTCCCAATAAGGCAAACTCATTTATTCTAATCGTGAGCTACCTCACTCTTTTCTCACACGAGTTCAGAGTCTCCTGCTTGGTCCTTTTGTTCGCAGCAGAGGTACTATGTCTTCTTTCACCATCCCCTTTACACTTCTCCATAACATTCGTTTCATCTCTGTAACCCTTGAGACTCTCAGCATCTACCACTGAAGTTTATGGTTACACAATATCTGTGTTTATGATCTTAGCTTCGTGCCACTACGAGCTGAGTGAAACCCAAAATTCAACACCAACGAATTGACGGTGACCAATTAACTTGATCAAGTTTTCATCAATGAATTGACGAATGTACCTTCATGAAATCTCAATTTCTTCTCTTTTTGCGTGGTTCCAATGAAATTGTTACACACCATGACATTTCTTCCCATGGGATCCAGTTTTAAATTTTTATCTGAGATTTCATATTAATCCAAGCCACTACAGAATCAACTCAAACCTACTTGTTCAACAGACTACACTGGTCTCACAAGTACTTTGTTCACGTTCGTTCTTATATCAAGAATTGAACTGTTGAATCAAAGCGAAACCACCCTTAATTTGCCTTATTAAAAGAAGCCTTTCAACATTTATTAATGAATGTTTGATCGTAATTCAACGGGATTCCACACTAACACTTTGAGGTCTTTCTTGACCTTGAAGGAAGAGATTCGTGCCCGGGATCATCAGTTTCGTGTCCTTATGGACATCACAGATTATCCTAAAAAGAGTTGCTTTATTTCTTTTTCTTTTACACTCTTTGCATGAAAATCCAAGATTTTCAAAAATTCTGTTACTAATTATTTTACAGGCTGGATATTTACTGGATGGTTACAAATGACGTTGTGGTCAAAAATTGGCCACGTGGATCATTAATTGGAAACAGCCATTTAAAAGGGGATAAGACAAAAGGTTGCTGACGCGGCGGGAGTTAAAAGGATAGAAATTCAAACGACGGTACAAAGGAGGGCGCGTGAATTTGAAACGGCCGCGCTTTTTCTGACACTTGAGGACGCGTGTGCAATATCGAAGCGTCATATCTCTGAAGTTACAAGCGCGTGTGGAAATGGAAACGATTTCTTTCTCTAAACCGGCGCTTATTGGGCGGCGTGATCCTAGGAATCTGACACTCTCTCTCCTACGTGATCATCGCACGTCCCAACTGTCACCAATCAGTCACTCCAAAAAAACCCGTTTCGTATTTCCATAAGAGATTTGAAACGATCTTTCTCTCTCCTATCACCCACTATAAAAACCCATCAACACCACCTTTTACCTCTTTACTGCCCCCATAATTCCCAAAGCAAAATTACTCCCAAAACACTCTCCCGTTCTTCTTCTTCCCCACACCTGCAACAATGGCTGAATCTTCATCCGTCCATGCTACTTCTCAGATTCTTCCAATCCGTCCTCAGCAATGCCTCGTGATTGATCTCAACCCACTGGCCTATGATCCCTACATGTCGCCGGTTATCGAATGCATCAAGTACTCCCAGCTTGCTCCGGCATTGTCCAGAATTGAAACGGTGCCACTGGTGGCTCTATCTCAGGTCTATGCGACGGCCTACTACGACAAGGGCGTCGATCGGGTATTCTTTGAAGTGGGAGATCACAAGACTTCCATTTCTCGCCCCCGTTTCTGCACGTTGTTAGGGTTTGCTACTGACTCATCGAGAGTTCACCCGGAGACGATTCCGGTTGGTATGCTCTACACCATGTTCTACAACATGGGCTACACGGAAGTTCTCACCTCCGTCGCCAGGTTCAAGAAGTCATGCCTACCGCCCCAGTGGAATGGGTTATTTACAGTTCTCTTCAAGGGACTGTCAGAGAGGAGCTCAGGATCTGACGGTGCAAGTCGTCTTTTTCTTTCTATCATGTACGGAGTGTACAATGGGATAAACCTGGATTATGGGTTTGTCCTCTGGCAACAGCTGCTTCAGAGCCTCTCTTCTACTTCTCGACACTCCGAGGTGTCGCTGGCCCGGTTCTGGATCTTGATCACAAGATGGGCTATGGACAGGTTTGATGTCCCAACTGCTGATGGTGCATCGATGTCTTCTATTGGTACGTTCCATACCAAGAAGATCATCGTCTCAGATGCATCAAAATTCTCCTTCATTGGCTCCATCCCGGAGACTATGTATGGATGTGTGCCTTCAGACAGCAGTATGATCAAGGCGATCAAGGAGTTAGGGCCATCTGGTCCGAGGGAATTGACACCGGACATGCTGCGATCAATTCATGATGCCGACAAACCGGTGGCCAGGGGTAAGAAGGCAGACAAGGGGAAGAAACCATCCAAAGCCCCAAAACCTTCTCCCAAGAAGCGCAAACAACCGAAGGCTGCTTCATCCCCACAACCGAAAAGGAGGAAGACCCAACAAAAGCGAAAGCTCGTCATTTCCTCCTCCTCAAGTGAATCCGAAGGTGGGAGTTCGGACTCTGAGGGATCCCAAGGAGACGAATCTCCTCAGCGCGGTAACACACCCCCTCGCTCACCAACCCCGGAGATGGAACTTCACCAATCCCCAGTTCCTTCCCCTCCACCCACAATACCTATTTCCATTCCCACCATAAACCCTACTATACCACCAACCTCATTCCCTATACCCCGACCCATATTCACCACATCAACCGAAACACCACCTGTAACCGAAACCCCTCCCGTAACCGAACCTCCACAAACCGAAACCCATACACCACCACCACCCGAAACTAACCCCCCACCTACTCAACCTGAACCAACCAAACCCACAACACCCCCAGCTTCACCACCACCTCAATCTCCAGAAGACGCCTCCGATGGCGATGATCAATACCTTGGTGGTGATCATATGAACTTTGATTCGGTCTACTATAGTCCGTTTCAAGTTCAGAGTGATGAGGAGGGTGATGCTCCAGTGACAAAGAAGCATCTCCGCGAGCTTAACGAGAAGGTTGATCAACTTCTTGCCTCCTCTTCCAACCAGCAGTCATCCTTATCTGAAGCTGCCCTTCAGAAGATAGTTGATGCCTTCTCTAGGGCTCAACATGACTCAGTGGCCTCAGCAACTGCTGCGATAGACGCCTCCACCCAAGCCTGTGTGGCTGCGACCGAAAAAGTCGATAAACTATTCTCCGACGCTTCTGACCTGCTGAAGTCTCTGCAGGAAAGCGCCAATGCCACAAAGACAACTCTAGAACCGATTGTTCAGCAATTGGCCAAGTTAGTCTCGACGGAGTTGACTGCGTTCGCTACCCTCCGACAAACTCTCAGCGACGACAACTCGGCACTCCGTGCCTCCATCGATGCCCGTCTGGCAAAACTTCAAGAGGATCTTGCGGCAGAGAACTCTCTGATGGACGTTCTGGCGAGTAAAACAACTGCCCTAAAGGTCAAGAGCACGCAGCTTTCCAACTCCGAACAAAAATTGGAAGCTCTTCGATCCGAGAGGGAAGTCATAAAGACGTGTGTTTCGGATGTCCACGCCGCTCTATCCAACATCCTGGAAGCACACGACCCCATCCTTAATCATTCGGTGAGGCACACCCTCGCTGAAAAGCTCTCCCCGGCCTTGGACCTCTTAAGCAAAATTGAAGGTCTGCCGAGTTTCGTGTCCATTCCGAAACAAGGGGGAGATGAGAAGAAAGGATCGAAACCACCTCCTTCCTCCAAAGCTACTCACACAACCGAACCACCCCCAACTGGTCATGCCTCGGGTTCGGGTGTGAAGAACAAAGGCAAAAACATAGCAGAGGGAGGAGATGAAGATGAAGATGAAGATGAAGACAAGGAGACCATTGCCGACTTGTTGAAACGGAAAAACAGTCGCAATGCTGAAGGTGATGCCAGTCGTGTGGCGCGTGAGGCTGAAGAAGCCGAACGAAAGCAAAAAGAAGCCCACGATCTCCTTGAGAGCCGAAAGCTGCTCTTCCCTGCCTGGACCAGGGATCGTTTGATAAAAGAGGCCATAGAGACTCCAAGCATACTATGGCTCGAGCCGGTGATATCGTTCGACTGCAACAACACCATCGATTCGCAGTTCGATATGCCACTGACTCGAAAGGCGTTCATCTTCCACGCCTTCTCCAACATCTTTGAAGTCCCGCATCCGAACGATGAGCTTGACAGGGAGCTCATTGACTTCTACCTGGAGGCCGCTCGCCCTCAATACCTTACATGGAGCGCCCAGAAGATTGTCAATGTTCGGGTGATGAAGCCTTTTGCCGTGGGGAGATTTACAAATGTCAAGTTCAAGCTTATCCGAGGATCTGCAAGAACTGCTCACATGATCTCTCTGGCGGATCTGCCCAATCTGAACCCTCATGATTGGATAGTCTTGTACAATATCCTGCTGACAAACGAAGCCGAATATGGTCCCATCATAGACCATGTCAAAAGGATGCTGGCATGCTATATCATGGAGGTGGCCCTAATGGATCAGGAGGTTGCCACAGTTTTTAAGAAGAAACCGAAAGTCAAGCCTGTGGGATCGGCCAGTGATCTGAATCAAATGCAAATGGGCAAGATAGATTCGAGGCGAAACTCTGTGATGTTCACCAGAGCCGAAGGACAGAAATGTCTGTTTGCATTAGCTGACAAGCACCTCTACACCACAACTTGCTTGGAGCACGTCCTATCAATCGTCAAGCGGTGTAAGGACAATTCGGCTGATGATATCAAGTACTTCAATGATATGATCAATTGGTACATCCGGTTTAGACAGACCATCCTTTCCATAACCAAGTGTGTGTTTAGTACCGTGAAGAAGAAGGTACCAGTTTCAGCCGCCGGCCCAAGTAAGAAGTGAAGGTATCGCTCCAAATTGACGCAAAGGGGGAGATTGTTGGGCTGAAGTTCTATTAGATGTTGCGTCTTTTGGGCTCGTTAGATTAGCCTTTTATTCTCCGGTTTGGGCCTGTCCAACCGAGAGCCTTTTATGTATAGTATTTAAGTTAATGCTTGCATGCATATTAGGTTAAGATTCTAGAGATTATCGATATAGCGATTAATAAAGAGTACAATATTTTCCAGTAATCGTTCTTGTAATCTTCCAATCCTTTACAGTTGATGTTCTTAATCGAGCTCTTCTAAGGATTTTATTTAAACATTCGACACGATTGATTCAAGCTGTTTTGTTCTTAATATTGCGTTTTGCTTTGTTTTTAATATTGTGTTCTTGCTGTTTCATATTCATATACTTGTTCAAGATCTAATCGATCTTCATAGATTAAAAGTTGTTTTAATCCCATCAATGGGAAATTGATTTACCATAAAAATTTGTTCAATTAGTGCGCCAAATCATTTTTGATTCAGCAACAATAAGCAAATAAGTCAAATCAATAAGGCTCACGCCGTGTTCCATCATATAGTACTCTCTAACGAACTTACCATATGAATCGGGATGTGAGTGAAGAACGAAGTCAACACCCAACTTCTCCGAGACGCCAACGTCCAATATTCCCAATCTATCAATATGCAACTTCATACCGACTTTCCATTTTTGTGTCTTTTTTGCCAATAGGGCTTGAGTGACTTTGAACTTTTCAAGTCTTCGAACACGTGGGTCAGCGAGAATAATTGCAGGAGGTGTAGGAAGTGAAGCATGATTTTCATTTCCACAATCCAATCATTGAACATCATCTTCACGTGGAAAACTTTTTCCAACGGATTCAGGAAGACCATAGTTGTCAGACTTTGACATCTACAAAACGGGAGAAATTCAAGTTAGTTGATTGGAATCTTTGATATAACACCCAAATGAAATATCAAGGCTAAGACCCAACACAATATTCTACAATTTGGAAGAGGGATGTCATAATCGAAATTGCAGAACATTTGAAGGTAGGTAAATGACGATTTACCAACTTCCACCCTGAAAAACGAAAATTGAAAATTGAAACTCCTAGATCTTTTGAGATTCATTGAACTTTTAAATGACATGTTTAAATCTCGAGTGTTCCCTTCGTTTGTGACTGGGATGTCGAGGATCACAAACAAGTTGGGGATAACCATGCAAATATACATGGTGCCCCCAATGTTACAGTCACCTAATCGACGTGTCGGTTAACCACACACGCTCCATCGATCTATGAAAAACATCAAGTCATGCTTTTCCACCTTTACTTAGAACCCAATTAGTGTGCCGGTTTGTTGGATTAGTGTCTAAGCCCGTAACCATATTTGGTAAATACTTGACCCGGTTGTGCATGGTCCTTTTGGGTTGCCTTCATCAAAGCAACTTGACTGGAGAAATAAATAGAGAAAGAGGTTATTATGATTTATTAATATGTTATAAGAATAATATATTAAAGGAGAAATCATATTTATTTAATTAATATTGGTCAATAATTAATTAGGAATTAATTTTGTGATCAAGTGTAATTAATTAAACTAGAGGGGCTGAATTGTAATTATGTGATAGTTGAAAAATAGGGCAATGGTTATCCTTCTTAAAGGATGGACGAATTCAAGGATAAGAATATCCTTGAAATCGTCCAAGGTCCAAGAGATAAGGGTTTTTCAAGGCTTATCTTGTGGTTGCTTGGTGGGCAAGTAACTGGATAAGGATAAGGACTGAAACCCTAATCTCAACCCTATATAAAGACCCCTAGGCCTTAAGAATACGTTCACTTGCTTCTAAGAGCTCCCAAGGACGATTTCTACCTTCTCCCTTCTCTCTCTATATCCTCTCCATTTGCTTGTGGTGTTTGTGAGCCATTAGAGGCACTACACTTGTGGTGCTTGCTTTCAAGACTAAGGGATTGAATATTTAAGTTGTTATTGCAATATAACAACAAGAGGTATGTGATCTAGCCTACTATGTGATTTTCGAAAATAGCATGCTACATTAGGGTTTTATCCATGTGTTCATAATGTTGTGTATCTAATAGTGAAAACATAGATCCAAATTAGGGTTGCATGCACACATAGGATTGTTTGTATAAAACCCATCAGTGGTATCAGAGACTTTGGTTAACTTGTTTTCAATTAGTATTATTCAATTGTATGAACTTGACAAATTAGGGTTTATAGCCAGTAAACCCTAGGAGGCCATAGATTTCGAGATTAGGGTTTCCTAACCCTAATTTGCGAAAATCTTGAAAGGGTTTTTTGAATCCTTTCCTTTTAATCCAAGATTTCGAAATCTAGGGTTTGCAAACCCTAAGATTTCGAGATTTCCCTCCTTCCCCAAGATAAGATCCTAAATTTTAGGGATTTGGATAATCCCATGTCTTGTAATTATCTTTTAATAGTTAAATATGGTAATTAAAGATTTTGAATTATCCCCTCCCATTATTTTCAAAATTTAGAGGGATAAAAGGGATTAGGATAAGTTAATTGTTTAAATGGTAATTATCCTTATGATTTAGATAACCCCTTATGATTTGATAATTTAAATTAATAGTTTAATATGTGATAATTATTAAATCAAGAGTTTTAATATTCAAAATTTTAATTTAAATGGTATTAAATTTCGAAAATTTTAAATTGAAGATTAAAACCCTAGTATTTTGAAATGTTTAAAATACACCATATACTATTATATTATTACAAGCTTAATATATATATATATATATATATATATATATATATATATATATATATATATATATATATATATATATATGTAAAATTAAAATGTTAGTCTTACCGTTAGTAGGCCTCATTCACGAAGCCGGTCTATTAGGTGGGTATAAGGTTGTTGCCTATAAAATGGCGCTTAATGGGTGTACACTCACACCTACCGCTTGCTTGACTGGTGGAGGGTCGTTAGCCGAACGGGTAGGATAGGGCAATCCTCTCCTCATTAATAAGTATAATGAATCTATATAAAGTAACTAAACCTTTTTACAAATTCCCAATTCTAGTTACTTTAGGCAGAGGTGAAATTGATGCAATCCCATGAAATTACACTTTGCACCCTTGCTAAGAAGTTAGTGGAGCGTGTGTGGTTTACCGGCACACTAATTGGTTCTAAGCAAAGGTGGTAAATGGTGATTCAATGTTTGTCATAGTTCGATGGAGCGTGTGTGGTTTACCGGCACATCGAATAAGTGATTGTAACAATGAAGGCACCATGTAGATTTTCATGGTTATTCACACCCACTTTGTGATCCTCGACATCCCAGTCACAAACAAGAGGGGCATATCGAGATTTAAACATGCCATTGACAAGTTCAATGAATCTCAAGAAAATCTAGGAACTCTCAATACATTTAAAACTCAAGCTTATGTTTTTCATGGTGAAGAATTAGTGAATCGTCATTCACTTACCTCCAAATTATTTTCTTGTTAGATTACGACATCCATTTTCTAATATGTAAATAATGTTGTTGGGTCCTAGCCCTAATTTTTCATTTTGGGTGTTTAATTAGGGATCAAATTCTAATCAAACTTTGTCCTTTCTATTTGTATATGGCTAACGCAAAGAACGCTGCTGCTAAGTCATTCATGCTAATGAGTCTTTGTCAAAAGGTGACTTTTGATGGAACAAACTTCAGCGAATGGACAAGATACATTCGCACAATTGCGCGCTACGAGGACAAAGAGTATGTCCTCGACGAAAAGCTCGAGAAGATCAATCTAGAAGTCGCTACTCCCGAGGAAATGGCTATCTTTGAGACCCACGAACGTGATGCAACGAAAGTACGTTGCATCTTGATAGCCATAATGAACCAAGAATTCCAAAATTCCTATGAGGACATGTATCCGTATGAAATGCATCAAGACTTAACGGAGAGGTACCACCAAAGCGCAAGGCAAGAGCGCTATGAGATCATCACAAATATGATCACCACTAAGATGGGAAGTGGAGAATCTCTTACCGTGCACTTGCAAAAGATGCAAAGATATGTTGATCGTCTTTGCAAGTTAAATGTTAACTTTGGGGAGGATTTGGCCATCGACATTGTTCTTTACTCCTTTCCCTCATGCTAAAACCAATTTAGGATGACCTACCACATGAACAAGGAAGAGGTCACCCTAAGAAAACTCCAAGGGCTCCTAAGGACTGCTGAGAGCAGCCTTAAGGACAAGTCTGTTGCACCAACTCCTAATCCATCCGCTGCTCCTGTTTTGGCTATAGGGCAGGGAAGGGGCAAGAAGAGGAAGGCTTCGTCAAAGAGCCACCGCAAGGGAAAGTCCTAAGATGGTTCCTCTTCTAGTGGGACCAAGGTTGATCCTGCTAAGCCCAACCCTAACCCAAAGGAGGCAGAGTGCCATCATTGCCACAAAATAGGGAATTGGAAGAGAAGCTGCCCGGAATATCTGCAAGCCATCTTATGCAGGTATATACACAATTAAATCTAATGATTCATCTCATGCTATTTCTTGGGTTCTTGATACACGATGTGGTTACCACATTTGTTCTGATATGCAGGGACTAGGAAGAAATAGGGATGTGGAGCCTGGAAGAATAAATCTAATCATGGGGAACAGAAGAACGTCGGATGTTACCAAGATTGGAGTGTATTCTTTAGTGCTTAGTAATGGATTGAATTTAGATTTAAATAATTGTTGCTACTCGCCATATATGGCAAGAAACATCATTTCTTTTCATGGTTTGTTTAGACAAGGATTTAGATATTCATTTAATAATGAGAATGGTTCAATTTATGCTTATCTAAATGGTGTTTTATACTTTGAAGCAATACCTTGTAATGGAATTTATGAAACTGTTATGGTTGTAGATAACCTAGGATATGATGTGTTGTGTATGGATTCTTCCAATAGTATGGATAAAGCATCTTTGTGGCATTGTCGTCTTGGACATGTCAACAAGAAGCACATAGCCAAACTCCAAAAGGATGGAGTGTTGGAGTCATTCTACCTTAGGGAAGATGACACGTGCGAATATTATTTACTTGGAAAGATGACCAAGTCACCCTTCATTGGCACATGCAAGAGGGGTGAGGGTTTATTGGATCTCATACATACCGATGTATGTGGGCCCTTTAGATCCACCACAAAGGATGGGAACCGCTTCTACGTGACTTTCACCGATGATTATAGTAGATATGGGTATATTTACTTAATCAAGCACAAGTCAGAAACGTTTGAAAAGTTCAAAGAATTCAAGCATGAAGTGGAGAACCAATTGCGCAGGAAAATCAAGATGCTTCGATTCGATTGAGGAGGACAGTACCTAAGTCTTAAATTCCATGACTATCTTAAGGAATGCGGAATAGTTTCGCAATTGACGCCACCTAGGACACCGCAGTTAAATGGTGTGGCAGAAAGTCGTAATCGAACGTTAGACATGGTTTGTTCTATGATGAGTCGTTCTTCACTACCTATCTCATTCTGGTGGTATGCCTTAGAGGCTGCCACCCATATCCTTAACTGAGTCCCTACAAAGAAGGTTGCCAAAACACCTCACAAGATGTGGACAGGGAAAGCTCCCTCGTTGGCACATATCAAGGTTTGGGGCTATGAGGTTTTCGTAATACGAGAGACTCACGACAAGCTCGAACCTCGTAGTGAGCGATGTATTTTCATCGGCTACCCGCAAAGATCTTTGGATATCTCTTCTATAGACCGAGTGACAATGTTGTCTTTGTTGTGAGGAGAGGGGTTTTCCGAGAGCGAGAACTCATAAGCCAAGGAGACAGTGGGAGGAAAATCGATCTTGAAGAGATTCAAGAATTGAGCGATGAAGGAACCTCTACCGCTGGTGCTCAACCCTAGGAGGAAACTCCGGTTGAACCAATTGACGAGTCCTCACCTCTTAGACGTTCCGAAAGAGTTATAGTTCAACCCCAATTGTATGGTTTTCATATTACTACCAAAGGGGACACGTATATTAGTGATAGTACACTAGTAAATGTAGATGTACCTAACAGCTTTAAGGAAGCCATGGCAGACCCAGAGTCTAGAAGATGGAAGGAGGCGATGGGCAGCGAGATTCAGTCCATGTATGACAACCAAGTTTGGAATTTGGTTGACAATGTGCCCGGACGTAAGACGGTTGGGTGCAAATGGATCTTCAAGAAGAAGACCGACGTGGATGGCAATGTGCACACGTATAAGGCACGACTGGTGGCGAAGGGCTTTACTCAAACTCCCAGAGTTGACTATGCTGAGACATTCTCACCAGTTGCTAAGATAAAATCTATTAGGGTGATGCTAGCCATTGTTGCATTTCATGATTATGAGATATGGCAGATGGATGTCAAGACCGCTTTCCTTAATGGGAAGTTGGCTGAGGATGTTTACATGGCTCATCCAGAGGGTTTTGTCGATACGAAGCATCCCAATAGAGTGTGCAAGCTTGAGAAGTCCATTTATGGACTTAAGCAAGCATCTCGCAGATGGAATCTTTTCTTTGATGAGAAAGTCAAAGAGTTTGGATTTGTACGAAGTGAAGATGAATCATGTGTATATGTCAAGGCCAGTGGGAGTATAGTTAGCTTCCTCATTTTGTATGTCGATGACATACTGCTCATAGGAAATGACATCCCGACTCTGCAGGAGGTCAAGTCCTGGCTCGGGAATTGCTTCGCTATGAAGGACCTCGGAGAGGCTTCCTATATTTTGGGAATAAGGATAGTGAGAGAACGAAGTAAGAGACTAATAGGACTTAGTTAGAATACTTACTTAGATAAAGTACTAAAACGTTTTAGTATGGAAAACTCGAAGAAGGGACAACTACCGATACAGAGTAATGCCAAGTTGATTTAGAATCAAAGTCCGAGTACCGAAGCCGAGATAGCAGAGATGAGTCGAGTACCTTACGCTTCTGCAGTTGGCTCGATCATGTATGCTATGACTTGTACTCGCCCTGATGTGGCCTTTGCCTTAAGCATGGTCAGTAGATATCAAGGGAACCTGGGCAAAGCTCATTAGATTGCGGTCAAGAATATACTTAAGTACCTTCGGAGGACCAAGGAATGGTTCTTAGTCCTCGGAGGGAGTGATGACTTGAAGGTGCGAGGGTATAGTGACGCCAGCTTCCAGACCGACAGAGATAACTACCGTTCACAGTCGGGCTGGGTCTTTACCCTAAATGGAGGAGCAGTGACTTGGAAAAGTTCCAAGCAGGAAACTGTAGCTGATTCAACGTGCGAATTAGAGTACATTGCAGCGAGCGAAGCGTCAAAGGAGGCGATATGGTTAAAGAACTTCATCGGTGACCTTGGAGTTGTGCCTACCATAAAGGAGCCTATGGAAATTTTCTGTGATAATGAAGGAGCGGTTGCCTTGACCAAGGAACTGAGGGATCATGGTAGATCTCGACATATCGACAGAAAGTATCACTTTATTAGACATCGAGTAGAAGAAGGACACCTCGTGGTTAAGAGGATATCATCAGAAGATAACCTAGCAGATCCGCTTACGAAGGGACTGAGTAGGGTTAAGCACTTGCAGCACGCTAGGAGCATTGGGCTGAAGGATGATATTAGTTTAGATTAGATAGTTTTAGTAACATATAATAGATAAATGTAATTGACATTTTGATGATTAAATAAAGGAGTATTATTTATAAGTAAAGTTACTATTTTATGTTGATTGTTTAACTATTGTTTCAATTTGCATGTTTTGACTTCCTGAATAATTGAGTTATAAGAATAATCGAATTATTTGAATGGTCCACAATCGTTCATATGTTGGAAGTAGGTATGAATGAAGATTGTCATGAATTGTTATGTAGAGTGTCTAAAAGGTATTAGACATAGCAAAGGTTTGCTACAACGTTTAAGCATTGGAATAAACCCGCGCTTGCTGGAATCACTTTATGAAATGTGACAAAAAGTGATCGCAAGACGATAATATCATATGGTCTTAAAACCAAGATATATAGTTTATTATTTACTAATTGGTTGTGCATTGATAATGCGAAACCGCATCAGTAAATTGATGTTATAAAATGCATTGTTGTGTATAGTTGATTAGTGGATAAGTAAATGCATATAAGTCGAAGTTTATTTGTTACTTTTATCCTAAGAGGGTAAAAGCGATATCACGGCCGCTCGATGATTTGATTTGACTTATGTGTCGGGCCCGGTAAGGACTGAATTGATGTGTTCAATTAAGTTCTATGTCAAATGAATTTGAGATCGAGAAACCAACTGCTGGACAATTAGTTCCATGAAATTGTCCGCACAATATCTAAACAGAGGACTATACGATCCCTTATCTAAAGGACAAGATACTGATGAGATCAGAGTTCGACAGCGTCTTTGAGAGCTACGATTGCTAATCGAGTTGTACGTTACATTTGTAGTTACTAGACTTATCTAAGTGGGAGACTGTTGGATTAGTGTCTAAGCCCGTAACCATATTTGGTAAATACTTGACCCAGTTGTGCATGGTCCTTTTGGGTTGCCTTCACCAAAGCAACTTGACTGGAGAAATAAATAGAGAAAGTGGTTATTATGATTTATTAATATGTTATACGAATAATATATTAAAGGAGAAAGCATATTTGTTTAATTAATATTGGTCAATAATTAATTAGGAATTAATTTTGTGATCAAGTGTAATTAATTAAACTAGAGGGGCTGAATTGTAATTATGTGATAGTTGCAAAATAGGGCAATGGTTATCCTTGTTAAAGGATGGACGAATTCAAGGATAAGAATATCCTTGAAATCGACCAAGGTCCAAGAGATAAGGGTTTTTCAAGGCTTATCTTGTGGTTGCTTGGTGGGCAAGTAACTGGATAAGGATAAGGACTGAAACCCTAATCCCAACCCTATATAAAGACCCCTAGGCCTTAAGAATTCGTCCACTTGCTTCTAAGAGCTCCCAAGGACGATTTCTACCTCCTCCCTTCTCTCTCTCTATATCCTCTCCATTTGCTTGTGGTGTTTGTGAGCCATTAGAGGCACTACACTTGTGGTGCTTGCTTTCAAGACTAAGGGATTAAAGATTTAAGTTGTTATTGCAATATAACAACAAGAGGTATGTGATCTAGCCTACTATGTGATTTTCGAAAATAGCATGCTACATTAGGTTTTTATCCATGTGTTCATAATGTTGTGTATCTAATAGTGAAAACATAGATCCAAATTAGGATTGCATGCACACATAGGATTGTTTGTATATAACCCATCACGGTTAACCACACACGCTCCACTAACATCTTAGCAAGGGTACAAAGTGTAATTGTATGGAATTGCACCAACTCCACATTTTTCCTAAAGTAACTAAGATTTGGGAATTTATAAAAGTGTTTAGTTACTTCGTACTTCATTATACTTATAATGGAAGGTTGCGTCCTATCCTACGCGTTCGGCTAATGACCCTCCATCAGTCAAGAGTGTGGTGGTTAAGAGTGGATACTCATTCAATTGTCATTTTATATGCAATTTCCTGAAACACCCCTTATACACCAGCTTCGTGAGTAAGGCCTACTAACGGTACGACTGACATTTACTTATACATATATAATATTAGACTTATAATTTTATATTGTATAAGGGTGTATTTTACACTTTTAAAATACTAGGTGGTTTAATTTAATAAAATTATACTTTTAATTTAATAATATTATACTTTTAATTTAATTAAATATAAACCATATCATTATGGATTTATTAACTCTCTTTTAATTATACATTTAATTACCTTAATAAAACCATAAAGGTGTAATTTGAACTTTTCAAAACTAGGGTTTTAGAATTTAATATTTCAAAATTAAACTTTTAATTAAATGTTAAATTCCAAAACTTGAAGACAAATTTTGAAAATTTTCAAAACTTTAGGGATTAGAATTTAAATATTTCAAAATTAAACTTTTCATCAAAAAATTCAAATTCCAAAACTTGAGGGCAAGTTTTGAAACTTTTCAAAACTTCCTAGATCAAATTACAAATAATTTTAATTAATCAAATAATTAGTGATTATCTAAATTTGACCTAATTCAATTACTTACAAGATAATTCATCAAATAATTCAAATAAATCAAGTTTATCACATAAGGCAATGATTATCTAATTAATCTGACAATTATCTTCTATTTTTGGGTTAGGATAATCAATACCAAACGTAGAAAAACGAATTTTATGTGTTAAAAACTGTTTTGGTAACTATCCCAAGCCAAAACAGCTCAAAAACCCAAAAAACCCTATGTCTGACCCTCAGACTCGTCGAATCAGAGTTGAACTCGTCGAGTACCTAGTGAACTCGGCGAGTCCATCTATGAACTCGACGAGTCTAGGCATCAGAAAGTGATTTTTTGCGTTTTTCATCCAAGAATGATTATGAAAGCATCAAATACATCAAGAAAACAGTCTAGGATCTGATACCATTGATGGGTTTTGAGCACTACATCAATCCTATGGTGTACATGCAAACCATAAAGCTTTGGATCTAGTTTGTCTAATATACATGCAATCATCATCCAAAACTCATAAACCCTAATTCTAGTATACAATAATCGACATTGACAAAAGAATAGAGTTTAGATCTTACCTTGATTGTTATGTTGCAATAACAATCCGAATCCTTCTTGTAATTGACTTCTGAAATCCCAGTGCCTCAAATATTGCACCTCTAATGGAGTCACAAACACCATATGCAACAAGATGAACAAGGAGAGAGGGAGGAGGCACCAAAAACGTCCAAGAACCCTAAGGGATTACTTCACCACGTTTTTGGGGCCTTAGGGGTTCCTTATATAGGTAGGCTATTAGGGTTTTCAACTAGGAAACCCTAATTTGACTACTTACGCCCTAAGTAGCCCATGGACTCCCTCCTTAGAGGCCTTGGACGATTTATTATGGATTTCCCCATAGATTTCGTCTACTCCAACTTTTATGGAGTCCATTAGCCCATTTATGCAACTATCTTATATTTACACAATAAGTCCCCTTTATTTAGTTAATCTCTTTTAGCCACAAAATTAATTCTTATTCACTCTTGACTAATATTAATTAAACAATATGATTTCTCTTTCCCATGATTAAGTTTATCTTCCCGTGATCCACATCCCTACTTCTTTTTAGTCTCTGCAAATCAGAACAAATGTGAAATCCACAACATGTATCAAGGATCCAAGAATTAGCATGTGATGAGTTATTAGATTGAATAGTATAAATACCTACAAAGGAGGGCTTGAACTTGTCATCCTTTATGTCTAGCAAGTGCTTAGGACAGCTTCGTTTCCAGTGCCCTTTTTCATGACAATGGAAGCACTTTGCATCCTTCAGATTGGAAGAGGGATTAGCATAACCAGCTTTGGTCCCACTTGAAGAGGATCCATTAAGAGACTTTCCCTTGTGGCTCTTATAGGGAGCTTTCCTCTTCTTTCCCCTCCCATGTCCGATTTCCAGAACAGGGGCAGAAGTAGTAGTAGTAGTAGGAGTAGACACAAACGACTTGCCTTTCAAGTTGCTTTCTGTAGTCCTTAAAACGCCCTGAAGCTTGCTAAGAGTGACCTCCTCCTTATTTATATGATAGGTCATACAAAACTTATCATAACAAGAAGGTAAAAAGTGTAGAATAATATCTATGGTAAACTCTTCTTCAAAATTGACATTCAATTTAAGCAAGCAGCCCACATATCTTTGTATCTTTTGCAAGTGGGTTGTGATGGGTTCACCATCCCTCATTTTGGTTGTGATCATGGAGGCAATGATCTCATAGCTCTCCTGCCGATCACTTTGATGATATCTTTCCATCAAATGTTGATACATTTCAAAAGGATCGTAGTCCTCATAGGACTTTTGCAGCTCAGTAGTTATGGTAGCAAACATTAGACATGACACCTTTGTCGCATCCCTCTCATGAGTAGTATGTTCAGCGATTTGTTCTGGAGTAACAGTGGTGACATCAATCTCCTTAAGCTTCTTATCTAGGACATATTCTTTGTCCTCATAATGAACAGCCATTCGGATGTTTCGAATCCAGTCATTGAAATTCGAGCCATCAAAAATTACCCTCCCACATAGGTTCATGAGGGAGAAAGATCCTGAAGGGATTGGGTTGGAAGCATTGTTTGGAATAGACATCTGAAAAAAGAAGAAGAACAAAGTTTAGGTTAGATGATAATCATTAATATTACACCCAAATGAAATATTAAGGCTAGGAGCCAACCCAATATTCTACAATCACGAAAAGGGATGCTGTAATCCAATTGTAAAATATTTGAAGATGGTAAATGACGATTTACCAATTTTCACCATGAAAAACGAAATGAATTATTAAGTTTTAATTGGATTGAAATTCCTAGATCCTTTGAGATTCATTGAACTTATCAATGGCATGTTTAAATCTCAATTGTTCCTTTCAAGTTTGTGACTCGGATGCCGAGGATCACTAACAAGGTGTGAATAACCACACAAACTAGCTTGGTACACTCAATGTTACAAATCACCTAATCAATGTGCCGGTTAACCACACACGCTCCATCGATATATGATTAACATCAAGCTACCCTTTGCCACACATTGTCGGTCCCAGATTCGTGTGTCGGTTAACCACACACGCTCCACTAACGACTTAACAAGGGTGCAAAGTGTAATTTCATGGATTAGCACCATTTTCATATTTTCCTAAACTAACTAAGATTGAGAATTTAATAAAAGTTTTGTTACTTTATATTTATCATTATAATTTTAATGAGGGAGAATTAATGTCCTATCCTACTGTTCTGCTAACGACCCTCCACCAGTAAAGGAAGCGGTGGTGAGAGTGGACACCCATTAAACCACCATTTTATAGGCAGTAATCTTATACCCCCCTTATAGATCGGCTTCGTGAATGAGGGCTACTAACAGTAATACTTACTTATCTTATATATATATATATATATATATATATATATATATATATATATATATATATATATATATATATATAATTCAAGATTGATCTAGCTAAACTCATAAACAATATAATATCAAGTCAACAATTTGCAAGCAACTTTGTTTATCATATAAATTAAAAGTTATCTTAAAACTTTGACAATTATCTTGTAATTGGATGAGGATCATCACTACCATATAAAAAAAACAAATTTTATGATTCAAAACAGTTTATGATAATGATCCTAATACAATTCTGGCCAAAAACCTCAAATTTCTGCAACCAGAGCCTACAACTCGTCGAGTGCATGAACTGACTCGTCGAGTTGCTTTGTTACAGAGTGGACTTGTTGAGTCAGCCAGTGGACTCGGCGAGTTCATCAGTCAGAGGGCAGAAAAACGATTTTTTCAACTTTGTAAAACAATAAGAATCAAGTATAACAGAAAATAACCCTAGGCTCTAATACCACTGTTGGGTTTTGAGCACTATAACACTCTTGTAGTGCACATGCAACCCTAAATGATTTGGATCTATGTTTTCTCTAATTATATATGCATGTTTTCATTTTCCAAAGCATTTTCCTTACTAGCATACAAATTGTCAAATGAATAATAGAACTAGTTAGATGACTTACCTCTTAGAAGGACTTGTAGTTCTTGACCTTTGAAAGCTTGAGAACCTCAAGTGTGATGCCTCTAATGGTTCACAAACACCAATATGCAAGAGGAGGCTTGTGAGAATAAGTTATGTGGCACAAAATCAATTCACACTCTCCAAGAATGTTGTGGAAACCGATTTTGGTAATGAGGGTGTGCTTTTATAGTGTAGCAAATGCTAGGGTTACACCTTGTAAACCCTAATGACCTTTCATATTACTTAGGCTGCATGGCTTAACCTCCATGGACTATCCATGGATTGTCTCATTGGTTTATCCCATCCTAAATAACCATGGATCATTAGCCCACACTATAAGAATCATTGATTTACATAATCAATACCCAAATATTTAATTAGTCTCTCTTGACCACAAAATTAATTCCAAATTAATTCTTAATCAATACTAATTAAATAATATGATTTCATATTAATATATTATACTTATAATATATTAATAAATCATAAATAATCTTAATCTCAAAAGTCCATCCTATCAAATTGCACTGGTGACGGCAACCCAAAAGGACCGTGCTACAATCAGGTTAAGTACATCCAAGTTATAGTTATGGTCTTAGACACCAAATCCAACAATTTAAAGATCCTTATTCCTTAGGGTTGACCTCCTTATCATCCTCTAAAGCCCCAAAACCCTACAACAAGTCTTAGCATCCACTGTTAGGTGTTTGAGCCTTTGGTGAGAATTGTGTTCATTTTGTGGATCTAGAAGAAGAAGGAGAAGCTTGAAGACTTATTCTTTGAAGGAAAGCTGTGAGATCCAGCATTTTCATCTCCTTTTGGTAGCTTGGGAGGTATAAATTCCAAACCTTGCCTTTTCATTTCATGGATCTTCTTCTTGGTTCATTTTGACCCAAAGTTGTTTTTGAAGCTTGTAATTATAGATCTAGATATATCATGGGTTCCTTAGAAATAAAGGTGCAAAATTTATGGTGGGTTTGATTCCATGCATGTATTAAGTCAAGTATTAAGCTCCTTTGAGCTCTAAAGTCCCATGTAGCCATGCATTCACATAAAGTTGGCAACCTTATGTGATTAACCACCTTGGAGAAGTCAAATTTGAGTTTGGACCCAAGTCTTAATGGATTAAGTGCTCAATTGGAAAGATTGTTATGGATGGTGGGTACATTAGGCGTATAAGTATGTACGTTGCATGTACAAGCCATCTATGATGTACACTGAGCATACAGGTTGAGTACACCCCACGAACTCGGCAGACTCAGGCCCTTTCGTTTTGGGCTTCGGTTTTGGGCTTGGTTGTGTTGGGCCATGTTGGGCCATCTGGATTTTATGGTTGGGTTTTTGTGACTTGTTGGACCTTCTTGGGAGAAGGACCACAAAAGGAATTAGGCCTAATTTGGAAAATTGGGCCATAATTGGGCCTTAGATGTTTATTTTCAATTTTGGGCCTTTGGTCATCTAGTTTTGGCCTTGGCTTTGAGCCAAGCTTGAGGAAGGGTAAAAAGGTCTTTTACACTAATTTAGACTTATAGTGTGAGTCAAGGGCTAGATGTTGATTGGTTGTCATTGTGGTATCTAATGGCGTGTGGATTTTAGCGGATTTGCAGTCAAAGATTGTTCATGGGATCAACTATTGATGGGGTGTTTTCTTGATATTGGCGGTTCGAGGGACTGTTAGCCAATGGCTAGGGATCGTCTGTATGATTCGGCAGTGCGAGGTGAGTTTTCTTCAGTGTACTTACGAGTCGAAGGCACCAAGGCCGTCCCATTGGTTGGATAACCTGAGATTGTTGATATGCTGAGTATGGAATAGATATGCATCCTAGTCTTGATATGCTAGTCTGATAGATCAGTAGGACTACCTGTGTTTATGTTTGCATGATTACCTATATATGTTAGTTAGTTGTCGGCATATTGTGTTGGGTTGAGGTTGTACTGCTTCGTGTTGTAGCCAACAAATCCAAGAGCATTCCATATATGAGTTGAGGGTCAGTTAGGGCATGTCAGACTCATACTAAGGGCTCAGGTGCATTCCAGATACGAGCTGAGGACCCGATTGGTATGCCATACTCGTACTAAGGGCTTGAGGGTGTTGGAGCAATCTAGATATGAGCTGAGGGCCGAGTAGGGCATGCCAGACTCATACAGAGGGCTTAGTAGCATTCCAGATACGAGCTGAGGACTGGTTGGTATACCAGACTCATACTGATGGCTGGACATTGGTATTCTAGTCCGATGACTGATTAAGTTAGAAGCGAGCCAGACATAAGCTGTGGGCCCTGGGGGAAAGCAGACTTATGTTATGGGATCAAGAGCAGGCCAAATATGAGTTGTGGGCCCGATAGGCAAGTTAGACTCATACTGTTGGCTCAGGGGTAATACAGTCTTTTAGCTGTGGACCCAGTACATGTTGTTGTTTATGTGTTATTTGTTTGTGTGTTGGTACTTCGGGGGAACTCACTAAGCTTTGTGCTTACAATTTTGTTTATGGTTTCAGGTTCTTCAGATGATTCATGCCAAGGTTAAGGCGTGACCGTACACATTCTTGGTTTTGCTAAAATTTTTGGGATGATACATTTTGGGCGGGGCCCATTATACCCAGTTGGCGGGGCCTATTATGCGATTTTGGGTGGGGCTCGTTATACTCAGTGGGTGGGGCCCGTTATATTTAGTGGACGGAGCTCGTTATGCGAGTATGGGCGGGGCCCGTTATACTCATTGGGCGGGGTCCATCATATGCTTGATATGTGTGGTATGTGTTATTTCGGGGAAATTCACTAAGCTTCGTGCTTACGGTTTTCAGTTTACGTTTTAGGTACTTTAGGTGCAAAAGGGAAGAGCTCGGGGTGATGGCAATGCACATACGATATAACTCCGCATTTTCATGATAACTCTGATACTTTGTGATATTTTATACATTTGATCTTTTTGGAGATTTATGTTGATGTATTGGAATAACATTTTATTAATTGAAAAATGAAATTTTTGGGACGTTACACTTGGTTTTCTTTTCCATTTTCTTTATTCACTTAAATGTTTTTGTAATTATTTAAATAAATAAAGAAAATAAGCCTCTAATAACCTATCTCACCCGTCATTTTCTTTTTTAATATTCTAACACCACTTTGTTTCTTATCTCCTACTGCAACACTACTGCCAACGGAAAGATGTCGTCGGAGCACCAATGACGCCAGAACCACTCCTATCCATCGAACCATCAACATCTTTACACACTATTTTTTACAACCATTTCTTTCGCTGGACCACCACCTTAGCACATATGTTCGTCTCCACCTTCACATCAACGGAACCTTGTCTGGCTAGGGTTTTTTGGTTCGAGAGTTAGGGTTTACAAATCAGATTCGTCGTTGATATAATCCTCTCTCTATTTATTTCTCCGACAAAGTTGATCTCATTTCTAGATCTATCAGAGGGTTAAACCTAGACTTTGAAAACCCTAACACCAGTGTCGTCATCACAAATCGGCTAGGGTTTTTAGGCAACCAGAACTCTAGATATATCATTTTCATATCTATGAGAGAGAGAGAGAGAGGGAGATGTGGGTCATTCATTTTCTAAATTGTTTCTTTTTGTTTTCTGATACTGGTGGCTCTGTTGGCGATGGTGGTACCTTCCTCCGGTGGTGGCGACTTTATCCGGTGTATGCCTCCTGAAAATGGGTTTGATTAAAATCGATTTGATGAAGATGGTAGTGGTGTTTGGAAAAGGGAGCAGGGCTGTGTTTGGTATTTTTTTTGCTAGCGGTGACCGATGGTGGTCGGCGATAACCGGCAACGGTGGTGCTGTTGTAGGAAAGAGAGAGAGAGAGAGAGAGAGAGAGAGAGAGAGAGAGAGAAAAAGATATATATATATATATATATATATATATAGAGAGAGAGGGAGAGAACGAAATGGTGTTGGTATATTAAATAAGAGAGGGGTGGGTGGGGTAGGTTATTAGGGGTTTTATTTTCTTTTTTCATTTTTTTAATATAAAAATATTTAAGTGAATAAAAGAAAATGTAAACGAAAATCGGGAGGGTAAAATAGTCTTTTCAAGTGCATTTAAATTTTCAAAGAACCAAATCTGCACAGTATTTTCAATTTTGGACTAACCATGCATCAAAAAAATTGCCTTGAACTGCACTTTTTTGTAAACCACACAAGTCAATTTTGCAATTTACTCTTTTAATAATTAAGAAAATGAAAAAATAAAATAAAACCCCTAATAACCTACCCTACCCACCCATTTCTCTTTTAACATACCAACATTACTCTCTCTCTCTCTCTCTCCTGCTACAACACCACTACCACCAGTTATCGCCAACTACCATCGGCTACCGCCGACTAAATAAGATACCACACACACACACACACCATTATTCCCTCTCTTCAAACACCACCCATATCTACAACAAATCAATTTTCATCAAACCCATTTTCAAGAGGAATACATAGAATAACGTTGCCACCGTCGGACAAAGATGCCACCATCGCCAATGGAACCACCACTATCAGAAAACACAAAGAAATAGATCAGAAAATGAATCAACCACTTCTCTCTCCCTAATAGATCTGAAACTAGGGTTTTCGTTTCCTAAAATCCATATTTGATCGATGATGACAACGCTAGGGTTATGGTTTTTAAGGTCTAGATTCGACTCTCTTACAAATATCTGTCAGAGAAAGAAATAGCGAAATTATTATAGCACTGACGACTCTGATCTATAAACCTTATCCCTCTAACTAGAAAACCCTGTCCAGCCAAGGTTCCAACAACATGAAGGAAACTTCGGTTAAGGTGGAGACGAATAGATACATTAAGGTGGTTGTCCAAGGAAAGAGGAAAATGTGGACAACAATACGTGAAGATGGTGATGGTCCGACAAATCAGACGACTCTAACGTCGGTGGTGCTCCGGCGAGATATTTATGATGGTGGTGGTGTTGCAGCAGGAGAGAAGAGAGAAGGTGGTATTGGAATATAAAAAGAGAAAATGGTGGGTGGGATAGGTTATTAAGGGTTTATTTTCTTTTTTTTATTCTTTTAATTTTAAAATATCTAAATTGTAATACCTCAATTTTAAAATATTACATTTTGACCCTTTGAGTGAGAATTATTTGCAAAAAGGGTCCCATGTGCCAAATTGGGAAGAAGGTGTGCCTGCATGGGTATGTTGGGCGTACTCCTATGGTACGTTGGACGTACTCCGGCAATGCCAAATCCTAATTGTTTAGGTTTTGAGCACTATATATTCATTTTTATGGCTCAAGACCCCTTCCTCTCCTCAGCCTCCATCTGGAAAATCACTCCTTAGCTAACCCTAATCCTTTCAAGTGCATTTTTTTAGCTTTTGTGTATATTTTTGTGTCCTTGAAGGAATACGTTAGAAGAAAACATCATCCTTGAAGACTAGATCACTTTGGATCCAGGATCCTACCATCTTTTGACACCCTTTGGAGGTATAAAGTTATGAACTTCATGTTGATTTCATTTAGATCTTGTTAGCCTTAGATTTGCAGCTATTTTGCTCCCATGAGCTTGGTATTATGAGTATGAGGTACTCTAATCCTTTTGAGTTGTCCTTTCAGACGTTTGGGAGTGTCTTGAAGCTTAAAAATGTGATCTTGAATGTGATATTTAGCATATGCATGTGTTTGAGGGTCTTATTCGGTTAAGATTATAGGGTTTTGGACATGAAGCATTTTATAGCCATGTAAAGTCATAAAGTCGGAAACTTTATGACTTAGGACGTCATTTTCGGATTGGATCTGAGTCTTGGGCGGAAGGGCCTAATGGAATAAGCTTTTAATGGAATTTTGGGACTAGGCAGCGTATGTTGGGCGTACCTGGAGGTATGTTACGTGTACGTGGTCAGGGCGCTGCTTTTGGTCAACATCGGAGTACGTTGGGCATACTCTCATGGTACGCTGGGCTTACTCCGCTTGGGAAGAATGTTGACTTTTGGACCTTGACAAGTTGACTTTGACTTTGACCAGGGTTGACCAAGTTTGACTTAAGGGTATTTTAGGCATTTTGAGTTATAGTTAAGACTTGGTCTCTATCTATTGAAGAGGTGACATTGAGAGGTGGAATTCGGAGCAGTGTATTGTTCAACTATTCGTCAGACTGCGAGGTGAGTTTTCCTCACTGTACTTACGGGTCGAAGGCACCAAGGTCGGCTGATTGGATTGATATCCTAGTTATCGTATGTTGTTATGTTGTAGTCATCTGTTAGATCTGTATCCTGGTATATAGGATGTTACTATGTTTGTAGTGATCTTTTAGATTTGTACGATTATCTATATTTTTTGGCTTATGTTCATGTTTTTTTTGTTGCATATGTCGACATGCTGGTTTGGGTTGAGGCGGTCCTACTTTGTGCTATAGGCCAAGACACCCAGGGATGGCCGGATAGCTTCTAGGCCCTATGAGGCGGTCCAATCAGGCCAACAGCCCATAGAACGGTTCGGATGGGTTGTAGGCCCTATGAGGCGGTCTAGTTAGGTTGGCTGCTCGTGGAGCAGTCCAGATAGGCTGTAGACTCTGCGAGGCGGTCTAATCAGGCTGGCTGCTCATGTTTGCATGTTTCCTTGTTATGTGATGTATTGGTACTTTGGAGGAACTCACTAAACATTGGCTTACAATTTTAGTTTGTGGTTTCAGGTACTTCAGAAGACCGTGGCAAGGCGACAGCGTGACTGTACACATCCAGGGTTTTATGATTGATTGGATATTGCGAGACACTGATTTTCAATAATATTTTGGAATTAATGGTTTTGTAAACACTTCTTTTTAGTAAATGGGTTGTTTTGAAATGTTTAAATTTATTGTGATTTTTGGAATGTTACATAAGTGAATAAAAGAAAATGGAAAAGAAAATCATGAGGGAAAATAGTCATCTCAAGTGCATTCAAATTATCGTGGGACCAAATCTGCAGAATTGGACTAACCATATGTCAAAAGGATGGCCTCATACTGCACTTTTTGGGGACTAATTTTGCAATTTACTCTTATAAAAATATTTAAGTGAATAAAAGAAAATGGAAAAGAAAAATAAAGAGGGAAAAAATAGTCTTTTAAAATGCACTAAAATTTTCGAGGAACAAAATCTACATGATATTTTCAATTTTGGAATAATCATGTGTCAATAAAATGGCCTATGCACTTTTTGATAACTAGAATGATCAATTTTGCAATTTACTCTAAAATCAATAATAAAAGTAAAGAATTATTTTATTACTATTACTACTAATAATAATTGAAATATTTTTTACTAATTATAGTAAAAAAAAGTTGAATTATTTCCGTCGGAAATTTGTTGTTGAGTACTGACGGATAACAAAGAAAACATAAGTTTGCATTTCGTTTGCTATATGTTACTAATCACCGACGGCAATGCTTTCTGTTGTTGCTATTCTGTCAGTACTACGTCACTAATATTAGTATTTTTATGTTCGAAACTATTCCATCGCTGATTACCGACATAAAAATTTCATCACTAATTTCCGTAGGTATTTTCTCAGTTTTCGAGTAGTGATTATATGTAACATTAATATTAAGGATCATGGAATTGAATAAAAATATACTTATAAATTCTTGAGCATTTTTTTAGCATTATTGTTTCGGTTGTTTCTAGGGATGAAGATAGGTGGGTACCCACTTTATTTGGTGAGAATCGAAACCAGAACCAGCAGTTCCTAGTATATTGGCTGAAATCAAAGTAAAAAAAGTTACTATAAAGATAGGGACTAAAAGTGGCAACAAAAGAAAAGTATTGTGTCTAAAATCTAATGTAAATAAGTTTACTATTAAAATCTTTTTCCACTTTTAATATGTATATTAGTACATGAATATATACTAGTAATTTGGTGAAATGTTAATATAAATGTATTACATTATGGATTATGATATATATGTTATGTTTGTCTTTTTCATTTTAACAATCAAAAGTTCAATATTACCTAGCTATAAAAGGCTATAATATTTGAATATGTCTTTTGACACAAATACCCTTAGTATTCACATATTTGGAATGATTTCAGGGGCAATGTGGTCTTTTTGAACTCTAAATTGTTAAGGCTCCATCATACATCTGACGTCACGCCGGCGTTCCAGTTCTTCAACCATTCATAACATCTCAACTTTTCCGGACGATAAATCTATATACAAACAGCAAAACCCCCAAATCGTCTTAGAATAATCGTTCTCGAAAATGATTTTCTCCGATAATAGAGACTTCTGTACTCCTTTAGACCAAATTAGCATAAAGTAAGTTTTTTTCCATACCTTGTTACACTGTCTTTCATATTTATACTTAATTTTTAAAAAAAGAAATTGAAATCAACTACTCCAATGTGTATTTTGTAAGTAGAATATCGAATACTAGAAGTCGCCTTTCGTTAGATGATCTCCCACTGGAGCTTTTGAGTCGGATATTTGTAGTATTAGGGCCAGAATCTGCGAAAGACATCGTCTCTGCAAGACTTTGGTAATTATCAATAAACATCAACTAATGAATGTATATTTGATGAAATAAAACTTTATTTATTTGTAATTTACTGTGTATTTAAATTTTTGAAGTTCAAAGAAGATGTATGAAGCAGGGGGAAGCAGGGGGTGATCCTCAAGTGTACATAACAGCATGCATTGACATGTTTGAAGGAATGGGTCCCAAAACTCTGAAAGCTGATTCATTTATACGCACATGTGCATTGTATAATAACATTGAAGCCATGTATAGACAAGGAATTGTATGTGTAATTTTAGTAATTATATGTAATCAAAATATACCATTTATTAATATTTTGTGTCATAGATGTTATATATTGATATTGTTATTTTGTCAACAGGATGAGACGATGAGTGCTTTTATTATGACAATTTTGATTTAGGATTGACTTTGTTGAGAAAAGTAGCAGATGAAAATCATCTTGAGGCACTTTATTTTCTTGGAATGATCTACATTTCAAGAGGGTCTCATCAATGTGATGAAGGTATGTATATATGGTATATATGTAAATTAAATTATATATATATATATATATATATATATATATATATATATATAGTTAATTAAGGCATGTTTGTAGTTTGGGGTTAGTATTTAGTTGTGTTGTGTTGTATAATATTTACTTTTTTATTGAAAATGGTACATTGGATTAATTGATGGATATTTTAATGTGTAGGTTTACAATTACTTGATGCCTATTTTGGTTGGGCAGTTCCGGATGATGAGGAGTACATGGGTGTTGTTGATAGTGTCAAAGAGTTGTTGTAAGCTATTGATGTTGTCCATAGACTTACAATGAATAACATCACATTCGAATGTGAAGACCCACATCATTCTGTTAAAGGTGCATTGACAATAGGCCATGAAAAGGATGAGGATCGACAAAGATATTGCGCGGTTTGTCGTTGGTATGTAGAGTATGGTAGGTTTGTATATTTCTTAAAAATATTAATGGTTGATAATAGAATGTACATTGAATATTTGTGTTTTTATTGTTTTGTATACGAAGTTGTATAGTACTACTATAATTTTATTTTGGTTCTGTTAAAAGGGCATTTTAGTCATTTTTGCTTGCTATATTGTTTGAGTAGGATGAAGTATTTGTAAAACCCATGTTATTTTTGTGATGAAGTATAGTTAATGTAATTAAAAATAAGTTTTTAATGAATTCGTTATTAAGGAAAATAATCTACATAGATTATATATACTTTAACATGCCCAATTAATGTAATTAATAATAACTTTGTAATGAATTCGTTGTTAATTATTCATTATAATACTATGTTTTCAATAAATTATACACAACTTGATTAGCACAACTGGCTTAACCGCACCCTTTTCTAGCATAAGCTTAAGTTCGAGTCCAGTTACCAACAATATCTATTCATTTTTACATTTTTTAGCCATTAGTTTATGCCATATATTACCAATTCAAAAACATTTCATTTAAACCATATCTTACAAAGTCCAATGATCATAATAATAATTCATTCATAGTATAACATAATAAATTAAGTGTACAACATCCAAATAAATGTCGTCACAAATTAGCTATGCGTTTTTTTTTCCATAGCTAAACAAGCAAACAAAATCATACTCCATAGCAGAATTTCCTAGCAAATACCTACGAATGGTACTTCCATAGCAATTAAACTATAAAATTAGTTTCCGTCACAAACTCCGTTGCATATTAACCACGATGATGAATTCCATAGCAGCAGTACAACGGAAAGTGATTTGGTAACAAATTTCGTTGGAAAATTGCTACGAATTTTTGTTCCATAGAACTATCGGTAGCATAATACCAACGGATATGGAGTTGGTAGCATTTTCCCTAACAACTCCCACTCTCGCTACCAGAAATAAAATCCGTAGACAATGTGGTAGCAACATTGCTATGGAACGACATTCCATAGCACGATGCATTGCAGATTAACAACGAAAATACATTCCATAGCAACCTTCCCTAGAAAAATCACGTTTTTCCTGTAGTGTTCTTCCTTCTCTCACATCTTTCAGGTAGTTAGGGCAGCTTTGCAACCAATCAAATACTTAGCCTTTCCTTTTACCTTTTGGTCAAACGGTTGACCAAGGCCGATCCCTTTCCATTGCGAAGAGAAAGCTTTTTTGGACTTCCAATGTTACCATTGTCAATGTCCGTGGAAGTTTGAGAAATAGACCTTCCACCCAAATTTACTTTTCCAGTGTTCCAAAACATTTCTGATTTAGCAACAACAAGCAAATAAGAAAGATCAATAAGGGTCATGTCGCGATCTGTCACATAGTAGTCCTTCATGAAGTCACTATATGACTCAGGAAGTGACTAAAGAACCCATTCAATAGCCAACTTCCTTGGTACAATGACACCCAACATTCTCAACCTGTCAATGTGCGACTTCATCTCTAAGACATGAGTACACACAGGTCTTCAAGCTTTATGCCGTAATCCAAGCTACAAATATATTTGAAGGTAGGTGAATGACGATTCACCAATTTCCACCATGAAAAACGAAATAAATATTAGGTTTTAATTTGATTTGAAACTCCTAGATCTTTTGAGATTCATTGAACTTTTCAATGGCATGTTTAAATCTCGATTGTGCTATCTCAAGTTTGTGACTGGGATGCTGAGGATCACATACAAGGTGTGAATAACCATGCAAATATACTTGGTACTCTTAATTTTTTATCACCTAATCGATGTGTCGGTTAACCACACGCGTTGCACCGATCTATGATAAACCTTAAGCCACCCATTTCCATCCTTGTTAAATCCAAGTTAGAGTGCTGGTTAACCACACACGCTCCACTAACGACTTAAGCAAGGTGCAAAGTGTAATTTCATGGGTTAGCACCAAATTCACATTTTCCTAAAGTAACTAAGATTCAGAATTAATAAAAGGTTTAGTTACTTTATATTTATCATTATATTTATAATAAAGGGAGAATTAGAGTCTTGTCAAACCCGTTCGGCTAACAACCCTCCACTAGTCAAAGGAGTTGTGGGTAAGAGCAGACACCCATTAAACTGCCATTTTATCAGCAGCAACCTTATACCCCACTTATAGACCGACTTCATGAATGAGGCCTACTAACGGTAAGACTGACTTTGTTCTTATATATATATATATATATATATATATATATATATATATATATATATATATATATATATATATATAACTATTAACTATTAATATTATAATAGTATAAGGATTGAATTTTAACTTTTAAAATTCTAAGGGTTTAACTTGGAATTAAAGTATTCATGAGGGGAAACTTTACAAATTCCAAAACTTGAGGGAAACTTTTGAACAATTCAAAAAACTTTTCAATTCCATAACTTATGAGTTTAAATTAGTTTTCAATGAAAAACTCTTCAAGTTCCATAACTTGTGGACAAGTTATGGAAGACTTTAAAACATTTAAAAATGAGACTCTTCATTTTTTTATAACTTATGGAAATTTTATGAGTTTTAAAAATCATAAATGTGAATTTTCATATAACTTGAGGACAAGTTACAAAAACACATATTATGAACAACATTTAGAACAATTTGGATCGAAAACAAATTATCACATAATTTTTCTATTAACCTAAACAACTCATAAGAACAAGATAATTCAAATCAAACAATTTTCATGAAATTAGCCTAACCATTAAACTAATATAAAACATGAATCCATTGACAATTATCTTTGAAATTGGATTAGCATGAACATTACCACATGAAAAACAGGTGTACAAGTTCAAAAACCGCTTAGGGTAATGTTCCTAGTCCAATTCCAGCCAAAAACTTGAATATATGATGTCTGGGGGTCCAACTCGTCGAGTTCATGAACCAACTCGACGAGTTCGATGAATTTGCACATGGACTCGTCGAGTCCCTCAATGGACTCGTCGAGACCCCTGTCCAAATAGCAAAATTTTGATTTTTCTAGCTTTTTTCAGCAAATTGCATCAAGTATAATTAAAAACAACCCTAGTTTCTGATACCACTAATGGGTTTTGAGCATTCTAACACTCCTATGGTGTACATGCAACCCTATAAACCTTGGATCTATGTTTTCTCTATTATACACTAGGTGTAAGACCCATATATTATACGGGTTGATTTTTAAAAAAAAAAATAAATATTAAATTAAAATATAAATAGAAAATACTTTTTAATGTATAACTTTAAAATACGAAAAAGAAAAAAACATATTTATTGCAATGTAATATATATATATATATGATATTTAATACTTTACATATATAAGTATGACTTTAATTTTAAAAATTGAAACAAATCAAAAATTGATAAGTGGATAATATTAATTTCAAAAATACAACAAAATGACAAGTGTCAAAACTCATGAGAGAATGACATGTGGCAAAAAAAACTTTCATTTATTAAGGAGGATATATATGTATATGATATTTAATACTTTACATATATAAGTATGACTTTAATTTTAAAAATTGAAACAAATCAAAAATTGACAAGTGGATAATATTTATTTCAAAAATACCACAAAATGACAAGTGTCAAAACTCATGAGAGAATGACATGTGGCAAAAAAAAAACTTTCATTTATTAAGGAGGATGCAAATAATCAATATTCTGAGGTTTCATTCTAACTAGCATAATATGAAGCAACTATATTACAAAAGCCTAGTTAGATGACATACCTTTTGATGGAGCTTGAAGTCTTGATCTTAAAGAGCTTAGCCCCAATAGTGTGGAAGCCTCAAGTGGAATCACAAATCACCAAAAACACCTTGGAAAGCTTAAGAAAATAGTAACCACACTTGAAATCAGCCCACTCTTGTATTCTCACACACTAGTTCCATCTCATGTGCCAAAGACCTCTTTATATAGTATGGAGGATTAGGGTTACATTCATGTAAACCCTAATACCCATGAACTTTCATTTCCATAGGATCCATGGGTTAAAAACTCCATGGACTATCCATGAAAGCTTAAGCCAACCTAAATGAACTGGGCCCACCCTATACATAAGAGTCCATATTTAATTAGTTCATTTTGATCACTAAATTAATTCTTGATCAATACTAATTAAATAATATTATTTCATATTAATATATTACAACTCATAATATATTAATAAACCATAGACATACTATTCTCAAAAGACTATCCATACAAATTGTTCTGGTGAAGTGCAACCCAAATGGATCCATCAGGTCGAATACATACTAATAATAGTTATGCACTTAGACATCTAATCCAACAGGTTGTGGTCGGTAGGTGGTGGGTGTTGGTTGGTGGTGGTGGGTAGTGATGGGTGGTGGTGGTGGTGGTGGTGGTGGTTGAAGGTGGTTGTGATGGATAGTAAGTAGTGGTAGTGAGTGGTGTTGGTTGGGTGATGATGATGGGTGGTGGCGGGTGGTGGTGCTTGGGTGGTGATGGTGGTGACGGGTGGTGGTTGTGGTGGGTGGGTGGTGGATGGTGGCAGGTGGTGGGTGGTGGTGGTTAGGTGGTGATGGTGGTGGCAGGTGGTGGTGATTGGTGGTGGTAGTGGGTGGTGGTTGTGATGGGTGGGTTGTGGGTGGTGGTGGTGGTAGCAGGTGGTGGTGGTGGCGGGTGGTGGTTGGTGGTGGTGGGTGGTGGGTAGTGATGGGTGGTGGGTGGTGGGTAGTGGTTGGTGGTTGGTGTTGGTGGTTAGTGATGCATGGTGGTGATGGGTGGTAGGTAGTGTTGGTGGGTGGTGTTTGTTGGGTGGTGAGTGTTTTAGTTAGTGAGTTTTTTTAATTGTTTGTAACTATTTTTTGATTTATATGAATATTATTTTATAATTTTAATTTAAAAAAATTGTTCTCAAATTTCTCGCGATAAAAAATGTTCTCGATTGAACGCTCCTCTCTCTCTCCCTCTGTGTGTGTGTGTGTGTGTGTGTGTGTATATATATATATATATATATATATATATATATATATATATATAGTAGGTGTAAAACACGTCTAATACACAGGTTGATTAAAAAAGATTACATATCAAAATATAAATAATAAATAATTTTTAAAATAAAATTTTGAAATAAGGAATAGAAACCATATTAAATGCAATTTATTATCACATTTAATACATTACATATATAAGTATAAGTATTATGTGATTTTAATTTTAAAAATTGAAAAAATTATTTTGTTGAAGTATAAGTATTACATATATAAGTATAAGTACAAGTAGATATTATTTTATTTTAAATAACATCACAAAATGACAAGTGTGAAAACTTATGAGAGATTGACATGTATCAAAATTGACCTTCATTTATTATATATATATATATATATATATATATATATATATATATATATATATATATATATATATATATATATATATATAAAAGATCGGGTAGGACCCAAAAATCAGTAGGAACCGCGAGGACAAATCGGGACCATTCATATGTTTTTCCTGCCAATGGTAAAATATATTGGGCATTTTCGTAAAATTCACTGAGATTAGATTCTCTTTACGGTTACATCTCTATATTCAAACTAAAACCCTCATTCTCCTTTATAGGTCGACATTTAACATCAACTAATTTTTCACTTTTTTTTTTTTGTAGATTCTCGTAATCGTTTGTGAATCTTCATCTTTAAGCTTCGTCTGACTACAATTTCAAGTTATGGAATCATGTAAGCCTTCTATTCTAAATTTTTCTGTTTTTTACTTCATTTTTTCCATTTTAAGTTAATTGAAGTAGCCAAATTATATTCTTTGTTGAAATTGTTTGATTATTTGATTATTGGTTTAGTTTTCTTTCTTTGTCTGCTCATGTAAACCTTACTTTTCGATTTTTTTGTTGTTGCTTCGTTTTTTGCTTTTTTGGGTTTGAGATTCAATGTTAAAGAGTTGATACCAAGATTAATGATAAATTTCTTGACTTTTGAAAATATTTTTAGATGGAGAATAGATAAAAACATCAAGTGTAGTTGAATACAAGGATGCCCACAATGTGTTCGATAAAATGTCTCAAAGAAACTATGGCCTAATTTTTTTGAAATCTCAGAGATATTTTTCTATTTTCGTTTGCTTATATATGTGTATGAAGTACTAATGTAGTTGTTTATGACAATGCTCAACTGATTTTGTTTTAAACTAATATATTTTATCTTTAGATGGAAAGAAAATACTGATATAAAGATTACTGAAGTTGACAACTAACAAGAAGAAAAAAGATTTATATAAAAATCACATTGGATCTTATTTTCATTATTTTCAATTCCTTTTATACAAATTTCGGTCAGCAAAATAAAGATTAGAAGTGTAAAGAGATAACTTTACTTTCATTTATTTATTTATTGCAACCTCCTACTTTAAAATATGGAGGACGTTGGGCAGTTGGATATGTTACAAGAAGAAAAAGATTTATATTGAAGGTCATTTCCATTATTCTGAAGTGTATGTTTAAGTATATGGAGCTATATTATTGGTGGTTTAGGTGTTGTAGAAGACTTTTGCTCAATTGTAGATTCTCAGTGTTGTTGTGAGTTATGGTTAAGTAACAACATTACTTACATATGTATGTTTCATTCTTAGTGTAGTTTTTTCATGGTTTTGTATGATGTCTAGTTAAGAAACAATGTTACTTGGATATGTTTGTTTGTTTTTTAGAAATTTGGTTTAGATATATCTAGTTTTTAGTAGTTGTAAGGTTTAGATATTAAACATAGTAGTTGTGGGTTTATGATGGATTTCTGGATTGTGTTTATTATGCACTGTTTTGTTTGATGTTTTTTTTTTAACTTTGATGCTATTTTACTATAAAAGTTGGATCACATTTTTTGCATCCTAAACTTTGGTGGGTTGTTAAGTTATACATATATAATATTAGACCTTTAATGTTATATATAGTATAAGGGTGTATTTTACACTTTTAAAATACGGGGTGATCTAATTTAACAAATTACACTTTTAATTTAATTAAATGTAAACCAAATCACTATGGATTTATTAACTCTCTTTTAATTATACACTTAATTAATTTAATAAAACCATAAGGGTGCAATTTGAACTTTTTGAAAAATTAGGGTTTTAGAATTTAAAATTTCAAAATTAAACTTTTTAATCAAAATTTTAAATTCCAAAACTTGAGCGCAAATATTGAAACATTTCAAATCATTAGGGTTTAGAATTTAAATATTTCAAAATTAAACTTTTTAATCAAAAATTTTAATTTCAAAACTTGAGGGCAAGTTTTGAAACCTTTCAAAACTATTAGATCAAAATACAAATAAGGCAATTAAACAATTAATTGGTGATTATCTAATTATGATCTAATTCAATTTTCATGCAAGATAATGATCAAATAATCCAAAAATTAACACTTATCATATAAGGAAGTAAACATTTGACTAATTTGAAATTATCTTTTATTTTGGAAAGGATAATCATCCAATATGAATAAAGTTCGTAATTTATCAATAAAAAATGATTTACCAATTATCCCACAACAAAATAGGCATGAAATCCTGAGAATCCCTCTTTCTGGCAGCATGACTCGCCGAGTCCCCATAGGGACTCGCCGAGTTCTTCCTACTCGCCGAGTTCACTTTGGGACTCGGCGAGTTTGTCAGTCAGAGGAGCAAAAAATTGATTTTCTAAGCATGAATGAAACACAAGGCATCAATACAATAGAAACCAATCAAGGCTCTGATACCACTGATGGGTTTTAGCCATAAGAACATCCTAAGTGCTCATGCAAACCCTAATGCTTGGATCTAGGTTTTTCTATTATACATGCATTCATCCAAGACTTTAAACCCTATATCTAGCATGTGATAATTGATATTAACATAAGAATAGGGTTTAGATCTTACCTTGATTGTTATGTAGCAATAACAATCTCAAATCCTCCTTGTAATTGGCTTCTGAAAGCTTAGAGTCACAAGTGTCACTCCTCTAATGGCTCATAAACACCAAGAGCAAAAGGATGAAGAAGGAGAAGAGGAGAGGCACCCAAAAAAGTCTAGAAACCTTAAGGAGTCAGTTAGTTACATATTTGGTGCCCTAGGGGTCCTTAAATATGTGAGACTATTAGGGTTATCTAACAAGGAAACCCTAATTTGACTGCTTAGGCCCTAAGCAGCACATGGACTCCATCCTTAGAGGCCTTGGACAATTTCTAATGGGTTTCCCCATAGAATTCGTCAACTCCTCTAATATGGAGTCCATTAGCTCAATATTCAACTATCACACAACTGATAGTTCTAGTCCCCCAAGTTTAATTAATCTCTTTTAGCCACAAAATTAATTCTTAATTAATTATTGACTAACATTAATTAAACCATATGATTTCTCCTTTAATAAATCATAATTAATCCTATCTCTCCATAATTCATCCTATCAAGTTGCTTTGGTGAAGGCAACCCAAAAGGACCATGCATAATCGGGTCAAGTACATACCAAAATAGTTATGGACTTAGACACTAATCCAACAACCGCAACCGCAATGAGCTCCAAAATCCTGCAAAATTCCTCATGCAAAATAAAAAGTCCCCTATAAAATCCATGATAAAGAAAATAAAGAATATACAATACAATACTAATAAAAAGAGCTAAAAATCGAAAATAAACTAATAAAAATAAGAAAATAAAATAAGCTATCAAACTTTATGATATACAAATATATAATCAACAGTGATTCATGATGCAAATTTTATGATCTATAATTTTATGATGCAAAAATGAGTGTGTGGATAATTTAAACACCCATAAAAAAAAATTTGAATCTTAAACTTTCGATTGTGTTTTTATGTATCAAATAAAGTTTTGAATCTTATAATTATAAATTCTAAAATCTGCATCATTTTATTTTGGATCAATTTTTTTCCCATCATACAAATATGGATCGTAAATGTTTTGATCATGTTAATTTGGATCGTATGGATCAAATTTTTTGTAGCATCACACAAATATGGATGGTAAATATTTTGATCATGTTAATTTAGATGATACTATTTTGAATTATAAGTTAGAAGTATTTTGATTATTAATATTTTCTTATTATAAAAGTACTTCAGCTATATACTTTGATAATAATAAATATCCATAGTTTTATATCTTTTGTTTTTTGGATGATAGATCGTGTGCATCATAAATGTTGGATCATAGTTTTTGTATATTGTGTACTAGATGTAAAACCCGTGTATTACACGAGTTGATTAAAAAAATAATATATTAAAATGTAATAATAATTATTTAAATTTTTTGAAAAAAGGAATGAAGAAACATATTAATTGCAATTTAATAAAATATTTATTACATTTCATAATTTACATATATAAGTATAAGTATGATGTGGCTTTTTAATTTTAATTTTTTTTTTAAAAACCATAAATTGACATGTGGATAGTATTTATTGAAAAACTATCACAAAATGACAAATGTCAAAACTCATTAGAGATTGTCATGTGGCAAAATTATCTTCATTTATCATGGATCGTGTTTTTTGGATCATAGATCGTGCACATCATAAATCTTGTGTTTTTTATGGATCATAAATCAGTAATTGTTATGATCCGAAAGCAAATTGTTAAATTGATTTTTATGATCCAAAATTATATGATGCATCTATGTTGTGATCTGAAATTATACTATATATATATATATATATATATATATATATATATATATATATGTGTGTGTGTGTGTGTGTGCATGTGTGTGTGTTGTCTGTGTGTGTTATGATCCAAAACAATACAATTCTTCAAATACTCTGATGATCCAAACATGTTATGATCAATTGCTACAACTGATGTGATAATCAAATACATGCTTTCTTCTTATCCAGAAAGTATAACAAATTAATGATATGAGAGTAAAAAATATTATGTTTCAAATATATTATGATCCAAAAGTCTTTAATGCTCCAATCACAAAATTTTTGCAATTCAACATATGATAAACCATAAAATATGTACCAGTAAGGAATTGATACCAATAGTTTATGATTCAAACATGTGATATACCATAAAAAAAACTCCAATTTATACAATTAATAAGATGAATATCAAGAGAAAGCATATACCCTCAATCATGATCTATGACATACAATTTCAAATTAACCAACAAGACCACCCGAAGGAGTCCACTACAAACAAATTTATACAAACATTTAGCAACCAACAGAAATAAGTATTTAAACACAAGACCATCAAATGTACATCAAGTTGAATTCACTATCAACACATCTATAAGATCACGAAAAAACACTATGACACTTTTAATATACACACTATTGAAATAAAAGACACCCTAAAGATAGCCACTAAACATAAAATTAAAGTGGGAAAGATTGACACAACTAGATAAATTATGAATTCTCTTAGGCATTTCATCAAACATCTGTAAGACATCATTAAATATCAGACGATAACCCTTTTATCATTTAATTTAAAGAGAGCACAATATATATCCTAATTTTCAATCATTAGTTTAATCACCATACTTAATGAATTTCGATTAAATAACATTAGTTTTAAATTGAAATTTTCAAAATTTTAACCTGAAAATTGTAAACAAGGTAGAGATCAAATTCCTTTACTAAATCAGTTTTTTCAATTGAAATCGTATTGAATCGTATCAGTTAAATCTCTAAATCAACACGATTTCAGAAAACAATACATACTTTTTTCATGAAGTGAAGGAGTAATTTGAAAAAAAAATGATTTTGTAAAAAATCCTTATTTGTCTTTCTAAATTAGGTTTTCCATCAGAAATTGCATTGATTCATATTGATTATCCATATTGAATCAACATGATTTCAGAAAAACATAATAAATTATTTTTTTGTTCGTGAATTGAATGAGCAAATTGAACGATTTAGTTTGAACAATGTTTTTTGTAGTAAATTCAACTAATTTATGTAATCAACTTACATAAAATCGTTTTTATTTAACGATACTAACCTAATCGACCAAGAAATTGTAGATTTTAGGCTGAATCGAATGAAGATACAATATATGATCTAATTTTGGTTTTGATATGGCGATATCTATTTTAAACCTGATGAAGGAGACGAAAAAACTTGAAAACTTCGTGTTCAACTTGGCCCAACCCAACTTATTTTTCTGTTGACGAAATTACCCTTAATTAGTGATATTGTCATATTTATACACATTTTTAGGCAATATTTTAATACATTTTAAGTAATATTTTAGTTATTTGTAAAGATATTTGGTACTTATTGAATTAAATTGTATTTTGCAGCCAAATTCAACACGCTTGAAGAATATGGACCAGAATTGACAATGATTGGAACTTTGGAGGATTGAAGATTAAAAGAAGAAAATTCCAACGAAAAAACCCAACTCACGACATGGAAATCAACCTCACGACATGAGGAGGATATTCAATAAGATAACTACAGGGGAAGTCAAAATCCTTGCCCAATAAAGATAAACACCCATTTCACAACGTGACACTCTATTTTCATGTCGTGAAGCAAGTACTTTCCAAAACTATAAATATTCATTCACTCTTACGATTTGGAGAGCCTTTGGGAAGAGAGGTATTTTGAGATAACCGAATTAGAGTTCAGAGAAGTGCACAAAACATTCCTTCGAAGGAGAATTCACTTGAAGATTAAGAGATTAAAGAACATATCATCACATTGGTTTGCTTAATTTAATCATGTCGATTTATGTTGAACTTATGCTTTATTTTCAGCCATGAGTATCTGAACTTATTTGCATTCGTTTAGTTAGATGATACTTTGACTCTATGACTTTGTTTATTAATTTATGGATTTTAATAGTTCGTTTTGTGCTTGTGTTTGATTATCATTACCTAGCATGTTAAAGTTGTGATTTTGTTGCTTAAGTTCAAGTTAAGTGTAGCTTAGTGACCATTAAATTACATGAACTTGATTACATAGTGATTTAGTGACCATTAAATTACTAGAGCTTGGTGTTGGATTAGTGTCTAAGTCCATAACTATAATTGGTATGTACTTGACCCGACTTGGCATGGTCCATTTGGGTTGCATGGCATCAGAACAATTGGATAGACAAAATGAGAAAAAAGATACCAGTGATTTATATTAATATATTATAAGTTCTAATATATTAATATGAAATCGTATTATTTAATTAGTATTGATCAAGAGTTAATTTAGAATTAATTCTAGTGATCAAAAAGGAACTAATTAAATATGGACTCTTATATATATATATATATATATATATATATATATATATATATATATATATATATATATATATATATATATATATATGGTGGGCCAAGTTCGTTTAGGTTGGGCTAAGCTTCCATGGATAGTCCATGGAGTGTTTAACCTATGGATCCTATGAAAATGAAAGGTCATGTGTATTAGGGTTTACATGAATGTAACCCTAATCCTCCACACTATATAAAGAGGTCTATGGTTCATAAAATGGGTGTTAGACACTAGAGTGTGTATACATAAAGAGGGCAAACCGATTTCATGAGTATGAACCTAAGTATCCTTATTCTCTAGTTATTCCAATTATTGGTGGTGTTGTGTGAACCATCTGAGGTGTGACACTTAATGCACTAGGCTCTTAAGCTCCATGGAATCAAGCTACAACACAAAAGGTATGTTACTCTAACTAGTATCGTATTTGGTATATGAGAATGCATGCTAGTTATAGATTTAATGCCTTGGAAACCGTTTGCATGTATAATTAGTGAAAACATAGATCCAAGGTATTTAGGGTTGTATGTGCACCATAGGATGTTGTAGTATACTAAAACCCTTCAGTGGTATCAGAGCCTAGGCTTGTTTTCGAGTTATACTTGCTGAAATAGCTTAAAAATAGAAAATTCTGGCTATCTGGGCACTGAACTCGCCGAGTCCATGAAGAAATTCATCCTACTCATCGAGTAGGTTCATACACTCGACGAGTAGGAGCCCTGATAGCATATTTTCGACTTAAGGCTTGAATTGGACTAGAATCATTACCCTAAGCTGTTTTTGAACCAATAAACTTGTTTTTGATGTGGTAATGTTCATTCTAATCCAATTCAAAAGATAATTGTCAATAGATTCATGTTTTGTATTAGTTTAATGATTAGGCTAATTACATGAAAATTGTTTAATTTGAATCATCTTGTTCTTATGAGTTTGAAAAGATTAATAGAAAAATTATGTGATAATGTGTTTTCAATCCAAATAGATCTAAAAGTTATTCATAAAATGTGTTTTTGTAACTTGTCCTCAAGTTATATGAAAAGTCACATTTATGATTTTTAAAACTCATAAGATTACCATAAGTTATGAAAATGAAGAGTCTCATTTTTAAATGTTTTAAAGTCTTCCATAACTTGTCCTCAAGTTATGGAACTTGAAGAGTTTTTCATTAAAACTACTTTAAACACATAAGTTATGGAAATGAATAAGTTTTTGAATAGTTCAAAACTTGCCCTCAAGTTTTGGAATTTGTAAAGTTTCCCCTCATGAGTACTTTAATTCCAGGTGAAACCCTTAGAATTTTAAAAGTTAAAATTCAACCCTTATACATTATAGTATTATAAGTTCATAATATATATGTATAAGAACAAAGTCAATCTTACCGTTAGTAGGCCTCATTCACAAAGCTGTTCTATAAGGGGGTATAAGGTTACTGCCTATAAAATGGCAGTTTAATGGGTGTCCACTCTCACCCACCGCTTCCTTGACTGGTGGAGGGTCGTTAGCCGAACGGGTAGGTCAAGGACTATAATTCTCCCTTCATTATAAGTATAATGATAAATATAAAGTAACTAAACCTTTTATAAACTCCCAATCTTAGTTACTTTAGGAAAATATGAATTTGGTGCTAACCCATGAAATTACACTTTGCATTTTGCTTAAATCGTTAGTGGAGCGTATGTGGTTAACCGGCGCACTAACCTAGATTGAACAAGGTATGCAAAGAGTAACTTAATGTTTATCATAGGATCGGTGGAGCGCGTTTGGTTAACTGGCACATCGATTAAGTCATAAATATTAAGGGTACCAAGTATATTTGCATGGTTATTCACACCTTGTTTTGTGATCCTCGGCACCCCAGTCTTGATGAGAGGGCACAATCGAGATTGAAACATGCCATTGAAATGTACAATGAATCTCAAAAGATCTAGGAGTTTCAAATCCAATTAAACCTAATAAATTATTTCCTTTTTTCATGGTGGAAATTGGTGAATCGTCATTCGCCTACCTTCAAATATTTTATAGCTTGGATTACGGCATCCCTCTTCCAAGTTATAAAATATTGTGTTGGGTCCTAGCCTTAATATTTCATATTGGGTGTTATATTAAGGAACTTAAATCAACTGAATTGAATTTCTCCCATTGTAGATGTTTGGTTCAGGCAACTATGATCTTCCCAAATATCATGGAAATCATACTCCACCTCCTCCAATTATTCTCCCTAACTCACAAGTTCAAGGTCACTCAAGCCCTATTGGCAAGCAAGGTCTATGTTTGATCACATCTTGGAGATGAAGTCACATATTGACAAGTCGGGAGAGTTGGGTGTCAAAATCTTGAGGAAGTTGGATGTTGACTAATCACTTCCTAAGTCACATAGTGAGTTCTTTAAGGACTACTATGTAACAGACTATGACATGACCCTTAATGATCTTATCTATTTGTTTGGTGCTACTGAATCAACAATGATTTGGAGCACTAGTAAAACAAATTTGATTAGAAGATCAACTTCCCAAACTACCATGGACATTTACAATGGTAACATTGGATATCCAGAAAAGCTTTCTCTTCCCAATGGAAAGGGATCGACCATAGTCAACTCCGTTGACCAAATGGTAAAGAGAAAGGCTAAGTCTTAGATAGTCTTGTTTACCATTCCCAAAGGGTCCATATGTTTCTATTGACAAAGGAAGGGGCATTGGTTCTGCCTTAACTACCTGAAAGATCTGAGAGAATGTCAAGTCAAAAATTTTTGACTCTGCTTCAGGTAAGTCCACTATCTAACTCTCTTAAGTTCATATTTGAAGATTCTTAATACATTTTGATGTATGGCAGGATCAAGCAAAGGGAAGGAAACTTAAAGGAAGAGTATGTTGAATCTAATCGCGAAGATGGATTTCAATCGCATGGTTCGAAGATCGGATTCTTGAGCTACTACTTAGGAGTTATGATATACTACTAGAAAATATGTAATAGCATAGTTTTCATTTAAAATTGCATTGTAAGGAAACAGTTTTTCTGCATTTTATAAATAAATAAAATTTTGTTTTATTTTATTTTATATCTCCTTGCAATGGTATTTATGAAAATTGATGTTTGTATGTTTCTAGCAATAATGGAAATATGAATTTAATTCTTTCATTTGTGGTAGTGTCTAAATTTACTAGATAAGGAAAGATTCTCATCACCCAAGTTTTCAATTGGACCGAAACTTGGAATCATGCAAGTTGTATGATGAATGAGAATTTTCATCTTTGGAAAAATTAAGACTAATTCCTTGTTCACAGGTATATGTGAGTCAAGTAAAGGACTAAGGGATCAAGTACACATTCTTGTGCACTGGTCAAGTCCACCACAAATATCGATAAGAATATTCGTCATGATTTATTAAAGTTTAGTAAATATGGTTATACTTAACAATTTAAGTATAATTCTGAAACATTGGAAAAGTTTCGATGTATGGCAGAACGAATGAGAAGAATCAAATTAGGCAGAAAGATAAAAGTTTCTCAAATCTGAAAAGATGGGAGAGTACTATAGTATCAAGTTTTGTTATCATCTCAATGATTAAGAAACCATATCACAATTGGTCCTCTAAGGACATCTTAGTGCATTCCTATGGCTAAGAAGAGGAATTGTGAATTGTTGAAATGGTTAAATCAAGAAGATGAGTCATACTTCGTTCCAAAACAAGTCTTAGAGTCATACTCCAAGATTGTAATTTGAGTGATATGTCTTAAAAAAGGTTTAATAACACTTGAGAAATGTAAGAATAAAATGTGTCCTATTCTTCTACATTTAAAATTGGTAAGTTGTGATGTTTTGGATAAAACAGAGACCAACTTAGGCCAATTGTGTGAAGTGTTTGTCTTGATAAGAATCCACACTATCTCTAGAATATTTTTTGTCAAAGAATGGGTCCTGGCAAGAGAGTCTTATATTTCAAGAGGACAGTGGGAGTCTAAAAGATCCTGAAAGAATTTCAAGATCTAATCAAGAATAAAACCTGTAGTTTCTCACTAGCTCACGACTTGAGGTTTATAACCTATCGTGTTGACATATTCCTATTTCTGTGCCCATTCCAGTTAAAGTTGGCTTTGCATATGAGTTCTTAGAGTTCTCAATTGGTTACATAACAACTTGGAAGCAAAGGTAGGCCCTTGTGCTGCCAGGTGGCAAGAAGTTAAGACTGCACAAGTTCAATCCATATGAGTTTGGGTTTGTCATTAACCGTGTCTTATGATTATGGTTTTGGCAAATTCACATGGATAGGAACACATACACCATAAAATCTAAGTGTCATAAGGTTTCTCTCCGATTCATGAAAATGATAGTGAGGAAACGCTTTCACTAAGTGATTTTAAGTAGATAGCAATTGTGATATTTGCATTCTCAAAGTAGTTAGTGGAGCGTGTGTGGTTAACCAACACACTAACATGGAGTTGTGAGGAATGGCAAAGTTCTAAACAATTGAGACTATGATTACGACATCCTTTTCATAGTTCTGAAATTGTTTAGACGCACAAGTGTGCTATCTTAGGAAAGGTGTATGAGTTTGATAAAGATATATCAAAGCATCTCGCATCAGAAATCTGAACTCTGGTAAGAAAGTCAATAAAGTATTGATTTCTAGAACTTCAGCTGATTTCTGGGTACATATCAAAGCTAGTGGGAGCATAAGTGTTATACTAATAATCATCATGTTAGTGGGAGCATGATAATTATGGTAAGTGTTGCAAGTTAGCAATATTAATTATAGAAAACAAAAGTTTCAATTGGGAAAATTTGTTTTGCTATAATTAAGGGAGAGGAAATTATACTTCATTTTCTAAAAGCTTAGATTGAGATTTTAATCATCTTTAGTCAAGGATATATATATATATATATATATATATATATGAATTTTATGTTGGAATGGCTCAACTTAAGGAAATTCTATATATATATATATATATATATATATATATATATATATATATATATATATATATATATATATATATATTGTTCTCAATATTCGATTATGATTACGACATCCCTCTTCATAGTCGAATTATGAAAACGCAGCAAATAAAAAAAATATATTGTAGCAAAAGACTAGTCTAAAATCATGTCTTTATATGAGACATCATGAATCGTGTCCCATATGTTTCGGGTGTAGGATCGATTGCATGTGCTATTATATATATTTTTCTAAATTTTTTCAAATGCCTGGTGACATTAAGAGGGGAAAAAGGTCTAGAATTGGATATGACTAAAATTATTAATCAATTGTCGAGGACAATCTAAGGTTTACCAAAGATTGGTTGCTCAGGGAGAGTTGGAAGTATAGTGTTAATTTTGGAAGGACCATATTGACATATTCTGAAAGAAGGCAACTCTTGGTCAGAAGTGATAGTCAAAATGGGAATATGGAAATGACTCCGTAGGTGGAAGTTATTCAATCTGTGTAAGATTAGAAAACTTAATGCAAGAAGGATGTTCAAAGCAATGTACTTTGAATATGAGACTTTGTTTCCATGGAGTTGATCTCCATTGGAATACTCTATAATGTCTGTTAACAAGTCTTTGTGACTTTGTGCATAATCATCACACAGGATAAGTGTATATAAGTTTAAAATCTAACAGATTTCGGTAAATGGAAGGAATTTAGAATTCTTGCAGTTGCGGTAAGGATTTGGGATTGTGAAATGAGAATCATTGGAATTATCTTCAATCGATCTATTTCACAAAGTAAAGATCATAGACAAACTTAGTGTGTATACTTGGTGTATTGCATAACTAATGTTTGGACAAACATAGTGTGCATACTTGGTGTATGGCATGGCTTTTGTTTGGATAAACATAGTGTACATGCTTAGAGCATGGCATAACTAGTGTTTTGATTCAAGTATAAAGTTGATTAGTTGAAACATTACACAATGAATAATGTGTAATCAATATGGTGATAAATAAAAGGTGTTCTATTTATATTCATAAGTTCTGAGACCATATTGGATTCGATAATTCTTGTGTTTCACTTTGCATGTTTTGACTTCCAGAACAACTAGGTCATTCTTCCTAAATGACTAAGTTATTCAAACCATCCACAGTCGGTCATATGTTGGAAGTAGATATGAATCAAGACTGTCATGAAGTTGGCTTGTAGATATCTAAGATGTTGGACATGGCAAGGGTTGCTACAACACTCATGAGTGCTCATAAGTTATAAGTATTGGATTCAACCCACACTCATTTGAATCACTTCATGGATTTTATCATGAGTAATCATGAGATGATAATATCTTATATTCTTCAAACCTAGAGATATGAGTTGTTGATTATGAGTTGGTCATACATTGATTGCACGAGAACGCATTGGTAACTCGATGTTATAAAACGTGCCTTTGTGTATGATTCAGCAAGTAGTAGAACAAGCATATGAGTCAAAGTTTATTCATTCCTTTTAAGCTTGAAAGGATAGAAGCGATATCTATGGTCCCCTCGATGATTAAGTGATGACACCCCGAAGTGCTTGGCCAAGCCTGGACTAATTTGATTTGTTCAATTAGTCGATCATCATAAATAGGAAATCGAGAAACAAAAAATGGACAAAGAGAATGATTATAATCCATGTCTCAGTCCATATGATATCTAGAATAGAGGAACATATGATCCTTATCTAATGGACGCGTCATTGATTTGTTCAGAGTTAGGCAGCGGCTTTAAGAGATACGATTGCTAGTCGGGTTTTGGAGTCATACAAAACATTAGTTTTAGACTTATCCAAGTGGGAGACTATTGGATTAGTGTCTAAGTCCATAACTATAATTGGTATACTTGACCCGACTTGGCATGGTCCATTTGGGTTGCATGGCATCGGAACAATTGGATAGACAAAATGAGATAAAGGATACTAGTGATTTATATTAATATAATATAAGTTCTAATATATTAATATGAAATCGTATTATTTAATTAGTATTGATCAAAAATTAATTTAGAATTAATTCAAGTGATCAAAAAGGAACTAATTAAATATGGACTCTTATATATATATATATATATATATATATATATATATATATATATATATATATATATATATATATATATATATGGTGGGCCAAGTTCATTTAGGTTGGGCTAAGCTTCCATGGATAGTCCATGGAGTGGTTAACCCATGGATCCTATGAAAATGAAAGGTCATGGGTATTAGGGTTTACATGAATGTAACCCTAATCCTCCACACTATATAAATAGGTCTATGGTTCATAAAATGGGTGTTAGACACTAGAGTGTGTATACACAAAGAGGGCGAACCAATTTCATGAGTATGAACCTAAGTATCCTTATTCTTTAGTTATTCCAAATGTTGGTGGTGTTGTGAAAACCATTTGAGGTGTCACAATTGAGGCACTAGGATCTTAAGCTCCATGGAATCAAGCTACAACACAAAAGGTATGTTACTCTAACTAGAATCTTATTTGGTATATGAGAATGCATGCTAGTTATAGGTTTAATGCCTTGGAAACCATTTACATGTATAATTAGTGAAAACATAGATCCAAGGTATTTAGGGTGCATTTGGTACAAAGAAATGGAATTGAAGCAAAGAATGGAAATGTGGAGATAGAGAATTAAACTTGAGAAAAAGAATTGATTCCATTGTTTGGTATAATAGAGAGTTCATCAGAGACATTTATCTGAGAATCAATTATGTCGTTTGTTTATAGTATGCAATGGAATATAAATGAGTTTTTTTAGCTTTCATCTTTTTTCAAACAACATTGATTAAATAATGTCCTTATGATTTATATATTAATTTATCACATTATATATTTCTATATTTTCCATTTTCATTTTCCAACATACTTTTTTACAAATTATTTTTTATAATTGTTGATTAACATTCTGCATCTTCATTTTTTCGAACAACAAATATCTTTCATTTTTCTTTTCAAACTTGATTGAAACACATGACTAACAATCTACGTTACATAAAACACACTATAACTAGAAATAAATCGGGAAAATTCATATAGAAAAGATATATGTTTTCAATCATTACATGTTAGAGAAATAGAAACTCATTGAGCAATTTTAAGTAAAACTGACTGTTATATACATACACAAAACAAAGTACAGAACATGCTAAAAAGTTACTCTTGCTCATCTTGGCTCCAACCAAAAATTCAACAGCAGTGTAGACTCTCAATCTGAACTCCATGTTACTTTCATCCACAAGTTCTCTACAAGTGTAATCTAAAGCGATTACAAAGCTCAAAGTCATAAAAGTTTTAATCACCACTGCCCCATAATATAATATGCCCCTGCCTCTTGCTAGAGTCAAAATCCAACTTAAGATTTCGACCTAAAAATGATTACCAGTAAATGGTTTACATGGTAACTTGTATATGAAGTTAGCAAAGAATTTAGGTTCAATTTCGCACATCAACACAAATCGAATTAATATGAAGTTAGGAAAGGAACTGGGTTTAATTTCGCACATCTAGAATAGCGATAACATCATGAGTTGGACTTAAATTGAGATTCAATAAAGTCATTACTACTTTAAATTGGACATTTGTTGAAAATCAACCAAGAAGAAGCAACAGAAAAACGATATTCTAGTAGGGCAAAGTGTGGGATACCAGTACGTAAGGTAGGAACCAAGACAAAAGAGAAGAACTAGTCGATTCCAAAAATGATCGCTTGAGAAATCCAAATATAGTTATAAGAAGCCTAATTAGAACCTTGGATGCAGTTGGTAGGGCTCGAAGTCGGCCCTGTTTATTTCTCCGCTTTCTTTTTTTCTATTTCTCAAAGAGTTGGCTTTTCTATTTCCCATCTTTTCTCTATTAATTATAGAGAATTGTTTTGATGGAAATGGAATTTATTTTTTTTCCATTTCTTTCCACTTTTAACACAAACCAAACATGAGAAATGGAATTGATTCCATTTCTCTCCTTCCAATTCTCTATACCAAACACCCCCTTAGGGTTGTATGTGCACCATAGGATGTTGTAGTATACTAAAACCCTTAACTAGGATCGACCAAATCTTATATATGTAGTAAAAGTAACAATTTTAATTGTGCTGCAGAACATAAATTGTGACCATAATTGTGTTTTGCTTAGATAAATCTTACATAGTCCATCTATAATTAATAACTAATTTTGTGTTTTGCTTGTGTATGACCATACAAGGTAGTTCATGAATTCGTGAAAATATTAGTAAATTTGGACTTGAATTGATAATTGCATAATAATTGGTAACCAACTTTAATAATCCATAATTAGTAACTAACCATAGGGAAAAGGTGGATTCGAACTAAACGAAAGTGTTTTTAGTATATTGATTAAAATTGTTAGTTAAGTATTTAAGTTTGTCTGAACTTGAAAAATCAGATAAAAACCCTTTTATCTTTTGATTGATTAATCTATTAGTATTTAGGTTAGTAAGTTAAATATGTTCCTTGTGTACGATACCTAACTGTTTGTGTTATATTATTTGCGAGAAAGTCCACTGCCTAGTCGTAATAGTTAGTTAGATAGTTGGTAAAACTAACAGGTGTAAAAATTACGACACAACAATGAGGTTGATTGGTTAAGATTAGTCCTCGCAGTTCCTACCAAGTTTTGGGTTCCTACCGGATCCGGACCCTATATATATATATATATATATATATATATATATATATATATATATATATAGAGAGAGAGAGAGAGAGAGAAAGAGTTAGGTTCAAATGTTTCTAGAAACTATTGTATGCATGTATGCACCAATGAGAATGGAGGAAATAATAAACCATTAAATAAATCATTTAAGGGTATTATAGTAATCTTTGCATATTTAATTATGGTAGATAATTAGTATGTTTATTGTCCCTTTAAATATGGGATGTCAGAGTCAAAACCTGTAGAAAAAACCCTACAATTGTCGTCTTTAATTTTCTTCCACCATATCTATGTTGTCACGTTGATCCCCTGCGATTCTTCTTCTTACTCCACCACTAACGCAAATCAGAGGACTCCACCACCGCCACCACCCTCCTTCTTCCCTACGGCTACACACCATCTTCTTTCCCCATAACAATAAGCCCTCCAATTTCTTCTATTCCTTCATTCTACAAACCATTTGTCTCAATCCCCCACACAAACCATATTTCCCCTGATTTGATTCTCCTTCTTCATCAGGAACGAATAGAAATAGAAACATAATCTCTCTTTGTTTCATATTCGATTAAAGAAAGGCTTTTGTGTTTGATAATTATCGCACCCTTCTTCCTTCTTCATCAAGAACCTCCAATTTGGTGAGTAATTATTAATCTTTCTTCTACTTGATTTCTAACCCTAAACACAACTTTAGGGATGAAGGAAAAAAGAAACCAGATTATGGGGATAATTTCTAACCCTATAGTCTGGTTGGAACTTTCTTTTTTTTGTTTGTGTTTTTAGTTTTCTCTCTAACAAGAAATTTAAAGGCTTTTGCTCCAACAAGAAATTTGAAAAATTAAAAGTATAATTTTTATGTACAGAGTAGTGGTCTTGATTGGATAATTACCACAAATTTTTGATTATGGGTGTATCTGACAATAGTTATGCTGCAATAGAAGATTAAGTTCTAATTCTGTCATAATGGAATCTTGATTTTATGGCATGGAATCTCAAATTACTCATTAGTATTTGAAGGTATACACTCTTTTATTGTAAATTTAGTCACATTCATGTATTTATTACATATGTTGTATGTTTCATCAAATAGAGTATAAAGATCTTAGCATCCGATTTTGCCCGCCAATTGTTTGCTAAAATGCTTGAATCAAATATTTCAGCCAATTTTTTTGTAATCTTTGAAGTATCATATCTCTCTCATACTAGCTTGGAATGATTTGAAATTTTTTTATGCATGTTCTCATTTATGTTAGCTACAAGTTAGGTTCTGAAGTCATTTTAATTGCATTAATATTGGTTGAGTTACAGTCCTTCAAACAATGGATGTTACAGCTATATTTTTAGCACTTTTACTTTGTTCAGAAAAATTTTATTATCTTTGAACTGTCATATTTCCCACATTCTTGCTTGTAATAATATGACCTTTTTCTAATGTATTGCCCTCTGTGTCAGCTACAATGTAGGCTCTAGAATCATTGTAATTAGATTAAGTTGATTATTTGGATCAAGTGACTCAGGGAATACTTAATCAAGTGGCTCGAGTATTACATTATGTTAGAATAAATAAAAAGTCTTTAATGTCTAACACATTCTATTAGAATTTATACTTTTATTCTTTTAGAATATACTAAAAGTTTTATTATTTTAAAATTGATTATGTTTTCTTTGTGGATATAGATTTTGAAGAGGTTGCCATTGATTTGGAAAAAGAAGAAAACATAGAGAACAAGAGTATTCTAGCATAATGTATTATGTCAGAATGTATAAAGTGTTTCTTAACAATAATATTCTTTCATAATGGATTAGTGTTTTTGTTAGATTTTGATGTTTTATTTTTATTTTTTTTAACCATTCTTAGTTTTAATCTTTAAGAATAAATGTAATTCTTAAACCATTATTAATCGTTTTTTTTCAGAATGAATGTAACAATTGTTTAGTTGTATTCTTTATAAATTAATGTAATTAGTGATTTTTAAAAAATAAAATATGTATTCCTTTAGAAAATGTTATTCTTGATAATATATTGAAGCATGTTAATTATAAAAAATATATATTGAATGGACCATATTCTGCAAGAATAAAATCGAAAATATATTTACTAGTTTATGTTTGACTCTTTGTCATTCTGACAGAATAAAATCAGTTAGTATTACAAATTATAATAGAATTAAATTTGAATTAATTTAAAAAATTCAGATTTAAAAAAAAGAAATTAATTATCCCTTAAAATCTAGAAATTTGCTTTTTTAATGTAGGTTAATTGACCAAAGCACCCTTCTGCTGAAATTTGTGTGATTATATGGTACATGTTACCCTATTGTAATATCGTAGACTCTCAGATCATGAACATTGATTTTATTCATCCATTGGTCTAGAATTGTGCGTACGGACACACAATAGATGTAAGAAGCAAAATTACCTAGCCCTATATATATATATATATATATATATATATATATATATATATATATATATATATATATATATATATATATATATATATATAGGAATGAGTTCTACGGAAAACAAATAACTAGGGCAACATCTACCGGAACCAATAATCAAATGACACGTGTCCATTTCTTTCTTCACAAGTAATGTATTGTGGAAGTTATTGTGGAAGTGATGTGTTGTCATGTTTTCATTGGTTCAAATATGTGTTGCCCTAATCATTCATTTTCCATATAACTCTTCCCTATATATATATATATATATATATATATATATATATATATATATATATATATATATATATATATATATATATATAGTTGTAAAACTCACCGAGTTGGCCGAGTACTTCCTACTCGGCCCTTTATCGATACGAGTTACAAAATTCAAGTAATCCCCGATCAGCCCCTTACTAAAGCGAACAGTGTGTGATTTATCATTTAACACACACACACACACACGTATGTTGATTTTATAAAAATTTCTTAAATTTTCAGTAATTATTCACGAAGTGAGAACATTGTGTGTTTTTCAGTTTTTGTGTATTCACATGTATATAATTTTGTTATATATTTCAATCAACTTATGATTTTGACATATATAATTTCCCTAAAAATACTTCTACATGGTTTACCGAATCCAAATACTCCTGAGCACTCGCTATTCGGCAATCGGCGAAACAGGTACCGAGTAGCAAATTCTACACCTATATATATATATATATATATATATATATATATATATATATATATATATATATATACACTACAAGAAAATTTCGATTTAACTACGGAAAAATTCCGTAGCAAAATGATGTAATTCCGTAGCTAAACCTAAATAACTACGGAAGTTGCTATAGAATTTGCCAATGAGATTCCATAGTAAGATTTCTTGTAGCAAAATGTTTAACTACGAAATTATAGTTCCGTAGCAATTTTCCTATGACCGTTGCTACGACGTCTATCCGTAGCATTTCAACTACAACACACTTCCATCACAATTCCGTAACAATGAGTTCTGTAGCAAATTCCGTATCTATTTTGTTCCGTAGCAAATTCCGTAGGCATTTGGTCGTAGCAAATTCCGTAGCCATTTGGTCGTAGCAAATTTCGTAGCTATTTGCTCCATAGCAAATTCCGTAGCTAATTGTTCCGTAGCAAATTCCGTAGCCATTTGGTCCATAGCAAATTCTGTAACTAATTGTTCCGTAGCAAATTTTATAGCCATTCGTTTCGTAACAAATTCCGTAGTCATTCATTCCGTTGCAAATTCCGTAACAAATTTTTTGTAGTCAATTCCATAACAATCATTCAATACCATTTTTTCTATAAAATTCGGTTATTTAATTTGACTTATTATATCCAATACATCAAAATATAAAACCAAAAATAACAAAGCATTTCTATAGAAACTAAAAGAAATATCCAATACATCAAAATATACATATTTCAAAATTAAAAGTCGCTACAAATTTAACGTAAAACGTTATTCGATACATAATATTCTATCATTGATTAATAAAAGTTTTGACCTGTTCACTCAATCTGTTAATGACATTCATTGCTTGTGCAAGTTGTTCAAACTTTGCTTGATCAATGCATATTAATGCATCCAAAACAAAGAAAGCCATTATTTTTCCTGACTCACTGCCTTGAGTTGCATCTTTTATGGCCTTTAAAAATAATAATAATAATTACTGCTATTGTAATATAATAATAACAATATACAACATCATGGAATATACCAAATCTAGAATTGATTGAGCTTCTTTTCTTAGGATGGATAAGTTTGCACGTGCCAGCTCAGCCTGATCCTGGTCAATTTGAACCCAAAAGTAAAAGTTAGTATTTTAAAGGAATTAGAATCTGAAAAAATCATAGATTTAGAAAGTTGTCACCTTTTCAAGATCCAAATCTCCACTTTCTTGTTCTTCCACTAACAAAGATTGAAGAACAATAGTAGGAACATCTGGATCCAATATGTGTTGACAATATTGGAAGTAGCTTAAAAGCAAAGTGTATTGCCTAAAATTTAATCATATTATCAAGACTCATCATCAGGCATTATATACAAAAAAAAAAAAAAAGATTATTGTGAATTTCCAATTGTAACCATAGTTACCTTCTCCTCAATGCTTCTGATGTGTCATGTTTCAGAATTGCCATCATAATCTTATATAGGATAGAGTGACATGCACCATTTGACATTCGCCTTGTCATGATAACATCAAGACATGTCACAGTATCCGAGTTCAACACACATGGGTTAATAAACCTCTCATCCCGTAGTTTAGCCATGCATGTAATTGAAACCTTTATATTTAAAAAAATCATTTAACAACTCAACAACAAATTATATATATATATATATATATATATATATATATATATATATATATATATATATATATATATATATATGAATTTATATTACCTGAGTTAACATTCCTGCCATCTTTAACGAACAATCTGGAGAGCTAGAAGCATTTAAAGATGCATCAAGCAACCTGTTGCCAAAGACAAAAATCTGTTTAACAAAAATATATTATAAAAATATTTCAGGGGTAGAGAGAGTGAGAGAGAGAGAGAGAGAGAGAGAGAAACAAAGAAAAAAAACGCACTGAAATAATATTTCTGATCGATTTTCCATTGAGGATAACTTTCTTGAAGCTGAAATCTGATAAAGATGACACACATACATAAGATTAGGGTTAAATGCAAATCAATTTTCAATATCATAATTGGGTATTTTTTTTAAGAAGAAATTTGAAAGTATATAGCTATTTCTTGCATTTACCTCAACAATTTGTGCCCATCCAGTTAACATATGGAGTTGAGCAGCTTGTTCGTCAAGGTTGTTGTTGTGTTTCCATGCCCATCTGAGAAGCTGCTGAATAGTATTTCTTACTTCGTCAACTTCAGCTTCACTCCCAAAAGTACTTAGCTGTGGATTCTCAAAATTGGACTTCTGAAGAGCAAAATAAGCCACAAAATCAATTAGCGTAAGAAGGGTAATATGGTCCAAGAAATTTTAATGATGCAAAATTATATAATACCTGCCAAAGGGTGTCACGAAATGCATTTAGGTCAATCAATCGATCCCCTCGTTCAGAGTAGTAATACACACCTCCCTTTTCATAAGTTGATGGATTCCTAAGTATATCATCAGCCTACAAAAAAGAATTTCTTCAACAAGTCAACAAGGACTTTTATTTATATTTCCTTTCTTTCTACCAACAAGTCAACAATGTCACAAAAAAATCATGCTAAAAATTCTTCTATTTTTTTAAATAATTAATATAACATCTTCATTATTTACGTCCAGACATTTTGTCTAATTTAGCTTACTTAATTTGTTTGTTTCATAATAAATAGTACCATACACAAACCATTGTGCAAAATGAAAGATTGTCCAAAATGAAAATATATGTGTTACAATTATGGGTATTTAACGCATTTCTTATTTGTGTGAAATTCCATTAAGTTATGCAACAACGATCTAATTATAATACATATCATATTTTCAACCAATTTATATTGTCGATGTGTTATATTAGAATGAGAATGAGAATCTTGTACTTAACAAAACTGGATCAATTCAGGATCAAACCCAAAACTGATAGATACAACAATCTGTGTGATTCAATGGTTAAGGGAAGTGTTAGGTGCTTAAGTTTTATTCAGACATTTTATCAAACACCTATCATGCATTGGTATTAGGTATGCCATTTTATGCAAAGAAACTGCAATCGACCATTTATATGTAAAAAGAACAACTATAAAGATTCAACATATATAATTATTATTAACATGCTTGAGTTTTTGTTCTTTGTCTATGACAACCATCAAGAAAGCTTCGACATATGCTTGCATTTGGTGGAAAAGGCATCCTTGAAATAAACTTTTTTTCTTCTTTTAGGTCGCCATATCTAACCATCAAGTCCACAACAACAAGAAAGGAAACCAAAAGAAGCTATTGAAGACACTACATCCAATAGAAAAAGAAAAACCCTGATCTCGACCTCTAAAGACGAAAGTTGTATAATAAATTTGATGCCTGATTATTAATTGATTCTACCTAGACTATTCAGACGAGGAGCTTAAGACATTTCATTTATACTCATTAGCAATGGATCATAAAAACGAGGGATATCAGTTTACAGCAGCCAGTGGTTGTTTTGATGCCGATAAAAACGAGAGATATCAGTCGACACTCAAGTTTGTTTAGGAATGTAATTGTTAAATGAAATCTATTAAATCATGTCAGATTAGCAATCACTGCATCAAAATCCATAATTCGCATCAAATGCAATAAACTCGATCAATCAAATTCATCAATAAAAAATTTACCAGTTGACGATCGAGATCAATATCCTTCAAGTCATTGGATGATAAAGAGAAAATGATGCAAAAAGAAGAGAGAAGAATGTTACCATTTGACGATCAAGAAAAATCTACTAGTTGACAGAGCAGGAATCGAACGACAAAGCAAATGAGAGTGAGAGGAGCTCCGATCGATAATGGCGTAAGTGATCTAAGGAATGAGGAATGTGATCGGCGATTGACAAATCAGAATGTTGTGAGTAGCAACGACCGACGTGATGATGGCTAAGCAACAATGGCGGCCGGTTGAGAGAGGGAGAGATGTGATCTTTTGAACGTGATACCTCTAATTTGGGGTTGGGGAAGAAGTAGATTTGTGTAGATTTACTAATTTTCTCATAAGGCCATGAGGTATGGTGTGCTTTAATACGCGTCAAAACAAAATATTCACATCACAGACAAATTTGGTGTACAGCTTTGTTATTTTTCGTTTCAATTTAGAGGTAATTTTATATAACACCCCTTTAAGTTATATATTGTTTACATATATCACCTTTTCCAATTATATATTATTTACATATAACCTCTTTCGATTTCTATATTTCCAATATATATCCTTACTAATTATATTATATTAACTTAATTTTATAAAAAATATATAACAATATACAAAACAAAGTACACCATTAATGTAATGGAAAAAAATTAAAAAAATATTATTTTTATTTTTTATTAGTGTATTTTTTTTATATTTTATTGTGTTTTTTTTAATATAATGTAAAAAAAAAAGTAAATAATAAAAACAATGTAGAGTGATAACCATTTCCAAGGATTAGTAAACATGTAAGTGGATGGATGTGTCGCATAGATGACATGATTTTTCTAGTGAATACCTAGTGAATATACCCTTTGGCCTAATAAACATTCAAACAAACGGCATGGCTCAAGTTACTACCCACTTTCGCATTAGGAGTAAAGTTTTGTGAAGTATGCAGAATTTTCTATTCGAATCCCTACAGTTATGCGAAGTGGCAAATTACATAATATTTATAATGTAGAAATTATATTATAATTAAATTTTCAAAAAAATAAAAAATAATATTTTATTTTTGTTGTTGAGTTTTCAAAAATAATTATGTATTTTTAATATATTTTTTTCAATAATCTTCTATATTTTGCTACGGAAACATATTCCGTAACTACTTAATTACGGAATTTTCGGTAGCCAAATACCTATGGATTTTGATTTCGTAGCTATTTTGCAAATTCACCTTTTTGTAACTTATTCCATAATAGATTAGCTACAAAATTTTATTTTGTAGCAAATTTTCCTGACAAAATAGCTACGGATCCTAATTCCATAGCTAACTAGCTACGGATTTTTATTTTGTAGCCAATTATGTAGCCAACTAGCTACATACATGGATTTTGTAACAAGTTTCATAGAGAACTAGCTACAACCAAAAAACTTGTAGCATTATTTGTAGTAAACTAGCTACGGATTTTAATTCCGTAGCAACTATTCAAGATTTAGCTACGGAATGCAATTCCGTAGCCATTTTTGTAGCAAATTAGTTACAACCAACCATTTTGTAACATATTCCGTAGTAAAATAACTATGAATTTAGATTTCGTAACAACTTTACGTAGCTATTTAAGATTTAGCTACATAATGCAATTCCGTAACCATTTATGTAGCAAAATAGCTACGACAAGTCGTTCCGTAGCATATTCCGTAGTAAAATTGTAACGGATTTTCATTCCATAGTAACTTTCCGTAGCTATTTAGGATTTTTCTTGTAGTGATATATGGCACATAGCGGTTCTGAAAAAAATGAGAACACACAGTTCCAAAGCGGTTTCAGTTTCAAAAGTGGGTAACTAATTTTGATATTGTCTCAAAGTAATATTTGACGAACTCACAACCGAATTACCTTTTGAAAGTAATGTGCTCTTATGCCAAAGCTTAAAGAAAACAGCATTAATGTAAAAAAAAAAAAAATCACCTTGGCAAAGTTGGTATTTGTGAGCGCCATATATATCACATCATGGTTTATAAACTATGTATTCCGTGTTTGAGGTAATCAGTCATATTCCATTGTTGTAAGATCTTGATCGAAATGGGTGTTTAAATAATTTACAATAAGTTTGAGTATTATTGCAATTATGGGTTGTGCAGTAAACGGCGGGCAGGCGGTAGGTATGAGTTTGAAAAGTTGAAGGGGAAGTATGGGTGAGTTTACGAAGATTTTTATCAGACTGTTCCTGGTCCCCCTTCCTAGCTCTATCAATATAAGCATTTATTGCCACCATGTTCAGACAATCCATATAGAAATCTTCTGTTGAATCTACAACCACACATATAAAGCAAATGAGTGAAAATGAAAAATCAGATAAAGTTTTCGATCCAGATATCAAACTTCTTATTAAAATTGATCAAACTTATGGTAACAATTGTGGATGCTTTGTAGACATCAGAACAGGTTATTTTGTTCAGATTTAAAGGTAAAAACATTACTTCTCCTTGTACATGAATCAATATATAATTTAAGTATAGCTGGTGACTTTAGTTTTTTCCCTTAAGGTCAATCAAAGGGATACAATGATCAGCACTAGAATCCAATTTTGTGCAGGCTTCAATGTTCTTGCTGTCTGTTGCAGCTCTAAGGACTGGAGTAGAGAGTGAAGAGGATAATGACATGTATGTTATAAAGCTTCTTGACGTGTAAGAAGGTGGGCCCCTTATGTGTCCAGATTTTTTTATTTTAAATGTGGTGCCTCTATCCCATTCGTAGTTTTTCAATCATCTCTTTTATTCTTCGTAGAGAGAGAAAGATCGATCCCCGTCAATGGCAACAAGTTCTAGTGACGATATGATTGATTGGTTTGAAGGGGTAGCAAAGAATGCTGGGAAAGTTCAGATGGAAATACTGAAAATGATTCTTGAAATGAATCATGGGGTGGAATATCTGGAGAAATGGTTGGGTGATATCGATGTTGATAAGATGGATGCGGAAGCATTACAGTCGATTTACACATCAATGGTGCCATTAGCTTCTCATGCAGATTTAGAGCCGTATATTCAGAGGATTGCTGATGGAGAGACGTGTCCTTTACTTACTCAGCAGCCAATCACAACTCTCTCCTTAAGGTATATATACATAGTTCTATATATATCATTATAGATCTCAAGATCGAAGAGATGATTTATATATAGTATCTCTTTGGGATTTTTTTTTTTTCTATGAATCGCTTATATATATGAACACATACAAAGAAACGATAAAGAAACCAAAGAGAACCCCATGAAAATAAACCATATCTCTATTACTTTCCTTCCTTATTTTAAGGATTTAAATGAGTGGGTGAGTTGCGTCAAACGTTGGACTAAAGTCTCCGACTCTAGAGATCTCTGGATGTGGAAATACTAAAAAGAAACAAATTGAACACGAAATTCCCTTTTTTTTCTTTTATAGAGACAAAGGGTATATTTTCTAAAGCATCTTCCATCGGAAATGAATATATACATGGAAAGTAATTCAATAGATACCCAACATGTGATAAAACTATTTTATATACGGAGAGAAGTCCAGTCACTATATATTGTTGTGCTTTATTTCAAAAGATTATTCTCCGAGAATGCTAACATAAAGAGTTCTCATTCGTGGTGTCTTGTACAGCTCTGGAACCACTGAAGGTAGACAAAAATACGTCCCCTTCACTTCCCATAGCTCTAAAACCACTCTCCAAATCTTCAAGTTAGCTGCAGCTTATAGATCAAGGTCTCTCTCTCTCTCTCTCTCTCTCTCTCTCTCTCTCTCTCTCTCTCTCTCTCTCTCTCTCTCTCTCTCTCTCTCTCTCTCTCTCTAACTTTTTCTGAGAAATTTTTTGAAGGGTTTATCCAACAAGGGAAGGAGGCAAGATTCTTGAGTTTATCTACAGCAGCAAACAGTTCAAAACGAAGGGTGGGCTATCCGCAGGAACAGCAACAACACATTACTTTGCAAGCAAAGAGTTTAAGCTCAAACAACAACAAACAAAGTCATTCACTTGTAGCCCCGAGGAAGTCATCTTCAGTGGCGATTACAAGCAATCAACGTATTGCCACTTCCTTCTCGGACTCTTTTACTCTCCAGAAGTTGAATTCATCACTTCGACATTCGCCTACTGCATCGTCCAATCACTTACCTTGTTCGAAGATTATTGGCGAGATCTATGCAACGATATTTCGACTGGAACTTTGAGTCCTCGGATCACGATCCCATACATCCGAAGATCAGTTCTAGATTTGATCAAACCCAACTCCGGTTTAGCAAAGTCGATAAGATCAAAATGCGAGGAGTTAGAGGCATCAGATTGGTACGGATTGATACCTATGTTGTGGCCAAATGCAAAGTATGTGTACTCGATAATGACAGGTTCGATGCAACCCTATATTGAAAAACTAAGGCATTACGCAGGGGACCATTTGCCATTAGTGAGTGCAGAGTACGGGTCCACTGAGAGTTGGATTGGGGTGAACATGGACCCTTCTTGTGCACCGGAGAATGTGACTTTCACGGTGGTTCCGACATTTTCTTACTTTGAGTTCATACCATTGCACCGGCCACATCATAAAGCTTGCGAAGCCGTTGCTGCTGGTGATGGTGTTTGTGGTGGTGGTGGTGGTGGTGAAGACTACGTAGAAGATGATCCAGTACCATTATCTAGGGTGAAGATTGGTCAACAGTACGAGATTGTCCTTACGACATTCACAGGTAAATCTTGAACTTATTGATCCCCTTCTATCTCCGGATTCACATGTCAAGAACTGACATATAATAGACTCGATTTGATAGTTTGATAAGGACTAGGATTGAAATTGCCATAGTGCATTTCCGTCCAAAGACAAAAAAAAAAATTATGCCTTGAAAATGGTAATGATTATATTAATTGTTTGTTTATACTTTTATGCTAACAAGTCACTTGTTTTCATTAGCTTTAAATTATAAATTCTAACCACTAGAAAATATTACTTCAATTCTTTCTTATATAAATATTATTACTCGAGATTAATAATTCAATTATCTTCCTTTGCATTTTACCTTTTTCACATGCATTTCACGTTTGGATCCTCTGATAAATAATAATCAGAAGAGTTAAATATGGCTGTCAATGTCAGACCCCGACCCGCGGGTACCTTGTCTGTGGTAGCGACAGCAAACACTACATACCACAAACAATATTCTTTTAAAGAAAAATGCAACCATATATAAACAATCTAGAAATTCTATATATCATACTATAAAAAGCAATTTGCTTTTATCATATACTATTTTATATATTTCTTAACACGTGTGAAATTCTATATTAGATATTTAACGTGCGAAATTCTATATGAAGGTTTGACAGACTCAAAATATTACTAGAGCTATCATTTTATTTGTGAAAAATAGTTTTATTATTTATTTGAGATAATCACAAAAGTGGCCATATTATGAAAATGCCTTTAACAAATTGATTTGATCCCATTCTTCATCAATCATCAATCACAAAAGGGCCACTAATTTTACAACCCTTCAATTGCAGGATTCCAAATAAAATTTAAATTGATACCCAACACAAAAGAAAAACTTGAAAATTTATATTACTTAAAGTTTATATTTCAATATTATGAAATTGCTCTTACGCTTTCCAAATATTTAATAAAAGTTGTAAAATTGTTCTTATAATTTTAAAATAGGTTTTTTCCAAAAAAAAAAAATTAAAACTTTTTTAAGATCTTGCACAAAGCTAGCGCCGACAAATTTTCAGTTTGCAACTTTGACATGTTACATAATTGTTAACCATTTTTACGATTAGTGAAAGATGTGGTCAGGTTACTAATGTAGGAGGGTTTTACTTTCCTACATTTTATTCTTATTTATCTTCGTACCATATCAAATGTTGATATATGTCATATTTAATGACATATTTAATAAAATTAATAATATTTTAGTCCACTTGTCACCATTTAACCTGGATAGAAAGATAGTAAGAATATAATATAAGTGGAATTTTAATTTCTTAATGTTTAATGCTTAATATTAACAGATAGCCTAAAAAAACGGTTACAAAATAATGACATTGATTGGATGATTATTTCTATGAACAAATATTTATTACATTAAAAATTGATTTAATACTTTTAAATGATAAGTTTTATATATATATATATATATATATATATATATATATATATATATATATATATATATATATATATAATCAAGATCAAATAAGAAGGAAATTTTTGGTAAGAAGGTAAGAAGTTTTTTTCTACATATTTTTTTCGCGAACAAACAAAATGAATCATTAGATGTTTTATTTGTAAGATGATTCACAAGAAAAAATTCTCAAAAAAACATCTCGATTATTCATTTATACAATGATTTTGTTGTTATTCACTAAATTTGTCACAAAAATGATTTTTTTCTTAATTTACTTAAAAATGAATCATAAAGATGTTTTTTTGGGAATTTTTTCTTGTGAATCATCTTACAAATGAATCATCTAGTGATTCATTTCTTTTGTTCGTCAAAAAATATGTAGAAAAAAAACTTCTTACCTTCCTACCAAAAAAAATTTCTTACCAGATCTATATCCTATATATATATATATATATATATATATATATATATATATATATATATATATATATATATATATATATATATATATGGGGATAGTGAATATACATTACAGCCCCACCTAAGCTTGGGTACTAAACCTCTAAAATACGTCGTTTTAACTTATTAATTATACTCGATTTGGTTTTCACTTGGTAAATATATCGTCCCCAATAACATTTATTCTCACCATTATTGTTTTGGCGGAGACAGAAATTTTTATATGAGGGTACAAACATTATCAATAAATATTTTATATAGTTATCATATCTTGGGCATTAAAAAACATGATATAATCTTTTTAGCTGGGGGTACAATAACATAGAACTTGTTTACAAATATTTTTTTTATATAGATAAAATAATTTTTTTGGGGGTGCTGTAGTACCCCTAACACCCCATCTTGCTCCGTCACTGTGTAAGTAATGTATCGGAGAAGTCATTTATATTGTTTAATCTTAAATGATGTGTTATCATGTTTTCATTGTTTACATTTATTGCCAAAATCATGTATTTTCCATAGAATCATCTCATATATATATATATATATATATATATATATATATATATATATATATATATATATATATATATATATATATATATATATATGAAATGTAAAAAGTGCACAATTTACATGTATTTTAGTTAACCAACGAAATAATCATTATATTATACAAAAATAATAACATTCATAAAATAGATTCTTGAAAAAAATATATTATTGGTTCATTTTTTACTAAATCAAGTTTTGATTTATTTTCAGAAAACTTTAATGAGTCTTAACAAAAATAAACCATGGATGCTTTTTTTTTAATTTTATTTTGTAAATCATATTATTTTTGTATTATCTATAGATTTATTTTGGTTATTCGCCAAAAATCATGCAGATAGTGCATTTTTTACACATCCTACTAAATATTTTATTCTTAATATATATATATTTATATATATATATATATATATATATATATATATATATATATATATATATATATATATATATATATATATATAGGGTTCACTTGATATTAAAAAAAAATAAAGATTTTGAGATTCAACCTCAGCCACATATTTCTTATTCGCCACTTTAACGCTTCAGCATACCGGCAACATCGAAGTATGCCTACTAGAGAGGTATAATCATATATGATTATACATGTTTATGCGTATATGCCTAATCATAAATGACTATAAATATTTCACTGTTCACAGATTAAGTAATCATATATGATTACAATAGTTGATAGCAGAAGAGGTGGTGGTGGCAGAGGTGGCGGTATTATAAGTGACGGAGGTGGCAATTGTAGGGTCAGTTGGTGTCAGACGTGGTGGTAGTGGTGGTGGCTGTGGCGTTGTGGTGGTAGGGATGGTGGCGGAGGAAAAAGGGACGATTGGTGTTATATAATCATTTATGATTATAACAGACATGTCGTCCCGTTACGCTGAAGGGTTAGAGCTGCAAATGTGAAATATTTAGCTGAGGTTGTATCTTTCGATCTTTATTTTATTAATCTCAGCGGAACCTCTCTCTATTTTATATATATATATATATATATATATATATATATATATATATATATATATATATATATATATATATATATAGAGAGAGAGAGAGAGAGAGAGAAAGTTCAATAGAGAATCATAATTATGGGTTCTTCAAGGAACCAAATCTTTTTTTTCAATTTCTAGAGCTTATTCTTTATTGAAAAAAAATATAAAAATATCTAAATTCATATATTAACATTGTAAATGTGAAATATTTTTTGGATTCACCGTGTGAATCCGGATTCACGTTGTAAATTTTCGAAGATTCACATTGTGAATTTGACGTAAAAAAATCGAATTATATATAATTGGAAAAAGAATAAAAAGTTATGAATTTCTGTATTTTTAGTTTTTTTTTTTTTTTTTTGATAAAAAATAAGTTCTAAAAGTTGAAAAAAAGATTGATTGTTTGGTTCCTTGGTTAATTATGGTCTTTTATTGAACTTCACCTTTTATATATATATATATATATATATATATATATATATATATATATATATATATATATATATATATATATATATATATATATATATATATATATGTATATATATAGAGTAAATTACACAAATGGTCCCTATGGTTTAAGGTAATTTGCACGTTTGGTCCCTAACTTATTTTTTTAACTCAGAAGGTCCCTACTGTTTGTTTTTGTTACACGCTTGGTCCCTGTCTTACCTAAAAAAACTATTTTGCCCTTAATTTTTTTAAAATATTTAACTAAATACACCCTAACCCCAACCCCCGTCACCTTACCTTACCTATCCTACCATTTTTTCCTATTTAAATAATAGTTTTTTAGGTAAAATAGGGACCAATCGCATAACAAAAACAAAAAGTAAGGACCAAGTGCGTAACAAAAACAAACAGTAGGGACTTTACGAGTTAAAAAAATAAGTTAGGGACCAAGCGCGCAAATTACCCCAAACCATAGGGACAATTCGTGTAATTTACTCATATATATATATATATATACCAAAAACAAACGTAAATAAAAATTTAAACTAGAACAAGATTGAATGCATAGTAATGTTATATCCCCTAGATCTTCGGATTTGTCTTTAAAAGAATTAGCTTTACCATCCAAAAAGGCTTAGCAGCACAGCTTGTTGCCCGTTTGTCATCTCACTCATTGTACGATGACAATTGAACTTGTTGTTTAATTCAAAACAACGAACAAGATGTAATATATATATATATATATATATATATATATATATATATATATATATATATATATATATATATATATATATATAGGGAAAAGTGAATATACCCTTAAGGGTATATAAGCTTAGGTACCCAAACTCATCATAATACGTTGTTTTGTATCATATAATACATTCTAATTGTCTAATGTTCTTATAATTTAACTTCTAACTTGATTTACTTCCAAGATTTTTATAAATTACACATTTATCTTTCTCTTACATAATTATCATTTTCATCTACAATATATAGCCTAATAAGTGTTCGGCAAAAATATGTGATGTAAGAGAAAGATTATACGGAAATTTCGAATATATCTTGAAAGTAAATCAACTTAAGATTGAAGTTTATGAACATTATAATGAATATATCAAACAAAACGACGTATTATGGTGTGTTCGGGTACCTAAGCTTATATATCCTTAAGGGTATATTCACTTTTCCCATATATATATATATATATATATATATATATATATATATATATATATATATATATATATATATATATATATATATATATATATATATATATATATATATATATACTAAAAACAAACGTAAATAAAAATTTAAACTAGAACAAGATGTAATTACTTAACTAATGACAAAATTTAATATTAAAATCTAGTGCAAACGTTAAAGTTAATTAAAAGATTAATTTCCATAAATAGTTTTTGTGGTTTGGTATAATTCACGCTTTTCACTTTTATTTTTTTTATTTATATATTTATTGGTAACTTAGACGGACCCTAGAGTAGGTTGTGTTGCATCTTTAGCCCCTGGCCGATGTTAAAATGTCGTTGTGTTCCAAGTGAGATGAAGGAGATGGGGCAGTTTTGGTTTCCCAACAAGTTTGGATTTCTGGTGGATTATTGTGTTAAGGTAAAATAGAAGGGTAAAGGGAAAGGGGGAAGAAGATGAATATAGATCTATTTCAATTTTAATAATAATAATAATAATAATAATAATAATAATAATAATAATAATTAATTTAAAGAAATTATTAAGAGCTAAATAGTCTTTTTATGTAGTGTAGGAAAAAAAAAAGCCGCAGCAAAAACATACTCTGTAGATTCGAGTTGAAAATAAAATTAAAGATCAAACGCGCAAGTTATCTTAAACGATCATTCGTGTAGTTTTCCCAAGTTGTCCTCTTACTATAAATCCCAAGTTTGGTCCTAGTTTTGAAGTTTTCCGAAGTGTGGTCCTAGTTTTAGAGTTTTCCCAATGTTGTCCTTATACTTCTTTTGTCGATTATTATTATTGTTTATGAGTAAATTGCAAAATAAAAATCAAACACATATGAAGAGTTCTTTGTCTTCTTCCTCGTCTTGAGCAATTTCAAAATCAAGTGTTGAAATCAAAATCGTTATCAATATTCATATCCATTGTATAAATTTGCCATGGATGGTTTCATTATATCATAACCTACTTAGGTATACTTAGGGACTGGTTGAAAAAAGACTGGGGAAAGAGACAAACAAAGGAGACGATAAAGAAAGCAAGCAATTGATTTTTGGATTTCGTATATGAGTTCTCTCACCTGGATTTTTGGAATCAATTATATTTAGGACGTAGTTAACATCTTTCTTCTTTATACTAAATTGTCCAAAAGAGGGATAAAACTCATTTTATAATGGGTTAGCGGTTCATTTTCACGGTGTTAGTCAAAGGGACTAAATCTAAAACAAATTGCAAACCCAAGAATGGTTTCAGTAATAATTTCAAAGTTGGTCTAAATTTGCAATTGTCAGTAAAGAATTGGGACCAAATTTATAAATTAATCTAAAAGTTTTAAAAATTTTGATATATGTCAAACAAAAGTGGCCTTTCAAGCGTGAATATCTTAGACACCATGTCCTATATTACAAGGACATTTGTACTCTGCCACATGCATACCACAGTGGGTCCATCATTATTCAATAATATCTTCTGTATTTATTCAACATTTTACATTATTTTACCAATTAGAAACATTGGTTCAGTCGATATTATTACAATAAAATAACGTTTGTCATGACTCTGATTGATGAGTACTAATGCCTTTTTTTTCTACCAACTAACGATCGAAGTAGATGCGTTCTTATAAAATAAATAGATAATGATTATAATCTCTTGTCTTCTGATTTCAGGTCTTTATAGATATAGATTAGGAGATGTGGTGGAAGTGGCTGGTTTTTACAAAGAAACACCAAAACTCAATTTTTTATGTAGGAGGAAGCTAATCCTCACAATAAACATCGACAAGAACACAGAAAAAGACCTTCAGCTAGCAGTCCAAAAGGGTTCCCAACCACTCATCAAGGCTCAAGCCGAATTAGTCGATTTCACGAGCCATGCAGACATCTCAAACCATCCGGGTCACTACATAGTGTACTGGGAGATCAAGGGTGAAGTCAACGACCAGATTTTGGGTCAATGTTGCAAGGATATAGATGCAGCATTTGTTGATTATGGTTATGTTGTCTCTAGGAAAACCAACTCAATTGGGCCTTTAGAGCTTTGTATTGTGGAACGAGGTACCTTCAAGAAGATCATGGAACATTTTATTGGGAATGGTGCAACTATGAGCCAGTTCAAGACTCCAAGGTGCACAACTAATCAGGCTTTGTTAAAGATCTTAAATCTATATACAGTAAAGAGGTTTTATAGTACAACTTATAAGTGATTTGTGAACTCAAGAGGGATATATAAACTCATTGGGGACATCATATGCTAATAAATTTGGTTGCTTGATTCAACTAAAAACTTGTGCACTCTTGTACGCATCTCAAGTTCGATTAGAGTTGGCAAAAAATTCATGACACATATCGTAAAGTGGTTTAACTTGTGATATGGACGTATTCACAAGTGATATTTGCTAAAACTGAAAAGAGGACGTGTCTATGATAATGTCATAAGATAGGGATAGGAATGTACTCTTGTATTTATCTTAGCCTGAAAAGAGGACTTGTCTATGATAATGTCATAAGATAGGAATGTACTCTTGTATTTATCTTAGCTTGGACATTGCGTTTTGTATATGGGAGTAGCCAAGATTTTAAAATAACGGGATATAAAAATAGACGGTGGGCTTTAGATATGGGGGAATTTAGCTGATTGTGTACTTGTGGCCCATTTAAAAGAGATGGATCGGGCCATTGAAGGAGGGGGTGGGGGGTGGTTGGCTCAACATCCACATAAAACCCAAATCGTATAAGATCGTATAAGATCGGTCTGGTATGATGAATGTTTGATGTAAATAGTCATACCTCCATCCAAAAAATGATGAGAGTTAACCAAAAAAAAAATAAAAAAATCCTTAATTGGCACGTGAGAATAAAAACGGAAAACAATACAAATACAAATGCAATGCATACCACAAAAAAAATAAAGCACTTAAATATAAAGAAGAAAAAACATTATAAATCTTCCCTGTGATTTAGAAACGTCATAAATGGTTCCGATGCTTTCAAAACTTTTGACGATTGGTTCTTATTGCTAACTCTGTTAAATTTGTCCGGTAACTGAAGGATATTTTTGCCGTTTCACACCACAAGGACCATTTATGATCTTTTCAATCATTTTTTTTAAATAAAAAACTAAATATAATTATTTAATATATAATCTCTCTCTCTCTCTCTCTCTCTCTCTCTCTCTAGAAAACAAAATTCCATATGTAAATCCTACACCTCTCTTTATCCCATCGCCAGCGAAAGAAAAACGACCACCATTGGTGCTCATGACCTTCAACCATGTCTGCCCGACACAGATCCGTCGGCGGCGAACCAGATAACCCTCTTCTTATCTCTTCTCCATTATCTTTCCTCTTTCTCTTTTTTCCTGTCGAGACTTAGTCGTTTTCCTCAACCCGGAAACCCACTGCATTCTTCATTCATCAGAGTAATGGAATCTAGGGTTTTTGATGCATGATCCATCAGTTTCCTTTGTTTTCATCTCTTGTAAATTGATCTTTGTGGTATTACTATATCGGTAGAGACGGGTTTAATCAACAAGAAAGCCCTATCTATTTCCATCTATAACACCCCAAAGTTTGGAAAGCCAAGAAAAGAAAGAAAACCTCAATTTTAAGGGGAGACTCGGTGAGTCCGAGCGGGATCCGGGTTGAGGTATAAGCGACCGACACGGCGACTCGGCCAAGGTGACTCGGCGAGTCTGGTCTGAGCAAGGAAAACCCTAAATCCGGGACTTGGAGCCTATTTAAACGTCTCATTCTCCTCCCTAGGGTTCCTTTACTGCCTCTCTACCCCAGAACACCAAACCCTAGCCACCATATCCGTTTTTTTGAGCTAGATCCTGCCTTGAAGAGCGCACTAAAGCTTGGAAAAAGAAGAAAGGCCTTGGAGGTGCAAGAAGGGACTGTAGATCCGGGATTGAGAAGACATTTCAGACCAATTGGAGGTAATAAGTTGTTGCTTGGACTCCTTTTTGCACCTAGATCTATTCTTATGTGTGATTTTTGGACATTTTTGGCATGATAAGTAACCACTTCGAGTTAGAGGTCCAGATCTGAGGTTGCTACCTCAGATCCATGCTTGTTTTGGTCTAGAATCCCCTAAAGTATCATCCCTTGGTATGTTGAAGAAGTATGTTTGCCATAAACCCTAGTTTCATTGTGTTTTGAGCCTAGATCTCTTGATCTACACGTAAAGCTTGCCACTTTACGTGGGGGATAGGCCTTAGAAGTATGGATCTATGAGTTGGAAGCCCGGTTTGGCTCAAAAAGCCACTACATGGATTAAGGAGTGAATAGACTCGGCGAGTCCTTCTAGTGGACTCGGCGAGTAGCATAAAGATGAGGAGGAACTCGACGAGTGGGATGAACAACTCGTCGATTCGGATGAAGTTAAGCATGAACTCGGCGAGTTGGAAGAACAACTCGACGAGTTAGTTGAAGATTTCCTTGGACTCGGCGAGTCTATTAGTGGACTCGGCGAGTCAGGTCGTGAAACCTCAAACCCTTCGAGTTGAGACTCGAATCAGTGAGTCGGGTGGTGACTCAGCGAGTTGGACAGGACAGGACTTGGAACTAGTTGGACTCAGCGAGTCATAGACTGACTCGGCGAGTCGAGTCGCGAATAGAAAGACCCTGAGCATATGAACTCGGCGAGTCATTAGGAGGACTCGGGCGAGTAGGGTTGACCTGGAAGGTTGAATTTGACCAGGATTTTGACTTTGACCAGAGTTGACTTAGTTGACTGTCAGACTAAGTGTCATATTGATATTGGTAGCTCGGAGAGCTAGAGGAGCAGCAGCTCAGTGGATTGACGAGTAGCAGCCAGAGGTTTATCAGCAGAGCTCAGCAGTTCAGGTGAGTTTCCTCCCAGTAGGAACGGGTCTAAGGCCACAATGCCGGCCCGTTTAGCTAGCAGTAGTTTCTGGACTTTGATCTGATGTAGTAGTTAGTATGTTTGATGCCTTCGTGGCTCAGACAGGATTTACGTGTTTATGCTAGTTGATATGTTTATGTTATGTTTAGTTAGCTTCGGACTTCGGTCTGATGTAGGGGACGGGGAGTCCCAGTTAGCTTCGGACTTCGGTCCGATGTAGGGGACAAGGTCCCAGTCAGCTTCGGACTTCGGTCCGATGTAAGGGACAAGGTCCCAGTCAGCTTCGGACTTTGGTCCGATGTAGGGGGCAAGGCCCCAGTTAGTCCGAACTTCGGTCCGATGCAGTGGGCAAGGCCCAGTATGTGCTTTATATGTTATTGTGTGGTATGTGGTAGATTGGGGGAGCTCACTAAGCTTCGTGCTTACGGTTTTCAGTTTTGGTTTCAGGTACTCGGTTTTCAAAAGAGGAGCTCGGGAAGATTGCAGTGCACACACCATAGTCAGTTAGCCTGGGGATGTTTATACTCTGATAATGAGATTATGTTTTGAACTTAATACTCGAAAATTATGTTTGACTTATGATACGTTTATATAAATCTGGTTTTAGTAATGTTTTAAAAGAAATTTTTAGTCGTGATTTTTGGGTCGTTACAAGTTGGTATCAGAGCCTTGGTTTGAGGGCTTCGGGCGCACTCCCGAGTGTGTCTGAACTCAAACTAAGGAAGTGGTATAGAGTTTTCAAAAGAAAAACCATAATTACAAAAGGATTTTGAGAAAAGAAAACAATTTTAGAAAAGTATAAAGAAAAGAGTTTTAGAAAAAGCAAAAAGAGTTTTGAAAAGAGAAAAGGGTGTGGTGCATGCAATCAGCCGAGCTCAAGTAAGTACACCCAATTTACCCATACAAGTTATGTTATGATTATCAGTTCAGTTTCAGTTTCAGCTTCAGTAGAACAGCATGCTAGAATAGGACTAAGGATCTAGGATGATGCCTTATGTGCCTGCTTTATGTGTTTCAGCTTGATAAGAATTGCATGCTAGTATTGAGTAGACAGTAGTAGGATAGCCTGCGTAGGTTATGCCTGATAGTGTGAGCTTAGTATTGTATGCTAGTCCAGTTTCTTGTTATGAGAATAGTTTTGCATGAGTGTTTTTCCTTTATCCGAATGCTGCTTGCTTTGTGCTTTGTGGGATTCTGAGTGATGGGAGTTAGCCATTAGGTGAATACGTCACATCACATGTGATCAGGGTTGAATAATCTCAGAGTGCTGGATTTGGCCCTATTGCGCAGCTCTTGTTTGAGTCCAACCGTTGTAGGGACGAGTCTTTTACTTGAAGGATTATCTGAGCCTCGTCACATGTGATGGTATTCAGGTGGTGACTAATTGGCATTACAAGGAGGCCTTCAGCAGCTGAGGACTGTTTGGGTGGAGTCAGAGATTTCCCTAGGGCAAGCCTAGGATGAGAGTAGCAGAGATCAGTAGTAGAGAAAAGGGGAATTGGTGGAGTTGAGGTAACTCTTGAGGAAAGTACGGATAGATGTGGAAGGTAGTAGGGGCCCATACTACTGAAAGCAGAGGATCCGTACTCGATTCAAGGGGGGCCAAGGCAAAACCAGGGAACTAGTAGAGGGTGTGAGAGATCCCTCAGCAGTAGTGTGTGAGATCCCTCAAGTTTGGATGAGTATTGGGATGTTAGTGATGGCAAGTTGCCGAGTATAGTGATGCTACGCGATAGATCATATGGTAGTTCTGGTGTCGACAGGGGATCAGGCTCGGACTCTGGAGCCGGGCAGATTGATGATCAGATGAGAGAGTTCATTTCATTTGAGAATTTTACGCAGTATCACTGACCAGACTCCTGTGATCCTCAATATGATCAAGGAGGGCATTATGGAGATTTGTGATGAGAGACCGAGTGCATTCTGCACTGAGATAGCAGTCATGATAGAGACCCGTACGTTGATGTTTCGGGAATTCATAGTTTGCGAGGCTTCAGATTGTCATGGGGATTAGGGACCCCATTGTTAGCTGCAGATGGTTGGCAGATGTTGCCAACACTTTTCGTACCAGACGTTGTCTCGAAAGGAGACAAGATCTGACTTACTTCCTGTCTCTTGAGGGATAGAGCACGAACTTGATAGGAAGAGGTTGGTAGTGAGTTGAGGGATGATGTGGTTGATGCTATGTCATGGGATGACTTCCAGACCAGATTATGGGCAGAGTGTGCCCAAGCGATTGAGGTGCAGCAGTTGGCGCCAGAGTTGTTAGATCCTCACCAAACGAATGAGACTGTGGCAGAGATCACTGCCAAGCCTCGGGAAAGAGCTTATATGGTACCACAGTATGCAGTAGATGAGGAAATGAAGAAGGAAAGTTATCAGGACATACTGTAGAATGATAGCAGGGAGATTAGGAGTATCTCGGGGTGCAAGACCGTGAATGATATGACTCCTAGAGCTCGAGAGCGGGATATGGACTTGGAGCACATTGTTAAGAGGGAACCAGATCAGTTGTTTATAGTGAAGGGTCTCGGGAGGAGGCCGTAGATTTCAGATCAGCTTCTGAGAGGCCAGCGGGGTCAGAATCGGTGCAGCACTTGTAGGAAACTGCACAAGGGAGCCTTTCGTTCCAGAGGTTTGAGAAGGGTAATCCTGAGTTATCCTCAGTTTGTGTTTGAATTGTATTTTTATGAGATGTCATATTCCAATTGCATACTGAGAAGCATTGGCGAATAGTGATCGACCAATTCCCCAGATTGCGGGATTGGGAGAGTGCAACGTCCTCTTGGTTTATTCCAAGACCGAGGAGCAGCACGAGAAACACCTGAGGGAGGTGCTAGAGGCTTTGAAGAGGAAGAGAATTTTCGCAAGGTTCTTTAATTGTGAGTTCTGGTTGCGCGGAGTGTAATTTCTTTGGGTACCTCGTCAATCGGAAGGATATTCTAGTCGATCCGGCCAAGTTAGAGGCCATGATGCAGTGGGAGATTTCGAGGTCTCTAATTGAGATTCGGAGCTTCCTAGGTCTAGCGGGTTATTACCGGAGATTTATTCAGAATTTTTTAGAAGTTGAGTGATCTCTTGGATTAACTGGTGTTGAAAACACTAGAAAGGGTAAGCGTGGTTCTAGCAGGATCAGTACACTGTAAGAAGGATCAGGAATCCTTTCGACCAATGAGCAGTAAGGAGTTAGCCGAATCCAAGTGGGGGAGAATCCTCCGAGTGTACAAGGATAAGAGTCACGTAGACCCAGAATGAGTGCACGACCTCTGAGAAGAAAAGATAGTAGCATAGTGATTGATGGATTGAGAAGTTCAGAATTGGGGGTTCGAGGACCTTCCCAACAGTTAGTCCATGTAATCGAGATGGTTAGAAGCTGGTTGGGAATCCAGGATTGGAGGACCACCTGTAGGGCTCAAGTGAGTCGGAATGAGGATCCTGAGAACGGTTAGCAAGAGAGGTCTTCGTATTAGTAGCCAGTGGAAGATTCAGCATGCAAGATTGTGTAGATTCAGGAGTTGGAAGTTTGGAAACTTCCCAACAATAGCTTCTTGTATCCGGATCAGTAGACGGTTGGTTTGGGAACCAAGCCGAAGAGTTCCTCGACAAAGCACTAAGTATATCAAGGATATAAGATGTCGAGGATGATGCAGTATTCAAAGACTGAGGGCTGGTTTTGAGAAATCAGGATGAGGAATCACTAGCGGAACTAGGGATAGTCAGGATGTCCTCGGGATAGTAGTAGTAGTAGTGTTGTAAGTCTGCGGGGGTAGCCGTAGCATTCACTAGCAGCCAGATAGTAGTAGTAGTGTTGTAAGTCTGCGGGGGTAGCCGTAGCATTCACTAGCAGTCAGATAGTAGTAGAGTGTTGTAAGTCTGCGGGGGTAGCCGTAGCATTCACTAGTAGTCAGATAGTAGTAGTAGTGTTGTAAGTCTGCGGGGGTAGCCGTAGCATTCACTAGCAATCAGATAGTAATAGAGTGTTGTAAGTCTGCGGGGGTAGCCGTAGCATTCACTAGTAGTCAGATAGTAGTAGAGTGTTGTAAGTCTGCGGGGGTAGCCGTAGCATTCACTAGTAGTCAGATAGTAGTAGTAGTGTTGTAAGTCTGCGGGGGTAGCCGTAGCATTCACTAGCAGTCAGATAGTAATAGAGTGTTGTAAGTCTGCGGGGGTAGCCGTAGCAGTCAGATAGTAGTAGAGTGTTGTAAGTCTGCGGGAGTAGCCGTAGCATTCACTAGTAGTCGGATAGTAGTAGTAGTGTTGTAAGTCTGTGGGGGTAGCCGTAGCATTCACTAGTAGTCGGATAGTAGTAGTAGTGTTGTAAGTCAGCGGGGGTAGCCGTAGCATTCACTAGCAGTCAGATAGTAGTAGTGGTGTTGTAAGTCTACGGGTGTAAGTCTACGGGGGTAGCCGTGGCCTTTATCAGATTGGCAGGCAGCATGATCGCGTTGTGGACGCGGGAAAGCAGTAGTTCCCACCCGTTCGGGTGCAACAGTGAGGATATGGGAATCCACGGGTTAGATTTCGGATTTCCCAAATGGTTCAGTTATGGCTAAGTCAGCAATTTTGGCTATAGATCGTCACATCAGTTATGAGATCAGAGTAGCAGTGGACCGTTAGGGTTCGGGTATGTTAAGGGCTACCGTCAGTCTGGGAGCCATCATGTTGTTAGTCGTGGAATTGATGATGTCAGGATGTGACGTATGGTCCCGATCGGTTGGATCGGAAGGTTGTTAGAACCATAGTGACATGATAACTAGTGGAAACTAGTTCCAGAGAAAGATTTCGTTCAGAAGTCGTGGAAGCGACTAAGTGAGGAGTCCTTTGACTCCACAGTTGAGTTGGAACTCAGTATTTCAGTCAGTTCAGTGTATCAGGCAGTTCAGTGTTTCGCGCAGTTCAGTGTATCAGGCAGTTCAGTGTTTCAGGCAGTTCAGTGTTTCATTCAGTTCAGTGTTTCAGGCAGTTCAGGGTTTCATTCAGTTCAGTGTTTCAGGCAGTTCAGTGTATCAGGCAGTTCAGTGTTTCAAGCAGATCAGTGTTTCAGGCAGTTCCGTGTTTCGGATAGTTGCAGTGTGAGGGTCAGTATTAGTATAGTTGGTTGATTTGTTAATGGCAAGTCCCTCTCAGTAGGATTAGTTGAGCCTTCTGCCAAGTATAAGTGATCTGTAAGGATAGCTAGGCAGGTAGCTTTTCTTTCAGGATGGAAGGCTCGAGTTAGTAGGAATTGAGAAGTCAAATGAGAGATAAGTAGGTTGGATCCAACAGCATCGATTCAGTATGGATGGCAGAATGGATAGAACAGTTATAGATAGCCGAAGTATCTTCAGGAGTCGTGGGGAGCGACTAGGAGATTGCGATGGAGTGTAGTGACCGGTGGGAGTCCGGTAACTCAGGTATCGGCAGATTAGTTAGACCAGGGTAGTCTCAGTGCATCCGATAGGCGGATGAGGGGTAACAGAATTCTCAGTCGGAGGAAGTAACGTTAAGAAAATTTTGGAAGAGAGAAGGATTCAGTATGTACCAACAGTAGTGACTAGCACTGTAAGTGGTTGGAGTGATGAGCAAAAAGGGGTGCTAGATTTCCCAGGCAGAGAGTTGGAGGCAGTCCGCAGGACAGTTGGTCATAGCAAACTTCGAGGACGAAGTTTAGTTTAAGTGGGGGAGAGTTGTAACACCCCAAAGTTTGGAAAGCCAAGAAAAGAAAGAAAACCTCAATTTTAAGGGGAGACTCGGCGAGTCCATGAAGGGACTCGGCGAGTCCGAGCGGGATCCGGGTTGAGGTATAAGCGACCGACTCGGCGAGTCGGCCAAGGTGACTCGGCGAGTCTGGTCTGAGCAAGGAAAACCCTAAATCCGGGACTTGGAGCCTATTTAAACATCTCATTCTCCTCCCTAAGGTTCCTTTACTGCCTCTCTACCCCAGAACACCAAACCCTAGCCACCATATCCGTTTTTTTGAGCTAGATCTTGCCTTGAAAAGTGCACTAAAGCTTGGAAAAAGAAGAAAGGCCTTGGATGTGCAAGAAGGGACTGTAGATCCGGGATTGAGAAGACATTTCAGACCAATTGGAGGTAATAAGTTGTTGCTTGGACTCCCTTTTGCACCTAGATCTATTCTTATGTGTGAGTTTTGGACATTTTTGGCATGATAAGTAACCACTTCGAGTTAGAGGTCCAGACCTGAGGTTGCTACCTCAGATCCATGCTTGTTTTGGTCTAGAATCCCCTAAAGTATCAGCCCTTGGTATGTTGAAGAAGTAGGTTTGCCATAAACCCTATTTTGATTGTGTTTTGAGCCTAGATCTCTTGATCTACACGTAAAGCTTGCCACTTTACGTGGGGGATAGGCCTTAGAAGTATGGATCTATGAGTTGGAAGCCCGGTTTGGCTCAAAAAGCCACTGCATGGATTAAGGACTGAATAGACTCGGCGAGTCCTTCTAGTGGACTCGGCAAGTAGCATGAAGATGAGGAGGAACTCGACGAGTGGGATGAACAACTCGTCGAGTCGGATGAAGTTAAGCATGAACTCGGCGAGTTGGAAGAACAACTCGACGAGTTGGTTGAAGATTGCCTTGGACTCGGCGAGTCAGGTCGCGAAACCTCAAACCCTTCGAGTTGAGACTCGAATCAGTGAGTCGGGTGGTGACTCAGCGAGTTGGACAGGACAGGACTTGGAACTAGTTGGACTCGGCGAGTCATAGACTGACTCGGCGAGTCGAGTCGTGAATAGAAAGACCCTGAGCATATGAACTCGGCGAGTCATTAGGAGGACTCGGCGAGTAGGGTTGACCTGGAAGGTTGAATTTGACCAGGATTTTGACTTTGACCAGAGTTGACTTAGTTGACTGTCAGACTAAGTGTCATATTGATATTGGTAGCTCGGAGAGCTAGAGGAGCAGCAGCTCAGTGGATTGATGAGTAGCAGCCAGAGGTTTATCAGCAGAGCTCAGCAGTTCAAGTGAGTTTCCTCCCAGTAGGAACGGGTCTAAGGCCACAATGCCGGCCCGTTTAGCTAGCAGTAGTTTCCGGACTTTGATCTGATGTAGTAGTTAGTGTGTTTGATGCCTTCGTAGCTCAGACAGGATTTACGTGTTTATGCTAATTGATATGTTTATGCTATGTTCAGTTAGATTCGGACTTCGGTCCGATGTAGGGGACGGGGAGTCCCAGTTAGCTTCGGACTTCGGTCCGATGTAGGGGATAGGGAGTCCCAGTCAGCTTCGGACTTCGGTCCGATGTAGGGGGCAAGGCCCCAGTTAGTCCGGACTTCGGTCCGATGTAGTGGGCAAGGCCCAGTATGTGCTTTATATGTTATTGTGTGGTATGTGGTAGATTGGGGGAGCTCACTAAGCTTCGTGCTTACGGTTTTCTGTTTTGGTTTCAAGTACTCGGTTTTCAAAAGAGGAGCTCGGGAAGATTGCAGTGCACACACCATAGTCAGTTAGCCTGGGGATGTTTATACTCTGATAATGAGATTATGTTTTGAATTTAATACTTGAAAATTATTTTTGACTTATGATACGTTTATATAAATCTAGTTTTAGTAATGTTTTAAAAGAAATTTTTAGTCGTGATTTTTGGGTCGTTACACCATCTTTATCACCCTCGTTGAAGGAAGAATGAACTGGATATCAGATGATTTTGTTCTCTCCGATAAACAGTGTGGTTTAGGGATTTTTATGATCTGGGATTTCTTCTCTGCTCAAAATTTCTATGTGTGTGTGTCTCACACATCACAGAAACAGGGAAATCGAACCCCTTTTTTCTTTCTCTGCTCAAAATTTCACAAAGCCACCCTATTTTTTCTTTAATCGCCGATGAGAAATTAGGAACAAGGACAAAAAAGGGGTTGCACTCTTTTTCTTTTTCTCATACAAGTCTCGTATCTGATTTTTTGTTAATCCAATCAAAATCCTATACATATTTGATATCAATGGCTTTGTAACCGGGGTCGACAGTCCAGATTGGGAAAGCACACATGAAGCTGCTTCACAGACATCTCCTGATGTTTCAGCTCAAATGGGTTTACATACCCGTTTCGTGTTTTTCACTATGTATGAGTGTGTGTTTTTCATTTTTTCAATGTGTGTATTGAACCCCAATCGTTAGTTTCTTTTCTGTATGCCCTTCCTCTATGTGTATAAGGTTAAAAAGCCATATGGGCAACTGATTCCATGGAATGAGAAACTAGAAAAAGAGATTAAAATTTTCAGAGTTTGGAGAAATTATAGAGTATGGAGAAGAGATAAAAAGAGGGTTATCGAATATATTTTTAAATAATTATATTTAGTTTTTTTCTTTTTTAAAAAAAATAACTGAAAGCATCATAAATAGTCCATATGATGTGAAATGATGAAAATATCCTTCAGTTAACAGACAAAACTTAACGGGGTTAGCAATAAGAACCAATCGACAAAAGTTTGAAAGCACAGACCATCTATGACGTTTCTAAACCACGGGTACTAAACTTCAGATTTTGGAAAACCATAGGAACCATTTATGATGTTTTTTCTATAAAGAACAAAGATAATCTTATGTATCAAATCTTTCATGTCCACCCTTAAATTGTTTTCTTAATTCCTCGTCAATCAATATATGTTCATCGTCTGATTGACTGTGACAAGCTAGCTACATCCTCTTTATTTTTGTTGTTCCAAAATAGATTATTATTGTTGTATTTACATAAACATAAGCATTTATTTAGAAGCTAACATACATAATTCATTTAGTTATAATTTGGCTTTCTTGAATTATTGCATTAATTATTCGATTTTAATACACCAGTATTAATCGATTTAAAAACCATATCGTTAACAAATTCAAAAGATAAAACATTAAATCATTTGCAGAGTATAATGGTTAAACGTGAGCAATAAATATATTTAAATATCAAAGGATAGTTGTAAATTTTCCAAAAAACGTAATTATTATACCTTCCAAAATATTAACAAAATGATATTTTTAAATAGATAAAATTGCAAAAATGGTCCCTGTGGTACGCAAATTTTATTGGGTTTTAGTCCAAACATCGAGTTTTTTGGATTCATGGTCCTTTTGCAGTGATTTGTATGTGAAAATAGTCCCTCCGAAAATTGGAATGACTATAATACCCTTGGGGTATTTATTTTTCATTTTTCTTTCATTTATTTTTAAATTTAATATTTATTTATTTAACAATTAAAAATAATAAAGGACATCTCTCTCTCTCTCTCTCTCTCTCTCTCTCTCACTCCCTGGCGCTTTACCTGCAAATCAAAATCGTACATACACTGATAAAAACAAATATACACTACACAGATGAAAAAACCCATTTGAGACTCTCGTTGAAGGTGGCATGGAGCTGAGATCTGAAGAGATCTTCTATTAAGTTTCAATCAAAGACAAACACACGCCTTCAGTGTTGGTTCGATTCGGGGAAGAAGAAATTGGAAGCAGAAATCTATGGAGGGTGGTGGCAATCGATCGCAAAGGAGGGAGTAATTTTAGTTCTTGACTAGTTCGAAGAAAGGAGAAGGATAATGAAATTAGAAAAGAAAGAAATACCTAAGCAACAAAGATTTTTGGTCCGATGGTCGAGGTTTGTTGAGCAAGGAATGAACACCTACAGTGACCTCACTGATTCGTAGAGGGAAGACGAAACGAAAGCAGCAAGGGTTGTTGAAGCAGCTCATGTGCTTCTTCTGTCTCGGAAAGAAATGTGAATGTGAGGGGGAGAGATGTTATGATGGAAGCAGGGCAACATCAACAACAATTCAGGTGGATATGGAGTCAGCGAAAGAAGAAGAGAAGGTTCAAAGGGGCTATTGCCCTCTTGTCTGCTTGAAAATCTCCACCTCCGGTGGGGTTTATTTGATAGAAGCTGAACAGGAAAAGAGAGGAACAAGAGTTGAATTGGACAACAAAATTTGGGGGTGTTTTGCTTCTTTGCTCGACAGAAAAAAGAAGGAGTAACAAAGGGTTGTTGTTCCTCTATTTACCAGAAAACAGCAAGAACACCACCTCCAATGGAGGTGTTTTTGGTTGCCTATCGGGGAGAGAGAGAGAGAGAGAGATGTCCTTTATAATTTTTTTAATTGTTAAAATAAATAAATAAATATTAAATTAAAAAAATGAAAGAAAAATGAAAAATAAATACACAAGGGTATTATAGTCATTTTAATTTTCGGAGGGACTATTTTCACATACAAACAACTCCAAAAGGACCATGAATCCAAAAAACTCGGGGTTTGGACTAAAACCCCCAAAATTTGCATATCACAGGGACCATTTTTACAATTTTGTAAGTTGTAAGTTGTAACTTGTAAGTTGTAACTAGTCTTGGGCCTCGGCCTAAAAATCCATAACGGGCCCGTGTAACCAATCCAACACACTACCTCCTACTACATCTTCGGTCCTACAAATAAATATTTTAATATGGGAAAAGACTTCCAAGTCCAACAAGTTTTCTAACCATTCAAAAGAATCTCAATCATGTTTTCGAGTGTTCAAGATAACCCAATAAACTTAATTTTTTGTCTAAAAAACTCCAAAGAAAATTTCAAACCGTTTAAAGAATCTCAATCATGTTTTGTCTGTTCAAAAGGTTAAGTTCATTGGGTTATTTTAAACAGACAAAACATGATTGGGGTTTTTTAAACAGTTTAGAAACTTCATTAGTCTTAAAAGTCATTTTTCCGATATGGTAATAAGTCACGTCATCTGTTTCTCCTCTTTGACTTCCCTAGAATTGAACAAAAATGTAACTTAGTTGGGCTTTTTAGACAAAATGTTAAGTTCGTTGGGTTTTTTTTGAAGAGACAAAACATGATTGAAGTTTTTTGAACGGCTTGAAAGCTTCGTTGGGCTGATAAATCATTTTCCCTTTTAATATTAGTAATATGGCATGTCTACCTACATCTCCACTCTTGCAAATTACCATTTTACCATTAATAAATATTGTCTACTCTTTGAAAGTTAAGAGTAACCATTTACACACTCTCTTAACCTTCCATCTCAATCTTAACTTGCAAAACATCAAACATAAATAATTCTTTCACACAAATAGCTAACTCAAGGACTTAGTAAATCTAGTTAATCATAAGATTAACTTTTATCACTTAATAACTCCATCTGATACATTTTCTCCTAATAAGTTTATGTTAATCTCTATATGTTTCTTTCTTTTTTTTGCAGACTTAGATTTAGATCCATATATATTGTAGAATTGTTATTGTAATCTATCTATCCTACATGTGTACTTAAATGACAAAGTCATCAAACCCTATAAACTTTGCACATGCTAGTTGATCTTTTATAGTTTCACTAAGACTCACTCATATGTCTAATCAAAGCTCCACTAACCATGGTTTCATGCACACCACATAATCACAATATTAACTTAATCGTAATATGTAGGCCCGGAACAGTGGCGGACATAAAATGTTTTAGTAGGGGTGAACTCGTACTTCAAGCCGGTGCACCTAATAGGAAAAAAAATTACATTATGTGCCGGAAATTAAACAGTGACCCAGGACCCCCGGGCTCCACTAAGATCCACCCCTGCCCAAAACATAAATTTTGTATGACATTCTGGAAACCAAGCACATCAAGTTTTATACATCATACTTTTTGGGTTGTAAATATATAATAGTAGTTGTTGGAAAACCAAATTCTATTTTAATCATTTACTATATCAAATAAGATATCATAACCTTATAGATGAGATCATAAAACTAACTACTCAAGATAGATATGCATAGCATATCAAGTGGTGCTAAATAAACCCTTATCCCATTTGAATCTTAAATGAACTTAATCTCCCACAAACACAAATGTTCCATCAACGATGGTTTATTTAAGATTACATTTTGAAACCTGTCTTCGCCCTATCCATCACGAATGTGATATTCTTCATTTGGTTTTCTGAGCCAATTTATATAATGACAATGATTATGTTATTATTGTGTGTGGAAAGTGAAAGTTGTGGCTGATTATTATAGATTTCAAGTAATTGCAACATTGATTTTTTCTATGATTTCGTTTGATGATCCATTCATGATTGATATCATTAATTTTTTTATAACGGATGATTTGGGATATTTTGCACCATGTCTTTACAAAGCGACGTAACATACTTGAAAGCCAATGATTTATTAGAAAAAGAAATAATTACTACAATAAATCATAACATATTTTCTTAAAGAAAATCATGGTTCATGAAAAATGTGGTCGTACCTCTATATCCATTCTTTTGATGTGCCAAACGACACCGTATAGCGGGAAAAAAATAACAAAACGATGACCACCTATTTGCTTTTACTGTTTAAAGAAAAATAAAGCACTCCATAGAAACAACCGGGTGGTCTAGCGACTCACTTTTCTCTAGCTCCGATGGAACACCGACCATCACCACCGTCACATTTCTTTCAAGATCATCGGATTTCACTATTATCTGATCACCGGAGTTTTTTACAGGTGCAGGGCTTCCCTCTCTCGTATTCGGACGTAGTCCCCTAATCGCGGGCGACCTTGATCGTTCACCGGGAAGGCGGAGACGTCGTCGGACAATATCCGATGGTCCAACATACCCGTGGCGGTGGGTTGTCGGCGTTGTATTGGACGGGAACCGATTTCTCTTCTTCGGTGGAGGAGCTACTAACCTTCTAGGTGGTGGCCTGATACCTCCGTCCTTCTCCTTGGATATCTCGCCGGTGAACTTCTCCGGCCGTTTCCTGGGAACCTTTTTGGGTGGTGGAGACGTAATGATTTTCTGTGTAACTTCCCTATCATCTTCGATTTCAACTACATCTCTTTCTGTATCTATCATCGCCGCCTTGGACGTGGTGGCAGCAGATAAGCTCTCATAGTCATTGTAACTACACATCTCCGACATCTCAGTTACATTTTCTTGATTTTCTTGGTTTGATTTCTTGCCGGCGTCATTTTCATGAAGAATCTGTGTGGTGGTTTGGATGATTGGTATTGATATTGAGATGGGAGTTTCGGAGAGGACTTCTTTGACTGACTCTTTTTCAAATGGTGGCGACGGAGTAGCATGCGTAGCTGGTTCTTCGATTCTACTTTTGGAATCATCCAAACGGCGGTGGGCTGTTTTATTGGTGGTTGCGGGGGTGGTCAAACAACAACCCATTTGGGTCTGTTCTAGTGTGTGTGTGTGTGTAGTGGAGGGGCTTTTGAGAGGGATAAAACTTAAAAGCGATGCGTGTAAGAAATATGCCTGCATTGCTTTTGCTTCTTCAACCATGCTTGCTTACCAACCGGATTCGGTTACAGAAACAAAATCTCTTTGAAATATGAGAATTTTATGTTATATTCTAGTCCTTTGGTTTGTCAAAGATTGCATAGCATGTCCTATATTTCTTTTGCTAATCCTGATGGTACTTATGATTTTAATGATTTTAATTTTCTATTTGGTTGGCCTCTCTATAGTTGGTTTTTAGGAAAAAAAGACTTATAAGTCCAATAAAAATTTTCAAACCATTAAAAAAACCTCAATTATGTTTTGTATGTTCAAAAAAACTCAACGAACTTAATCTTTTGTCTAAAAACCCCAACTAACTTACACGTTTGTTCAATTCTTATTAGGGTCAACCGGCTAATGAAAGTCAATGAATGACATGACTTATAATGTGTAATTAAATATTAGGAAAATGACTTGTAAGACCAACGAAGTTTCGAAACTGTTAAAAAAACATTAATCATGTTTTATTTGATCAAAAAACTCAATTAATTTACACTTTTGTTCAATTCATAGGCAACCAGATTCATTAGGTAGATAATTAGTTGACAAATGACATGACATTATATTTAATGACATGGAATAAACATATTAGAATTGTCCTTTATATATCGATTTAGGCTTGGAGAAGAGAAAAACAAACGGCGTCTATGTTTGATCTTTTGTAATGGCTACTTCTTTTTCCTCTCAATTGTTTATGTCCAACTCAAGATCTATAAAGAATATATTTGATGATGCAAACCCTTTAGATGTGGACGCCCTTCTCAGATTTGTATACATGATCACAATGAATTTTTGTTAATTAAGATATTTTTTCCTAATTTTTATGTTTATAACAACAAAAATTATAGTTTATGCTTAAGAAGTTAAAATTGATTTCATTATTGATATCTTAATCAACATCAAATTAAGAGACCATATAGAATTTTAAGAGGCGGAAAATTGGATTAAGGATAGAAAACTAGGCTATTGTCAACTTCTCCGTAACTTAAGGCATGTGAAATCATTTATTAAAGATATATGGAGGTGGATTGGTTAGGATGAAACACCATCTCCATATGTGTAACACCCCAACTTTCAAGAAAATTCTAATTCATCCCTTGAGTTTTATTTAGGTCATTTTTGGTCCTTGGATTGGAAGGAAGTGGCTAAGTGAAGCCCTAGTGGCAATTTGGTAATTATAGGAACATGAGTAGTACGTTGGGCGTACATGTGAGTACGCTAAGTGTACTAGGGTGTGCCCTAGTACGCTGGGCGTACACATATGTATGTTGGGCGTACGTGTGTCCAAGTGAAACCCTAACTCTTAGGGTTTGTGGAGTATTTAAGCATCATTATGGATCTTTTTGCCCTACTCTTTCAGCCTCCAAATCCTCAAGCCGTTTTGAGTAAACACTAACCCCCATATTGAGCATCTTGAGCTTATAGTGTGGTTTTTGTGTGCCAAAAGAAGAAGTTAGTGCATCAAAGGAGTCAAGGAAGGAAACAAGCTTATAGATTTGGGGTTATCATCTTCTTGGAAGCTTTAGAAGGTATAAAGCTTCTACCTTTATGCTTGGATTGTGTAGATCTTGTGGTGGTTTCTTTTTGGTATTCTTCTTGTCCCTAGAGTCCTAATATTGTGCATGCTTTGTTTTGGTTATGTTGGGTTGTCCTTTCGGACCCTTGGATGGGTCCTACGACATAAAAATGAGGTCCCTTGAGCTAGTTTGGTCCCTTTTCTTTGTAAGAGTTCATAATGGATTAAGACCGTGTATTAAGCCCTTTTTGGTCGACCAAAGTCTTAAAGTTTGAGACTTTATGGTTCTAGAGGGCTATTGGATCATGGATCTGAAGTTTGAGCTCAAGTGCTTAATCAATTAAGCACTTATGCGAGTTTAAGCCTTGCAAGGGTACGCCACGTGTAAGTTGATGTACGCCCCGCGTACTGAGTCAACCACCCCGTAGGTGGTCAATGTGAGGCGAGGTATGCCCCGCGTACGCCTCTGCTTAAGTTTCGGACTTTGGGCTTCGGGTTTGGGCTCTGATGATTGGGCCCAAATGGACTATCTGAGTAGTTGTGTTCTGGACTAATTGGAGGATTGGACCTTAGGATAAGGCCCAATAAGGAGTTGGGCCCAATTTGGAAAATTAGGCCAATTATGGGCCTTGAGGTAATTTGGGCCTTTTGGATCAAAGATTTGGACTTGGGCCTTGGCCCAGTTAGGAAAAAGGTAAATTTGATATTTACCCTAAGTATGGATCATTAGTCAAGGATGGTAATCCAATTGTTAATTGGATGTTTGTTTTGTTGTGATAGTTCGAAATATCATAAGCCATCTGTCGGAGGTCTTCAGTATGATTTGGCATTGCGAGGTGAGTTTTCCTCACTATACTTTTAGGTTGAATGCACCAATGTCGGCCATTTGGATTATTATCCTGCTAGATAGGATGTTGCCATGTTGTTCTGATCTGTTAGATTGATATCCTGGTAGATAGGATGTTGCTATGTTGTGGTGATCTGTTAGATCGGTATCTTGGTAGATATGATGATGTTATATTTGGTGATCTGTTAGATCTGCCTGTTATTCGTTCTGGCTATATGTTTTCCAGTAGCAGGTTTGGTGTAGTTTGGTTGAGACTGGACTGCTTTGTGCTACCAGTCAACAAGCCCGATAATGTTTATATCGGTACCGTATATGTATGCTTCTTTGTTATCTATATGTCGACATGGTTTGTGTGTGGTTGGGTTGAGGCGGGCTTGCTTTGTGATAAAGGCCAACATACCCAGGTCGGCCTGGATAAATTGAAGGCATGTAAGGCGGACCAGTCAGGTCAAAGGCTCGAAGAATGGTCTAGACAAGCTGAAGTGAAATGCTCGTAGATCCGGGCTAGTCAATTTAGAGGCAATAAGTGTCGAAATGACATTTCTGCAAAAGATTATCTAGAATAAATAATCTTAACCAAGTTTTAGTATATGTTACAAGGTTTCCGTACATATAAAGAACGCCGAAATTCGAGTTATAACGAAGAAGTTATGGCCCGTCGAAGTTTCGCGACGGAACCGGCACGATACCGAGAAGCGTAAATAGTGAATTTACGATAGAGCGAGATTTAGCCTTAGCGATCTAAATGAAATTCATAGAATACGTTAAACCAAGAGCGTCCATAAAAAGAACGCTCAAATCTGACTTCGTATGAGGATGTTATGATTTTTCGAAGTTTTGGCTTAGCAGTATACAGCCCGAAGTTCGAATATTAGATCGAGCAGTTTTTAGCCAACACAACCTAAACTAGAATCGAATATCTCATTAATAGTAGCGTAACGATAAAAAGACAGACGAAAACGGACGTCAGATGAAGAAGTTATGGATTTTTAACGGACTAATCCTATCCCGGCCTGTTAAAAATATAAAAATTAAAATAAATTCAAAATTAGCCGACGGAGTCTAAACAAAAGTTGTAGAGTACGTTCCCGCCTTCGCGTGGATATAAAAACGTCGAAAATAGAGATTGTATGAGGAAGATATGAATTTTTGAAGTTGGAACTCGAATTTGCGAAGCTGGTGCGAGGGTGATGACGTGGCTCGATCAGGGCCGTCGCTTGCTGATCACGGTCTGGTCTTCGGATTCGGACTCCTGGCCTCGCTACGCCTCGCGTACGAGAGGAACGCCCTGCGTCCGAGTACGCCCCGCGTTGGAAGAGGGTTACGCCCAACGGTCTTCGGTTGAGCGGTTCTGGAGCATGCCATGATGACCCATCCAAGGAGCGCCACCTGTTGTTCTTATCCGAGCCTTACGCCCCGCGTAGCCAAGGACTACGCCCAGCATAGTTCGAGGCCTCGCAGGCTATAAAACGGCAGCGAGGGCAGCCGGTTTTTCACACCAAAATTCATTCTCTCTCTAGTTTATTTCTCTCTCTAAGTGCCCTAAACCCTCCTAAACCCTAGGAAACCCCCCTAGCAGCCGAAGGAATCCCCGAGGCTCCCAGAGTCCCGAGAAAAAGGGTCTTTCATTTTCGAAACGTTGCTCCAAGCGAAACCCAATTTTCTTCAAAATTCGTTGTAACTGAGCTACGCTTACGCAATTTTTAATATAGCTTTCAAATAATTATAGTAATGTTATTAGGTCCTTAAAATAATTATTTGGGTTATTATTATAAGTTATATAAGTATCATTTAACGCTTATATAATAGTAATAATAGTCAGACTATTAATTAGTCGCGGTTATCGTTAGACTAAACCGTAGTGGTATTAATACTAGGTTTTATCGAAGGAAAATTGTTTTGAGAGTATCGAAGCGATGTCCGAGTGCTGAGTCACCAACGTATTAGGTGAGTGCATAGTCCCTTTCATCTTACACATAGATATGAAGTATTTTAATATAAATTACGTGTTATGTGTGCATATTGTCTGAATACTTGTTGTCTATGCTGGTGAAAGATTTTTATACATGTTTTAAATGATGTAAATTGTATAAAGTATTTTATATCTACAAAATATGTTGGGTAAAACATGGGTAGATGAATGATTGAGGGATAAAAGCTAAAATAGAGGAACATTAGTAGTATGGACCTAGTGCCCTATAGGTAAAGATTGGCAGCAATGGACCTAGTACCCTATAGATGAGCATTGGCAGCTGCGCCACAACCCGTAGATGTTTTAGATCTACGGTAAACGTCCTAGCAGCTGCGCTCTAAGGACAGTATCGGCAGTTGCGCCTAATAGGGAGCCTTATGACCATGACAGTAGCGTTTAAAGGTCAATACCGGCAGAAGCGCCTCATAGAAAAAGTCCCAATTCTGGCAGTTGCGCCTAAGTGATAATATTAGCAGCAGCGCTTGACCACTGTGTCATTGGCAACAATGGACTTCATATTGTTTCCTTAGGAATGAATGAACAAGGGTTAGCTGATCCTTAGGGTAAATCCTTAAGAAAATAATTTGGAATGGGTAATTGGGTTGATTGTTTGATGTTTAAATATAATAGTTATATTATTGTGGGTTGAAAACCCTATGTACTTACCAGGTTTCCCAACCTGACCCACTCAGTTTATTTATATCGCATGTGTTGATATGAAGTCACATTACACCGAGAGATTAAAGAGATATAGATCACTCGTGATAATGAATGTAAGTTCTGTTTATGCTTATGTTTCTGTATTGACGATGACATCCCAAATGTTTTAAAATAAATAAAAAAATATTTTTCTTCGGAAATGCTTTGATAACATGTTTTATTGGGAACAAATTCCGCAACATTTTTATTAAAAGAGGTACTCTGGTTTTTATAAAGCATAAACAAAATCGGTATTTTCTGGCCGTGAAAATGGGGATGTCACATGAAGGCCCGGTAAGGTGGTCCAGACATGCTAAAGGTTCTGTGAGCGGTTTAGATAGGCTGAAGGCTCGGTGAGGCGGTCCATACATGTTGAAGGCTCTGTGTGCATTCTGTTATTTGTATATGTTATATGTTTGGGTGTTTGTACTTTGGGGGAACTCACTACGTTTCGTGCTTACAATTTTTGTTTATGGTTTCAGGTACTTCAGTGGATCGTGACAAGGTGAAGGCGTGGTCGTACACATCCTCGCGTTTTGGACTTATGATTTCTGGGAAACTCTGGTAATGTGAATGTTTTGAAAACTACGCTGAAAGAGATTCTAATTTTTAAATAATGTTTTGGGAACAACGGCTTTTGTAAACATTTTTTTTTTAAAAAAAAGATTGTTTTGAAAAGTATAATTTTATGAACTTATATGGATGTTACAATATGAATATCCAAAATACTCATAAAAATAGTTTGAGAACTAGTTATTTTATTATGGGTGTACTAATGTTAAAGAATTAATGTCACCCAGATTGGATCTTGTGGGATTTAAACATAGATCAACTCTATTTAAAAGTGTTTCATACCAAACAATTACAAATATGTCACCTTGATGGTGGTTCTATATGTTTTACTTAATGTAACACTTCCTTGCATAATCATGAATAGTAAAACATTTTGCAAAATTTTCATTCCACAAATATTATATATTTAGTATTTAACTAAACATTTGTTTTTATGTCCTACAAACTACAATAAAATATCTATAAGATTTATACAAAATCTATATCTTACGGTCTACGATATTTCGTAGCGGTCTTATGAGAAATACTATTTATGGTCAAGCCCTAACCATAACTCAAATACTTCAAAAAATATTCAAACATATGATTTTGCACCTTTTAAAGAACGATGGATGTTTTTGTTTCACTCTTGTCTTTTGCCTTTAAAAATAATATCAAATTTAACAATACATATAAGATCATATGTAAATTAGCAATGAAACATTAAAAACCAAATTAGGTTGTTCATTTATCATTTAACACCAAAACATTGTTATATAGTAAATTATTTCAAGTTCGAAGGAAAATAAAAAATGATGAACATCAACATTTAAGATATTTAGCTTCAAAATGATGACATTTAGAACGTTAAGAGTTGTAATATTAAAACAGCAAAGTGAATAGAACAGCATATGATTACCTACAAAATATATGTCTTGCGCCTATGATATTTTATAGCGGCCTAATGAACTTTACTATCTATTGCCAAGCCCCAATGAAGTGAATGAACTATACTATCTATTGCCAAGTACTTCAAAAAAAAAGTTACAAACACATTTCATCATTTATTTAGTTTATTTGTTTCTTATTTTATCTAATACTATAAGGTAGTTTCTATTTTTTTTTCACAGTAAGTTTTAAAAATTTTCCTATATAAATACTAAATAGAATTAAAAATTTAGATAGGTCTCGGAAAAACACATTGTTACAAGCTAGCTCCCCCATGACAACAAAAATGTTAGGGACTGTTTTGCGGGATCTGAATTTTTAAGATCTGAATTTTTAAGAGGTCTGAATGTTTAAAAGGATCTTGATTTTTAAGATATGAAATTTTATTATGATTTTTGGTTGGAACCTCTGAATTGTTATCTGAATTATAAAAATGATTATTTTACCCTTGTATATTATTATTTTCTGAAAAAATGTTTTTGTTTAGAATATAACCGGACCAACTTCTTGGATAATATATATATATATATATATATATATATATATATATATATATATATATATTAACAAATCTAATCCAATTAGCAATCATAGTTGCTTTGTTTTGGATGACATTGCTTTAACTAAATAGATTTTTCAAAATATAATTGTCTAAGAGAAAGAAGTGAAAGTTTGACTCTATAGTAAAGAAATCAATAAAAGTACATTACTTAAATTTTTTTTAAAACTGATTTCGCATAAACTATCTATTGAACACAAATATAATGAATGGTTCTTTGACTGAAACCAAGACAAAGTCTGAGATATTGAATTTAGGTTATTAATAAAATCAAGAAATAAATCAACATCTAGAACATGAACAACCCAAAAGTCACGACTTCTTATGGGGTCGTTTGATTTGGGTTTATGAGGAATCACAGCCTTTTCACGGACGAGAATCTTACCAGTTGGAGCAGATGGGGTGTTGGTGTTGTGAGAGGTCAATTATAAGGGTGATGGTACTTGTAACTCCCGTAGATCCGGGCTAGTCAAATTAGAGGCAATAAGTGTCGAAAATGACTTTTCGGCAAAATATTATTTAGAATAAATAATCTTAACCAAGTTGTAGAATATGTCACAAGGTTTCCGTACGTATAAAGAACACCGAAATCCGAGTTATAACAAAGAAGTTATGACCCGTCGAAGTTTTACGGCAAAACCGACACGGCACCAGGAAGCGTAAATATTGAATTTACAATAGAGCGAGTTTTAGCCTTAGCGATCTAAACGTAAGTCGTAGAATACGTTAAACCGAGAGCGTTCATAAAAAGAACGCCCAAATCTGACTTCATATGAAAAAGTTATGATTTTTCGAAGTTTCGGCTTAGCAATGTACAGCATGAAATTCAAATATTAGATCGAGTGGTTTTTGGACGACACAACCTAAACGAGAATCGAAGATCTCGTTAATAGTAGCATAACGATAAAAAGACAGACGAAAACAGACGTCGGATGAAGAAGTTATGAATTTTTAACGGACCAATCGTGTCCCGGTCTGTTAATAACATAACTTTTAAAATAAAGTCAAAATTAGCCGACGGAGTCTAAACGAAAGTTGTAGAATACATTCCCACCTTCGCGTGGATATAAAGAACATCGAAAACGGAGCTCGCACACGAAAGTTACGAATTTTTAAAGTTTGTACTCGATTTTGTGAGATCTAATACGAAGTCGTTGACGTGGCGCTTTCCCAGCCATCCGATGATAATTGCTGAAGTCGCCTCAGATCGTGACACGTAACCCCTCGCTACGCCCAACGTCCGGTCTCGTACGCGTCGCGTTCGCATAACCCTACTCTGTCCAGGAGAAGCCACGTCGCACCACCGAGCCTTCGCCACCTGGTCTTCTTATCCGAAGTTACGCCCCGCGTAGTGCGAAGCCTCGCACCTATAAAATGGGTGCGAGGGCAGCCGCTTTTTCACACCAAAAATCACTTCTCTCTCTAGGATCTCAAACCACCCCTAAACCCTAAGTAAACCCTTAGCTCCCGAATGAAGCCCCGAGGCTCCCGGAGTCCCGAGAAAAATGGTCTTTCGGTTTCGAAATACTGCTCCGAGCAAAACCCAGTTTTCTTTAAAATTCGTTGTAACTGAGCTACGCTTACGCAAATTTTAATATAGCTTTCAAATAATTATAGTAATGTTATTAGGTCCTTAAAATAATTATTTGAGCTATTATTATGAGTTATATAAGTATCGTTTAACGCTTATATAATAGTAATAATAGTCAGACTATTAATTTGTCGCGGTTATCGTTAGACTAAACTCTAGTGGTATTGATACTAGGTTTTATCGAAGGAAAATTGTTTTGAGAGTATCGAAGCGTTGTCCGAGTGCTGAGTCACCACCTTTCAAGTGAGTGCATAGTTACTTTCATCTTACACATAGATATGAAATATTTTATATAAACTACTTGCTATGTGTGCATATTATCTGAATACTTGCTGTTTATGCTGGATGAACGTTTTATACATGTTTTAAATGATTTAAACTGTATACGTATTTTATATATACGAATATGTTGGGTATGCCATGGGTAGATGAATGATGAGAGATAAAAGATGATATGAGTAAACATTGACAGCTATATACTTAGTGCCTAATAAACATCGGCAGGTATGGACTTAGTGCCTATTCGACAAACACCGGTAGCTATGGACTTAGTACCTGATAGGAATTGGTAGCTATGGACTTAGTACCTATTAGATAAACATTGGTAGCTATGGATTTAGTACCCGATGAATAAACTATAGCAGCTATGGAATTAGTGTTTTACGAACGAGCATTGGCAGCTATGGATTTAGTGCCAGTCCTATATCCCTGGAAGCAAGAGACTTCAGAATAAACATAGTTGACTCTTAGGATAGATCCTTAAGAGTAAAGAAGATAATGGGGATGTGTAATTGGGTTGATTGTTTGATTGTTTAAACATAATAATTATATTATTGTAGGTTGAAAACCTATGTACTCACCAGGTTTCCCAACCTGACCCACTCAATTTATTTATATCACAGGTGTTGATATGAAGTCACATTACACTGAGAGATTAAAGAGATGTAGATCACTAGTGTAAATAAATGTAAGTTTCGTTTATGCTTATGTTTCTGTATTGACGATGACATCCCAAACGTTTTAAAATGAATAAAATATGTTTCTTCGAAAATGTTTTGATAACGTATTTTTCGTGTTTTTTCTGGGAACAAATTCCGTAACATTTTTATGAAAAGAAGTACTCTGATTTTTACAAAGCATAAACAAAATCGGTCTTTTCTGGCCGTGAAAAATGGGGATGTCACAGTACTGTACGATCAACTGGGTTGTGCAGTGGCATAGGAGATGTGTGAATCAGAGATGTTGGCGGTCAAAGTTAAGTTAGGGCAAAAGAAGGAAAAAAACTCGAATAAATCGGTGGTAGCCAGTGCAAGAGTAGGTCGGAATTGGTCAGCGCTAGAATTGGTCGGAGATGGGAGCTGCTGGCGAAGGGCTGGTGGAGGTTGCAAATCATCGGAGGGGGTGGGGGGGGGGGGGGGGAGAGTTGTGAGAAAGGGAAGAAGCGTAGGGTAAAAAAGGAACAAATGCGTCTTTTTTATTTTGAGACACATCCCCACATTTGAAATATTAAGAGCCTTCTTAAAAATTAAGAGACAAAAATTAAGATGTTACCAAACAATCTAAATGTGAATTTTTAAGAGCTTTCCTCTTAATTTCTGACTTAAAAGACTACCAAACTATCACTTAGTTTGAACTAAAACATCAAATAAACGACTCAATAGGTTTAATTGGACTTAGTCAATTGATTTCATGTTCCAAACCATGTTCCGATTTCATATTTTCTGAAACTTACTCACCGGGTCATGAAGAAATGAATTTTCCAACTTGCTTTTGTTCAACCCGTTTATTTGGTTGTCAATACCCCCTTGCATTAGGAACTTATTTAGTATGCAAAATACAATTTGGACTAAAATTGAAATCAAGAAATATTCATAAAAATTGGCAACAAATATGACCATATTTTTTTTGACCATATTTTTTTGCTAATAACAAAAATGATTATTACTTTCGTAATCCATCAAGTTGTGAATTACAAAATTGCATCCAAATAAACCCTAAAAACTTTTTAAAAAGTTATTGAGCAAGTTTATGGACTGAACTTGCAGTATGAGCAAGTTCAGGGATTTAATTTGTAACTTGTTCAAAATTTGACTACCTATTGACCGAAGATGTTACGAGTCAAACCGAGTGGAGCACCGAAATAGGCAAAGGCCGCTATATTAACCATACGAATGAAGCCTTTTCAAGCTCTCTCACCCGCCAAAAACCTTCCCATTTTCTTTCCTATGAATTATCTTCCTACCAAATCAAACAAGCTTCGATCTTATTCAATTACCCATTAATTTCTTTAACTAATTTCAAAACAACATTGCAAGAAATCACCAATTGTTGCATCATTTTCTGATTTTCATCCAATGGGTAGCCGTAACGATCCCAATGAGGTAATCCAATTTCATTATCTAATTTATTTCTCAAATTAACATTTTGTTTTATGATATCCCAAAAGGTGAGATTTTTGTTTATTGCATTCATGGGTTTTAGGAGTCTTGTTCTTGATTGCTATGACGCTATCGTATCCATTCGTGATTCAGTTTTGTTATTCTGGTTTTTGGGTTTTAAAACCTGAGATAATTAACGGTTTAACATAAATAGAATCGTTGCTTTTTGTGTCATTTGTTTCTTTGAATATGCTTTTCTGTTATTACATTGAAATTTTCAAAAACCCATGCGAGGTTTCTTATATTTTTTGTGTTTGCATACATTTCTTGAATATCTATTAATTCATGGAAATCATCAGAATCCTACTGCAACCTCAAATCCATCGTCACTTCCCCCAGAAGGTACAACTGTTGATATCCCTATTAATAACACCAAGGTAATATATTTACTCATATGCCCCCACATTGTCCTTAATTTAGGCATAATTATGGCTTTTTCTCAAATGTTTTCCATTTATCTTGCATTTAGGATTTGAAAGCTATAGAAAAGGAACTCCAGGATAAAGAAGCTGAACTGAAAAGGAGGGAAGAGGTGCATGTTCTTTAACTTAGGAACTTCAAATCACACACACACATATTTATATATATCATTTAGACTTCAGAATTTTTTTACTTATATTCATTTTCAACTGTGATTATGCCATTGTTTTTTATGAACACATGTTCATCATGCAGGAGCTAAAGAAGAGGGAGGAGGCAATTGCAAAATGTAATGCAATTAGTTATTGAAAAAATATATTTTTTTTTCTTATCTAATGTGAGAGTGATGCACATAAATCTTGCTAACATTTATCTGTTTTGCAGCTGGAGTTGTTATAGAGGAAAACAATTGGCCACCTTTTTACCCTATAATCCATCACAACATAAAATCCGAAATTCCTATCCATTTACAGAAAGTACAATATGTTGCATTTGGTTCATGGCTAGGTGTGTAAATGTAGTTATCTTCAAGCTCTACAATATTTAATTTTCAAAATTTTTTTATTTTTTCTTGTTCGTTTATACTTTCATCATTTGTAACATTTGAAGGTATCATAGTATGCCTTGTATGGAATCTTATAGCAGTGTCTGTTGCCTGGTTCGAAGGAGAAGGTATATACCCTTTCTCTATTAGGTCATTCTTTCTGCATTAAGTCAAAAAAAAAAAAACATTTGTGTATAGATTACTGAAATAATTATCTTTTTTGTTCTTTTCTTTTTCTTTTTTCCTTTTCATGTATATATTAATGAACAGGTGTTACAATCTGGCTATGTGCTGTTATCTACATCATATTAGGAATTCCAGGGTCATACATTTTATGGTATCGTCCTTTGTATCGAGCCACTAGGTATAACTCCAATCTTTACTAGTCAAATTAACACATTTATTCGTGATATAAGTTGTAATATTTTTCTTTATTATTTTCTTTATTCACAGGAGCGATAGCGCTGTAAAGTTTAGTTTCTTTCTCATAACATACAGCGTAAGCTCCATGTCATCTTTATTATTATTATCATTATTATTATTTTTGCTTTACTTCTTTGTGACAAAAATTTGCATGTGAAACATTTCTATTGGTGTAGTTTCACGTCTTCTTTTGTGCTTTTGCTTCACTTGCTCCTCCTATATTCATCGAAGGGAAATCAATCACGTAAGTTACATTTCATAACGATTATTTTTATTATTTTTCTTCACATTTTTCTGTAAATGATAAGATATGAGAAAGAGAATGACACGTGTCTTATAAATCTGATTCTTGATTTGGGTTTAATTATATATTACAGAGGGATTTTGCCAGCTTTTAATCTTCTAGTAGGAAATGCTATGCTTGGGGTACGTAGTAATATTTAAAAGAAAACACCTATTCAACATTATATGTTCATCATCCGACTTCATTTTCAGGGTATCTACCTCATTGGATTTGGATTTTTTTTCATTGAAACAGCAATCAGCATCTGGGTTATTCAGGTTTGAAATATTGATCTTCATCTTCTGATCAGATCATGATCTTCCCCTTTTTTCTTTAATTTCAATTTATGTGGTTTTTTTATGGATATGTAGCAAGTTTATTCATACTTCCGTGGTAGTGGAAAAGCTGCAGAGATGAAACGTGAGGCTACAAGGTCAACTATGATGGCAGCATTATGACATGCATGATCGAAGAAAAACACTTTTCAAGAACTCTTAACACATGTGTATATATAGTTAGATGCTAAGTTAGTTTCATTTTTTAATTTATTTGTTGCAAAGATTTAATATCTTGATGGTAATTTTGGGTCTTAGAACTTGTATTCTACCATATGTTTATACAGTTAAATGTAGAGCTCTTTGTAATTATTGAAACCCAAGGTAAAGTCTTGTAAAATGTAAACTTGTCACGGGAAAAGGAAAGAGATAAACATAGGTGCAAAAAATGAAAAGTTGTAATAATTCAAGGGTTTTCATGAAATTATTTTAAATAAAACAAATAGCAGTGGAGAAACTGAAGGCTTCTCGTAGAGGAACGAAGGCTGGAACCTGCAAGCCGAAAAAAGCCGCCATAATGCTTCAAACTTGCAGTTACAGAGAAGTTAGCCGGGAGAATCTGCACAGACCATATAATTTACAGGCTGTTTCTTCGACATGTAAGCTTCAAACCTTTAACCCTTGGTTCAATTTGATTTCTGTTCAAAGGTTTTATGGAAAACCTGATAAATTCCCCAATAGGGTTTATCTGGGTTTCAACTTCAAGCTTCAAATTCGTTCAAAAACTGAGTGTTCAACCACGAGTACTGTTAGTACCATCAGAAATACTGTAGGTAATTACAGTTCTAATCATAAGAAGAATAAGAAGAGATATGGAGGTCTACTGCCTTCGATTTTAAAGTCTTTGGATTCGGATTCCGAAGACGATGTTGATAAAACCCTGAATTTATATTACGGGAAACTAAATCCTAAAGAACAGACGGTGATTCTCAAAGAACAAAGGAGCTGGGAAAGGGTTATTAGAGTTTTCGAGTGGATGAAATCACAGCCGGAGTATTCACCTAATGTGATTCACTACAACGTTGTTCTTCGTGCCCTAGGTCGTGCCAGGAAATGGGATGAATTAAGACGTTGCTGGATTGACATGGCTGATAAGGGTGTTTTCCCAACTAATAACACATACGGAATGCTCGTTGATGTGTATGGAAAAGCAGGTCTTGTGAAAGAAGCTCTTTTATGGATTAAACACATGAAGCTTAGAGGCATCTTTCCCGATGAAGTCACCATGAACACAGTGGTTCGAGTATTGAAAGATGGAGGTGAGTATGATCGAGCAGATCGATTTTACAAAGATTGGTGTGTTGGTATTGTTGAGTTAAACGATTTGGAATTTGATTCATGTTCAGAACCCATTAGTTTGACTCAGTTCTTGTTGACCGAGCTTTTTAGAACTGGTGGGAGAGATCATACAAAGAGTATGATTACAGAAAACTCTGTTCAAAAGCCTCGTTTAACAGCCACTTACAACACTTTGATTGATTTATATGGGAAAGCAGGGAGATTAAAAGATGCAGGCGATGTGTTCGCTGAAATGCTTCAGTCAGGAATCGCTATGGATACAATCACTTTCAACACAATGATCTTTACTTGTGGGAGTCATGGGAATTTATCAGAAGCTGAATCTTTGTTGTATAAAATGGAAGAAAGAGGAATATCTCCCGATACAAAAACATACAACATCTTTTTATCTCTATATGCTGCCATGGGAGACATAGATGAAGCTCTTAAATGCTACAGAAAGATCCGTGAAGTGGGTCTTTTTCCAGATGTTGTAACTCATAGAGCTGTTCTTCAAATTCTATGTGAAAGAAGAATGATCGATGAAGTCGAAAATGTAATTAAAGAAATCGAAAAATCCGGTTTATATATCGATAACCACTCTGTTCCAATTCTCATTAAAATGTATGTGGAAGAAGGGTTAATCGATTGTGCAAAGTTTATATTTGAAAAGTGTCATAAAAAAGGCGGATTATCTTCTAAAACTTATGCTGCAATTATAGACGCGTATGCTGAAAAGGGACTTTGGACAGAAGCTGAATATGTTTTTAATTGTGAACGCGATTTAATCGATATAATCGAGTATAATGTCATGATTAAAGCATATGGAATCGCAAAATTACACGATCGAGCTTTTTCATTATTTAAAGGGATGAAAAGTCAAGGGATTTGGCCCGATGAGTGCACTTACAACTCCTTGATTCAAATGTTTGCCGGGGGCGATTTGGTAAATGAAGCACACAATCTTTTACACGAAATGCAAGAATCTGGTTTTAAACCCTCGTGTTTGACTTTTTCCGGGATCATTTCATGTTATTCTCGTTTAACCATGGTTAACGAATTAGACGAGATTTACCATGAAATGGTTAAATCTGGGGTTAAACCGAATGAAATTGTATTCGGTTCTTTAATAAACGGATTTGCAGAAACCGGGAATCTCGAAGACGCGCTTCGGTATTACAAAATCATGCAAGAATCCGGTTTTTCACCAAATCAAGTAATTTTAACTTCTTTAATCAAAGCGTATAGTAAAACCGGAATTGTGGAAGGAGCAAGAACAATTTACAAGAAAATGAAGGAATTACCGGGTGGGCCCGATGTGGTGGCATCGAATAGCATGATCAATCTTTATGCTGATTTTGGCATGGTATCAGAAGCCATTTTGATATTCGATGATTTGAAAAAAACACATAAAGCAGACGCGGTTTCTTTTTCTACCATGATTTATGTTTACAAAAACATGGGTATGCTTGACGAAGCTATTGAAGTTGTAGAAAACATGAAAGATTCCGGTTTGTTAACCGATTGTGCTTCGTTCAATAAAGCCATGGCATGTTACGCCACCACCGGCCGCCTCCTCGAGTGCGGTGAAATGTTGCGGGAGATGGTGGTGACACGGAAGCTCCTCCCAACCGCCGGAACTTTTAAGGTGTTGTTCACGGTGTTGAAGAAAGGCGGTATTCCGGCGGAAGGGGTGGAGCAGCTCGAGGCGGCTTACCGGGAAGGGAAGCGGTATTCCGGTGAGGCGGTGGTGGCGTTGGTCTTTTCGGTGGTTGGTTTGAGTTTGAGCTCTTTATCGTTGGAGTTTTTTGAAAGCTTTGAGATGGGATTGGATGTTTTTGTGTATAATGTTGGGATTTATGTTTATGGGGGTTTGGGGAGGGTTGATGAGGCATTGAAGGTGTTTATGAAGATGCAAGATGAAGGTTTGGGGGCTGATGTTGTTACTTATATATATTTGGTGGGTTGTTATGGGAAAGCGGGGATGGTTGAAGGGGTGAAACGGGTTTATAGTAAGTTAAAATATGGGGAGATTGATCCGAATGAGTCTTTGTTTAAAGCGGTTATTGAAGCTTATAAAGTTGTGAACAGGCATGATCTTGCTGAATTGGTTGACCAGGAAATGAGGTTGACTTTTCAGACTGAATCATTGCCGGATTCTGGGAGTGAAGATGAAGTAGGGGAAGCTTCTGTAAGTTTATCTGTGTGAACAAAATGAGAATTTGGTATGTATTCATATAAACGATATGTATATACCTTTTGTTGTGTTATTCAATGTTTAGACCAATTTAGTTGATTAAAAAAAATTATAGATAACATAAATATCTTTGAGAGTTTGAATCCTGTGATTATGTGAGCTAACTACACCACATCTATATCTATCCAACTTTTCCCAAGTGTTTTCTGAATCCCTCTCTCTTTCATAACCCCGATAATCTTATCCGATTCACTCCACCTTCCAATCGCTCTATACACATTACTCAAAAGAACATAACTCAAATGATAATCCGGATCCAACTCCATCATCTTCTTACCCACCCTTTCTGCAACAATAAAATCACTACTTGTACTACAAGCACCAAGAAGTGTTGTCCACAAAGACTTATCATCTTCAAATCTTGACTCCATTATCAAACTTTCAGCTTCTGCAATAAGCCCAGCTCGCCCTAACAAATCAACCATGCAACTATAATGAGCAACATCGCCTTCAATTCCATACTTTTTCTTCATTATCATAAAATACTCTCTCCCTTCATCGACCAAACCAGCATGACTACAACCAGAAAGAACACCAATGAAACTAATCCCATCTGGTTTCATTCCTTCATTCATCATATCATTAAACATCTGAATAGCATCTAAACCTTGTCCATTTTGAGCAAACCCGCTGATTATTGAGTTCCATGTTATTAGATTTCTAACTTCCATTTGTTTAAAGAGTTTATAAGCAAAATCTATGCTTCCACACTTTGCGTAAAGGTCAACTAAAGCTGATTCTATGATAACGTATCGACATCCATGCCTCCTTAAATACTGGCAATGAACCTCTTTTCCTTGTCTAACAGATGCCAACCCTGCACATGCGCGAATTAGGGTTCCAAAACTGTAAAGATCGACCTCTTTTATTTCTCTGAAAAGGTTGATAACAGTATCGAAATCACCCTTTTGGCAATACCCATTAAGGAGTGCACACCAGCTTACTGAATTTGGTTTGGACATTCTATCGAACACTTGGCGGGATTTGTTTAAAGATCCACATTTACCATACATGTCGATTAAACTGCTGTCCACAACCACGTTATCTTGGATTCCAGAAGTGATGAGTTTGGAATGAATTTCTTTACCTTGCTTTAATCTTCCTAAGTTCGCACAAGCTGATAGAATTGTTCCAAATGTGTAGCTGTCTGGCCACATTTTATGCTTCCTTAGTATTGAGAGAAAAAAACCTAATGCTTCTTCGAACAGATCGTTTTTTGTAAAGGCGGAAATTACTGTAGTCCAACAAATGGGATCTGGTTCGAGCAATTCATCGAACAGGTTACGTGCATCATAGGGGGTGTAGTTTCTGCCGTACATGTCGATCAATGAGCTAGCAATTACATGATTGTTATCGAAACCAAGTCGAAAGACAATCGCATGGCATACGCGACCTTGATTTACGTCTCCCAGCTCCGAACACGCCTTGATCACCGAAGACAATGTGAAGCCATTTGGTTCAACACCGAGTCCCAACATTCCTTTAAACAAATCAAGCGAACACCTTGGTTTCCCAACACGAATAAACCCCGAAATCATGGAAGTCCAAGAGACAACGTCTTTAAAATACAGTCCATCGAAAACCCGTTTAGTTTCGATGAAGTCGGAGCTTAGTTTGAAGTAAAGTGCGAGTAGGCTGTTGCCTACGAAGCGGTCGGTTTCGAGTCCAGTCTTGATGACATGCGAGTGCAGTTGGAGGCCATAGTTGAATGACTGGCACTTTGTGCATGTTTGCAAGAGAGTAGCGTAGAGGAGTGGTTTTTGGTTGAAATTTTTGTGGGAATGAATGGAGTTTAGGAGATGTATGGCGTCGAAAAGTAGGTCGTTTTTGCAGAGAGATATAATGTCGCGTTCAACGGTCGGTTGGAGCTTGAAAGGTGTGAAAGAACTGTGATGGCGCCGTATTAGGAGATTCATGAAGCTCTGGGATAAACGGAGATCCTGAGGAGAGTGATGATGTTATAGGAAGGAATTGCAAGTGGAAAATGATTTGTATACAAAAAATACCAATTAATTTTTTTACAAGAAACACAATTAATATGTGTTGCCAATATTGTTCTTACATTCTACACATCATATTATTGGCAACCGGTTACAACATGTAATACATTTATTTTTCATATTAAAAAAATAAAAAGTGTATGTGGAAATTATTAATGAATATCATACTATTACACCCATTTATGTCTAATTACATGGCTATTACACCCGTCTCCCTTAAAACACTCTCAAAATGCTCAGTGAAAATTAGGGTTTCTAAAACACGTAGTCAAAAAATTTCTCGCGCAATTGAAGCCTTTCTTTGAGAGATCAATGATGGCTAGTCCATCTAATGCAAACGAAACAACTTCTTTTTTTACAATAAATGTTCACTACGAAGGAATATTTCCCCCCAAACCCTTGTATACTTCCAACATATAAAAACTTCAATTAGCGATGTTGATTTTGGTGGAATTGAATTCAACGAGTTCTGTAACGTCCCAAAAATACCGGTTGAAAATTTCATTTTTAATTTAGGTTAATACATAGAAACATCATTACAAAACATTCATAACAATAATCTATGTCTGAAAACCGGTAATATCATAGTAATAATTCAGAGTACATCCCAGAAATCCATAGTGCGGAAAACAAGAGTGTGTGTGTGTTATGTCGCTACCGTGCCGGCTCCTTTCCCCTAGCTGAAGAGGTACCTGAAACAACAACTAAAAAACGTAAGCACAAAGCTTAGTGAGTTCCTCATCGTACCACATATCATACAGACACATAACATACATACTGCCAGGCTATTCTGGGGTGCCTGACTACCCGGTACGGCCATTCTGGGGTGTCGACTACCCGTGCGGCCATTCTGGGGTGCCGTCTACCCGTGTCAAGCTATTCTGGGGTGCTGACTACCCGTCGGTCCTGACAACCGATCATCGGGGACTATTTCACCCCCTACTGCTACTTACACATATATCATAACATAACAAATTATCAGACATATATGGGATGTCTGAACTACCCTTCGGTCCTAACAACCAAACTCTACTTCTATCACATATAACACATCATACTAGCATATAACATATAGTGTAGTAGCAAACCTAGATGATATCACAAAGACATTCATCTAACGTACAACTCCTACTGGTGGGCCGGCATTGTGGCCGTAGACCCACCGCTACTGGAAGGTAACTCACCTCAAAGTAGCTGCTGATCTTATCGGGAACTGACTGTCTACTGCTGTTGCAGCTGCTCCGGACGTCCTCCGGCTATAATTCCCACAAAACGATCAGTCAAACACTGCTAGATGTACTTAGGGTAAAATGACCCTTTTACCCTTGACCAAGTCGAAATCCAAGTCAAAGTCAACTTCCAGTTGACTGGACTCGCCGAGTCCTTCCCTTACTAATCCGATCCTACTCGCCAAGTCCATCTCCCCACTCACTGAGTCACCCTTGACTCACCACTCGGGACTATGGGGCCGACTCGAGTCCCGACTCGCCGAGTCCGCGAGCAACTCGCCGAGTTCCTTGAGCGGATCCCCTACTCGCTTCCAATCCACACCAGAACACCCCATACGAGGGTTTGGGGTTTTGGACTACGTTACACGGTTAATTCCGCGTGCAGGTACGAAGGGTTGAACCTTCAACGCTAAAACCCCTCTTGCTCTGTGAAAGTTCATATGACTCGTCGAGTTTGAAGAACAACTCGGCGAGCTCCAGGCAATCTTCATAGGACTCGTCGAGTTGTTCATCCAACTCGCCGAGTCTAGGACCATCTTCATAGAACTCGTCGAGTTCCCCTTTAGGACTCGCCGAGTCCCTCGACCCATTTCCCGAGTAGGCCAGATCTGAGACATGCAACGCTTTAAAACCACATATCTATGGTCCTAGGGCATGTTTACCACGTAAAGTTGCAAACTTTACGTGCATGCATGGCCCTATGAGCTCAAACATGCAATTCCAAGCTCTTTAAGAGGTCCTACACTCAATTGGGACCTCAATCACCTCAACCACAGAGACTTTATGCTACTAGGATGTCCAAAAGGTCTAAATCCGAAGTCCTTGCAGAACATTAACCATAAACACATAGAGATTTAGGTTCTTAGGGCTTAAAACCACTTTTTAGGGACAAAAAGGGGATTTAATGAACTAAAGATAAAGGTAGGAACTTTTCTACCTGAATAGAAGCCCTTCACAGAGTAGATTCCGGATCTTCTTCCCTTCTTGCACTCTTCAACCTTCTCCTTCTTCTCCCACGCTCCAAACCACCTTCACAAAGCTAAAAATCACCCACAAGGACACAAAGGGGGCTAGGGTTTCGTTCTACAGATCTCTGGGAGTGCTAGGGGAAATGGAGGTTGGGTTAGATCGTTTAAATAGGGTGCAAACACCCGGGTTAGGGTTTTAGTCCAGACAGGGTCTACTCGCCGAGTCCCACGAGCCTACTCGCCGAGTAGACAGAGTAGATCCCGCGTCTAGTCCCGCTTCTACTCGGCGAGTTAGTCCTTCAACTCGCCGAGTTCAAGGTTAAAATGCAATATATAAGGAGAGTTAATAACCAAGAATGCATACCAGGAACCAGGTGCTACAAGTTCATTTTTGTTCTTGGAAATGTCGCTAAGAGGAGGTGTATTGATGTCTACTATTGTCAGGGGCATAAATCATTGAGAGATGGGTTGAGACCACTGACAAATGATGATGATTGCACTAGGTTTCTTAATGCGGCAAATCATAATATGGGGAAGATTAGTGTATACGTGGATCACCACAGTAAACCTCTATTTGATTGGATTGAGGAACAGAAAGCAGAAGAAGGTGTTGATAGTTAAAGCTCTAATGATGAGGTAATACCACTGACTCTCTCCGATGATCCTTTTCTCAACCATATCAGTGTTATCCCTAGAGATGATGTTGTTAATGAGGATGATGATTCAGGTAACTGTTGGGATATTTTGTGTTGTATCAGTTGTAATGTATGCTAGAATAATCCATTTCGTATTGGGTTGGGCCTGTCCACCCGGTTTTTAATTATTCTAGGGTTAGACTATTTAAAGTGCATGCATGCACCATATTAGGGTATCGATTGTATTTTTGCCCTATTGTGCCTTTATAGAGAAGTTCTTTATCGAGCTTTTCTAAGGCATTGATTTTAATCATTCAGTACAACTTCGATCATTGCTTTTATTGTTTGATTTAAATTTATGTTAAGAATCTATCGATCTATTCTTATATGTTTCAACAAATGGTATCAGAGCAGGAAATTGTGTAAACCATACGCAAATCTTATGTCGAAGTGTTATTAGGGTTTTTTCGCTTTTATTGGACCTGTTCTTGTCGTCTTCATTGATTGTTGACGTTGGATCTTGATCCTTATTACGCCCTAAACTTGATTTTAGTTTTACACACCTGATTCTTTATAGGTTTTAATGAATCAACAACATGCAACACGACGATCCACACACTTTGTCTTTTAATCTTTCTAGCAACATCTGATCTACTACCAGAATCCCTATTCTTTTCCCACAAGACTACGAAGTCTAGGCTTTACATTTCGAAGACTACGTTTTAGGTATCTGTAACGCTGTGAAAGTTTACAACCAATTTAAACTTTTCAAAAACAACCCAATTTCATTAAGTTATTACAAAAAGGTTTTCGATACATTTATTATCAGAGTATTCCCAGAACCATATCATAAACATAAACATGAGGAGCGGTACGATCACACCTTTGCCTTGCCACGGTCTCCTGAAGTACCTGAAACATTAAACCACAACTGTAAGCCCGAAAGCTTAGTGAGATACCCCCAAAATACCAACCACAATACCATACACATTTCATATCATAACCAGAACAGAACAACCATGCACTTCGAGTCTACTGTGTGACTGGTCCGCCACACCGGGCCTACAGTTCACCTGGTCCACCCTCTGAGTCTAGCCAAATACATCGAATCTACAATGTGATTGGTCCGCCCGCACCGGGCCTTCAATCCACCTGGTCCACTCTCTGAGTCTACAGTATGACTGGTCCGCCCGCACCGGGCCTTCAGTCGGCCTAGTCCACTCTCCGAGCCTCGGCACATCTGGTCCGCCCTCTTGGGGCCCATAGTTTATCCGGACCGTTCGCTGGGCCTTCGGGATAACCGGTCCACCCTGGGTATGTTGGCCTACAGCACAAAGCAGGACCCGCCTCAACCCAACCCCAGTCAAACAACCATGTGCACATAAACATATAATCATATAACAATTCACAACTAATCAACCAATCTAGCAGATCACATACATAGCACATCCCTACCAGGATTCCGACCTAACCGATCACTAGCATAGCATCATCCTATAAACCAGGATACCGACCCTAACCAGGTCTCTAACATATAACATCCTAACTACCAGGATACAAACATAACAAAGCAATAACATAACAAACAACTACCCGAATTTCCATCCGATAAAGGGCCGACCTTGGTGCCGTAGACCCTGTCGATATAGTGAGGATAACTCACATGCAACTGCTGACTGAAGAATAAGATCACTTTGCTCCGACCACCGACACGAACTCCACCACTGAACATTACCAAATAACCAAATCCAATAAATACCAATAATTACCAAAATACCCCTAGAAGTCAACTGGTCATCCCTTGGTCAAAGTCAAAGTCCTCAGTCAAATTCAACCTTCCTGGTTGACCCTACTCGCTGAGTCAACGCGTTGACTCGTCGAGTCCCTATACTTAGAAACTCCCAATCATGACTCAACTCGCCAAGTCGCGCCAAGACTCGTCGAGTTCAACAAGCTCTGAGTCCCTTCTTGCTCAACTCACCGAGTCATCCCTCGACTCACCGATTCTCAGCTCAACCAGAAAGGCTAGGGTTTCCACAACCAGACTCGCCGAGTCCAAGCATAGACTCGTCGAGTCCCAGGCAATCTTCAACAGACTCGCCGAGTTGTTCTTCCAACTCGCCGAGTCCATGCACATATTCATACAACTCGTCGAGTGCACCCATGTGACTCGCCGAGTCTCTTCAGTTCTCATTCCAAACAGAGGCTTTTCAAGCCATGCATGGACTCCAATCCATAGATCCATTCCTCTACAGCCTAACCCTCACATAAAGTTGCAAACTTTACATGAAAGCAAGGAGATATAAGCCCAAAACACTTCTAAGGCTAGGGTTCAAGACAAAGGGCTTCACCAATGGCTCTTAGATAGGAACTTTAGGACCTTTTGGGCCATCACAAGTCTAGATCTGAAGTAGCAACTTCAGATCTAAGCCTCAAACTCGAGATAGCTCCCAAACAAGCTAATGAATCCCAAATCAACCACCATTCATGAATCAATAATGAAATAGCTTAAGGAGGAGGTTCCTTACCCCTAAAATGTGCCCAAACAGAAGTAGATTCCAGATCTACCCAAGCCCCCTTGATGATGGTCTCCAAATCCCCAAGCTTCTTACACCAATTTTCTTTTCCAAGCTATAACTCTTCCTCAATAGACTCACACACACGAGATGAGGGATTCTGGATCTCAAATGGGTAGCCAAGAGGCTGAAGGTGGCTATAATGGGCTTTATATAGGGCACAATCCCCGGATTAGGGTTTTCTCCATTCAGCACCAACTCGCCAAGTCCAGCCGCCGACTCGCCGAGTTGGTCACTTAACACTTGACCAGAACCGCGACTCGACTCGCCGAGTCTATCCATCGACTCGTCGAGTCAACCTTCCTTATTTACACTAAGAACCCTGGACCTGCACCTCTAAACTTGGGGTGTTACAGTTTCGAAGACCATGGAACAACAATCTGGCAAAGCTCAAGCAGAATCCCTATTCTTTTCCCACAAAAGGAACTTTCATGCATATAGGAACTAGTAGAGTTATCAAAACTCAAGCAGAATACAACACTCATCTTATTGACGTTAAAGACATTCCTCAAGATGAAAAGGATAAACTATTAAGAAACGTCAAAGCAATGAGGATAATCAGGTTCGCTCTACCTCCAGACACGTTTCATCTATTGAGTTCTTATGAAACAACGAAGGAGATTTGGGATAGACTGAAAGAACTCTATTCGAGTGATGTAGATCTTGAGCATTCTGTTTAGACACAACTACTTTAGGAGTTTGGTGTCTTTGCTCAAAAGCATGATGAGAAACTTGATCAAACATTTAATCGTTTTAATCATCTTCTAAGCAGGATGATAAAACACAAGATCAAACGTGAGAAGATTGAGCAAAAGGTGACGTTCATGAACAGTTTGAGATCGGAATGGACAACAGTAGTATAAAATGTTAAAGGGCATGAACGGTTTAAGAATTACTCTATGGCACAGCTGGTGGGTATTTTGAGATCCCATAAAGATGAGGTAACGAAAGATGCTAAGCTTGTTTCTGGTATGGGTTCGTCGACACTAGTTAGGAAGGGAAAAAAGGTGGTAGAAAAAGATTCGGAGTCCGATATTTCTGGTTGCGAACTTACGAAAGAGGAATACGCTCTAATGGTGTCAAATCCTAAAAAGCAATGTTGCAGAAATCGGCCTTGGCGGCCGATTAATCGCTTAGCGGCCTCAAACCGATTACGATTAAGGTGCTTGGCGGAAATTGGTCAAAATCGGTCAAACTCGGGGCTTGGCGGTCCTTGGCGTCCTCGGCAGTCATAGGCGAGAAATATTTAAAAAAATTGAAAAAAAAATAATTTTCAAATATTACACCGAAATTTTAAAATTTTAAATTTTTAAGCTTTCAAATTTTAAAATATTATACAAAATTTCAAAATTTCAAAATTTTAAATTTCCAAATACTTAATTTTTAGGAAATATTAATTTTTTAAATAATTTAGGGTCCCCGATTAATCGCCGATTAATCTGATTAATCGCCGATTAATCTGATTAATCGCTTATCGTCAGTCGACCGCCGAGCTACCGTCGAACGATTTTTACAACCTTGTTAAAAAGTTTGTGAAGAAGAACTTTGGATGTCTCAAAAATAGGAAGTGGCAAGGGAATTACAGTTCAGATAAAGCAAATGATGAAAGCCTTAACAACTCGCAGAAGGATGAGGTGAAAAAAAAAGCTGATGGGAGATTCCGGCTATGACTGCATTTTTTCATGGCAAGAATCATTTGGCAAAAGAGTGAATGTTAAGGAGAATGAGTGAGAAGAAAGACGAAGAAGATGATGAAGCTTACTATCTCAGAAAGTTATAGGAGCTTAGAAATAAGAAGAATGTTGATAATGCTAAGCCTGCTTTTATTGTGCAGGAAGATGATGATGAGTTGGGAAGAGTTGAAGTTTGGTCGACTGATTCGGAGGATGAAGAGGTTCACAAACCCACGAATGGTGAATGTTTCGTGGTGAAGGCTGAGGTCCCTAAGTACGAGGGAAATGTTTGATGGTTCGTAATGATGTATCTGAGCAAAGAGGATACGCAACCGACAGTGGCAAGGCTCCTAATAACTATTTTGCTGCGAGACCTGTCTCTGAGCAGATCAATGATTGCGAGAAAGTGATCAGCAAAGTATACTCTATTCTTGAGTCTCTTAATATTCATGTCTCTCGGTATGAAACTGAATTAGATGATTTGAAATTTATTGTTTCCAGTTTTAGTGATAGCTTAAAAAGAGTCTGTTTAAGTCTAACTTAACTGATCAAATCAGCAAGGTAACGAACAAGAGTGAAGATAAACAGATATGGATTGAGAAGTTGGAGTTAGAGTTGTCGAGGTCTAGGGATGATATCATTTATTTGCAATGAGACAATTTAGGGCTTTTGAAACAACGAAATATTTTCCGTTTGATTGCTAAACGTCTTTATTTTAATATTACTCAGTTGCATCTTGATTGTAAAATAGGAAAGAATATACACAAAATGATTTTTCCCTTTCTCGAACTGAAAGAGAACGAAATCGATGTAGACTGCTACAAATGTGAATCCATTGTTTCCTCTAATGATGTCTCTGATTCTTACAAAATTGGACTAGACAAAATTGAAGCTTACATCAAGTCCAAAGAACATAAGGCCATGCTGAAACAAATTTTGAGTGAATAAGATAAAGAGCAAATTAAATCTGATACTATACAGAAATTTGACTCATTGCGTACTAAATTAAGTTCAGAAAACACCCTTGATCTTGAAAATGTATCTAAATTAATGATGAAAGTGACATGAGCGAAATTTCTGGCAGATAAGATTGATTGCTCTGAATTTTTAAAAAGTGAACCTAAACCAAAGAAAAATCTGATTTCTGAAAATTTAGTTGAGTATGTTCGTGTTTCTGAAAATAAAGGTTCAAAGGTTTTAAAAGAAAAGGCAACAGTTTTTCCGAAAGTTCAAACTATTCTGAATTAGGTTTTCGCAACTTCTGGACTGAACAAAAATCAGACCACAAAGTTATCATCCCGTATAGAAGAAGATAATACAGATGGGTGTGGCGAATTCTTTTGGTCTGCTCCCATTGATAATGCTGATGAAAACAAAGGACTTTCTGAGATGACCTATTTGAAGACGAAAAGGAGATTTGTGGCAGAACCACTGAACAAAGTTAACTCCAGTTACGAGAAAGACAGTCCAAGTGGAACTAAAAATGTTCCAAATGATATATCATTCGAATAGATTGGCACTACTGTTAGAAAAGAAAAATCTAGGGCTAATATTCATAAATCAACAAAGGAATTTGTTACTAAGAAACATCAACTAAATGCTAGATATAAGTAAAACCTAAAAGAAAGAAAGCATTTATGGAAGTCTAAAAGTTCCAATTCTGTTAATCAAGAAAGATCTCTAAATCCAAATGCGAAAGTCTCTTCAAATCTGAATCCTAAAAGGATTTCAAAACCACATTCTTCTCTACATGTTTCAAAACCAAAAGTTTTTCAAAAACCATCAGTTTCAAAACAAACGAAACCTTTAGACAACACAAAACCTAGTTTTTCTCCAAAAACAAATGTTCCAAAATCTGCCAACACATTGAAAGATGTTAAGGGCAAAGAAAAAGTTGTTTTGGAATCTAAAGCTCCCTTCCAGAAGTCCGAAACACACTTGAAAAAAGAGGAAAAAAAGTTTGAGAAAAAGGTTGTCAAGCAAAAAATTGAAGCTAAAGAAAGAAAATTTTATTTAAAAGAAAATAATCCTAAAGATAATAGGATTGATGTTTTCAAAATTACGAAAGAAGAGAATTCAACTTTGGTAAAACGATCTTACTTGGTTGATGAAGCAATAAATTTTCCTGTTTATAAGAAAACCTCACACGGACCCAAACAACCCTGGTTCCTAAATCTCTCTGATTTCTGTAGGTGATTCATGACGAACAGTTCGACTCTAAATGGTATATTGATAGTGGTTGTTCGCGTCACATGACGGTAAGGAGAGAAGAATTAAGGGAATTCAGATCGTTGAAGGTGTTGGATTAGGTGTCTAAGCCCATAACTATAATTGGTATGTACTTGATTTGATTGTAGCATGGTCCTTTTGGGTTGTTTTCACCATAACAACCTGAGAGGATGACTTTTGGAGAATGAGGTTAATAAATGATTTATTAATTTATTATAAGAATAATATATTAATTAGAAATCATATTATTTAATTAGTATTAATAAAAAATTAATTAGAAATTAATTTTGGGATTAAAGTAACTTGTTAGGCATGTCAAACCCAACAAATAATAGGGGTACGATATACTCCAAAATAACACTACAATATTGCACTAAAAGGTAGTACAAGGTAAGTAGGGTCGATCCACAGAGACACGAGACAATTAGTCCAATACCTCTTTGCGTAAGGTACTTGTTCACAAACAATCTGAAAGGGGGGGGGGGGTTGAATGTAGTAGTTAAAAAAGACAAAACATAAATAATGAGCTAAATAAGTGAATTATATTCAGATTTTATAAGGACTCCAACTCTATGCAAGACAAATTAGTAATGTGATTCCATGGATGACAAGATATTTGTTTAATTCTATCTAAGTTGGTACTTGAAAGTGTTAACAAGCTCTAACACTTCCCATTCACCACAATAATTAACCAAAACAAGCTCTTTGATTAATCCTAACCTTACTAACCTAATCTAAACAAGCTCTTAGAATTGGATTGAAAGGTTGCTTTAATATTTATGTGAATGTTCCCAATAACACTCAATACTCCTCACAAGCCCGGGAGTGTAAAAGTGTGTGAAAAGATTTACACTAAATTCATTCAATAGAAATCAAATTAATGCTTGTTACCTAGTCCAATTTACAAAACAATTACGGATTTTGCAATTAGATAACTTGAATGATCTAACCCTAATTCAAATGGCCAAAAAGAATCACAATTAGAATCAAACATTCGATTGAGACAAAATCAAATTCACTAGATAGAAAATTGAAAGCAAACATCAAGTCATATGATTGAAATCACATCCAAATGTCAAGACATTAAGTTGGAGAATGAAGTTTCTAGCCACTCATGACTAGAACAAACACAAACCTAGAAATTGAAATTAAAGTCTTACAAATTAAAATCCAAATGAAATCCAAGTGTTTTCAAGCAACATTGTCTTCAAAAAGCTCCCAAAATTGCCTCCTAGAACTCGACAAAAAGGATCCCCCTCTTCTGGAACCGGTTACAACATTTTAGAAAGGAGAAAACTGATTTAAACTGGCGACCACGTTTACACGGCCCGTGTAAACTATAACTGACCATTTACATGGCCGTGTAAATACAAAAAGTAGAATGCTCAAATCAGCCAGGTATTCAAAGTTCGATGCTCAAGAGTATACGTTTACACGGCCCGTGTAAACTCAAGGCTTACATTTACACGTCCGTGTAAATCTCTGAAAAGCTGAAATCTTCATATATTTTCTAACTCCCTCCTCGATGCTCCAACAGTCCCGAAACTTCATCCAAATCTTTTATTCATCACCTCAATTAAGATCCTACCTTCAAAAGTCCCTGAAATATTACAAAAGTGTGTGAATGGAATTGCATCATGAAAAATACCGTAAAATATGCAACATGCATGAGTTTAAACCTAAATACAATGCATTTAATAGAGTAAAACTTCAAAAATGGATGCATGAAATGCACCTAACAAAACTGATTAAAAAAACGGTGACAGATTTTGCAAATTAATGATAGTTGCAGAGTTAGGTTGATGGACTCCTTTGGAAGGGATTGGACGAAATCTTTAGGAGGCCCTATAGAACTTCATTAAAGGCTTCTAGTGTGGAGGTCCATGGACTGCTTAAGGCCTAAGCAAGGAAATTAGGGTTTCACCTAAAAACCCTAGCAACCTCATCTATTTAAAGGACCCTTAGCATGTGCTTTTAAGCCTCAAGCTTCTTAGAGAACCCTAGCCGAAAATTATAGTGCTTCATCACCTCTCTCCTCTCATCCTTTACTATTGGTGTTTGTGACTCCATTAGAGGTGCAACACTTGAGACACTAAAGCTTTCAAGAGTCAAGATCATCCAAAGAAACTCTTGTTATTACTAGATAGCAAGCAAGGTATTCTTCTAACCCTAGTTTTCATATTGATTTCGAATTGTATGCTGGTATTAGGGTTATTGCTTTGGAATTTCTATTTGCATGTATAACATGAGAAAAACTTATATCCAAAGCAAATACAGGTGCATGATCACATAGGAATGTTGTTACGCTCAAAAATCATCAGTGGTATTAGAGCCTATGATGTTTTTCTATTATATTTGATGCAATAGTGAACTGTCCAAATCGAATGCAAAATAGAAATCGTTTTTTGTTTGACAAAGTCAACAAGTTCTATGATCAACTCGACGAGTTGGATGAACTCGACGAGTCCATGCCCTGGCTCAATGAGTTGGCTCGTCTGTTAGCTGATTTTTCGATTTTTTAATATATTTTGGATTACGATAATTACCATAATTCATTTTTATTACCTTAAATTGAATTTTTCTTTTTTTTATCTATTTTGGATTAGGACATTGAAGCTAAACAACTCCTAGAAGGTGAACACTTTGGAAAATGGACACTATTCACAGATGGAGCTTCAAACCAAAAAGGAATCGGGCTAGGGATCATACTAAAATCGCCATATGGGGACATCCTACCCCATGAAGTTAGTTGCGAATTAAAAGCAACCAACAATGAAGCGAAATATGAAGCACTCATCATGGGACTACAATTGGCTAAGGATCGTCAAATCAAGGATCTTCAAGTATTTGCTAATTCTTTATTATTAACTAATCATTTCAATGAATCTTATGTAGTAAAAGGTGAAATATTAGCATTATACCTCAAGATCCTTAAAATATTAGCCTCTGATTTTGAAAACTTTAGCCTAACCTAAGTTCCTAGAGAATAAAACACAGAAGAATTCGCATTAGCCAACTTAGGATCCTCCCTAAGGATCCCACCAGAAATGAAGATCTCTATAACCCACATAATAACTCCAGCTATAGAATCCCTTTCCGACAAACCCGATGATTCTGAAAAACTAATAAGCGTAGCAACCATCAGAGATCCTGACCCTCAGATCCCCCCTTAAAGGGATCCCAAAGAACAGGATCCTCGAAGAAGTCCACGATCATGGATCCAACTTATTATGGAGTATCTCCAAAATGGCACGATCCCAACAAAAGAAAAAGGCAAAAGAGCATTCAGAACAAGAGTCTCAAGATTCGTAATAATCAAAGGTAAACTCTATAAAAAGTCTATGGCAGGTCCATACCTCATATTCATGGAAGATCCTGAAGTTGCAGAAGTCTTGAAGGAGATACATGAAGGAGATTGTGGCAATCACACTGGGGGCAAATCCTTATGCTCCAAGGTATTGAGAACAGGATACAATTGGCCAACCATGAAGACAGGTAGTCTCGTTTATTATTTGTAATATCTTGACCAGGTTCAGGATCCCTGCTAAAATCATATGCGACAATGGATCCCAATTCATAAGCAAGAGGACAAGAGACTTTTGTACGAGTTGGGGAATCAAAATGATAATATCCACTCTTGTTCATCCCCAAGCTAATGGTCAAGCAGAATGTAGCAACAAGATCATAGTAAACAACTTGAAGAAAAGGCTAGATGAAAATAAAGGAAGATGGGCATAAGAGCTTCCTTTTGTCCTATGGACAGATAAGACTACTTCCAAAGTAGCCACGGGTCAGACCCCTACTCCTTGGTGTTTGGGACGAAAGCAACGATCCCTTCCAAAGTAGTGATCCTGACAGCAAGATACTTGCTCCAAAATCAAGAAAACAATGATAGGATCCTAGCCCAAGATCTTGACATTGTTGACGAACTCAAAGATCTTGCCAATATATGCATTGTTTCTCATCAAAAAAGGATCACCAAGGCTTACAACAAGAACATAAAAGTCAGAAGATTCCAAATATGAGACTTGGTATTAAGGAAAACATTCCAAAACACCAAGGATCCTAGTGCAGGTAAATTAGCTCCTAAGTGGGAGGACCATTTCTCATAGATGTCGAAGCATGAAAAGGAGCATATTGGCTAGCAACACTTGAAGGAGACATTTTGCCAAGATCCTAGAATGCTATACATCTCAAATAATACTATATGTAAATAAGATCAATTGATCTTCACAAGTTCTTTACTTTAATCTTTTCATCATTACTTATTTTCTCCCCAAATACATTTACTAACTTAAGCATCGAAGGGGCGTTAGCTAGAATAACACCCACCCCTAGCTAATGTTTTCTATGCAAGACGACGTATGGCTTAGGATTTCCATAAGCAATGATCCTGAAACATAAGGATCTTGACATACGAAGATCTCAGCATTTGAACACTTGGACAATTCCATTATATCAACGGTATGATCTTTAAACTATGATATACACAAGCTAGTGACTGATCATCTCTCATACGCTTAAGGGTACTTAATCCCCTCTAAGGTTTAAAGAGCTAATTACCTCTTTTACATGAACTAAGGTTTATACACCTCGCTTGAATGCATGATATCTAACTATGGGATACGAATAAAAGGATCATGTCACGATGCAGTGGCTTGGCAACCCTCTTATCGTTGAACATAAGTTAAGATCCTTAAGGTTTATAACGTTTTCATGTTATCTAAAATTGGGATCTTAACCCAGAAATTACATAATGTTTAAAAAATCTTCATGTTATCAAACGTTGGGATCTTTCCCCAGAAAATACACACGAATCATAACATTTTCATGTTATCATAAGTAGGTATTTTTCCCATGAAATATGCAACAAGTTGGGATCCTCCCCAGTATATAACATTAGCATGTTATCAATTGAACTTATGGTGTTACCCAAGAATTTTTTCAAAGTCTATAACCTAAACAGGTTATCCTAAGAAGGGAATTCCCCCATATGATCTTATGATTAAGGATCCTCATCATTAAGAATCATCATCGGTAAGGATCCTCATCAGTAAGAATCTTATCATCAGAAGTCAACAACAATCCTAAGTTCTTTCTTAAGTTGAGATATATCCTCAGTAAATCCTAAGATTGAGAGACTTATGAAGCTTAAGAAAAAACTCGAAGACAGTCAGGTTCCGTCTTTCCTTGTTCTTAACTTTGAAAATTTTTAAGTAAAACTAAGGATCTTAAACTTTTCAGGATCCTAAACCAATTGCTGATTTATAAACTTTCATCACTTCAGAGTCATTTAAATTGATATCTTTAAAGAAGTTTTAAAGCAATTAGATTTACCAAAATTAGTTCTTAACAAATTCTTTTATACTTGTTTTATTATAAAAATTATTTGAAACTCTTAAGGATTACAAATCAATCATCAAACTTTTAAAAAAACTTTTAACATTTTAAATTGCTTAACAAAGTCAGTTCTTATTATTTTAAGTTATTACTTTTAGTTGTTTAACTAATTCAATCCTTATCAAATCATTTTATCTATTATTTGCCAAAAGAACTTTGTCTTGAAAATTATTCTCTATTTTTAGGATCCTAACTACGCAAAGATCTTAGTATTCAAAATAAAAGGCTTACAACCCTGTAGGAGTCAAAGGGTTACATAAAAAAAACTACACTACCTTAACCACCTAAAAAGCCTAGACCTTAGTCTGGTCATCATCGACCTTCTTCTCCTCCTTCCCCACTTCTGGCTACGGTGCAGGATCCTCAACAGTAGTGACAGGCTTGCCAGTTAGTTTGGCTAGTTCCTCGCGCCATCCTACTACATTCTAGGATCCTAAATACTCTAGATCCTCCGCCAAATTGATCTTAGCCTCTAGAAATAGCCAGCACAACACTTTCCTTCGCATCGGCAATCACCTCCTCAAGCTCCGCAGAATGCTCCTCCTCCTTCTCAGCCTTATGTTTTCTCAACAACTCCACCCTCCGGAGAACATCCTCATTGGTGGTGCTCCATATTTTTTCCTACTCTTTTAGAGCAGACTCGGCTTTCTTAGCACGGATCTTGAGATCATTGGTGAACTGAGAAACATGAGTGGAGACCTGAAAGAAACGTAAACATCAGCAAAAGAAACAGGTATGATAAAATAACAAAAATAATTCTTATATACATGAAACTTACAACCTGGGAAAATAAGGTCAACTTCCCAAGAGCATCCTCGATGTTGAGGTTCTCTAGGCTGGAATCTGTGGCCTCAGAAGTCTTCCCCTTTCGGGATCCTGAACCCTTAACTGTAAGTTCTATGTAAGATCTCTTGGGAGGAATAAAAGTGGCACATTTTTCTTGCTTAACCTTGATCAAATTGTTGGTCATATCATCTTCAAGATCTGCAAACCAAAACAAGCCTTGGACCGAGTAATCTTAGAACTTGCCAAAGATCCCTATCAACTCAGGATCATTATCAATCTAAAAGAACTATCCAAGAAAAATAATGTTACTAGTAGCCATAGAAGCAGTAGTAGAAGAACCCTCTTGGAGACTGGACTATTCGAACATGAACGACCTTTCAAGCGCAGGAAGTGCAAGAAATTTGGAAACCTTGTCCTCGGAATCACCGGTAGCAGGAACAAGCTCCTCACATTTGAATGATGCATCAAAAAAAACAAAATAAGGGAAGTAAATTTCAAGATCCTTAAAATCTAAATTCAAATCCTACCCTTTTTAATCCATGTTTTTGGCAGGTAATCCCCATCGGGAATCGAATCACGTCTCACGAAGAAATATTTTTCCTTCCAAGCACCATCATTTTGTTTAGATTTCAGAATGAGGTGGGGTTTGTTTGTCTTAACTCTTAACAAGAAGCGAGAATTGTCAAAAGTAGAAAGATCATAAATGAGAGCCAGATTAGGTAACCCGATGTCCATATTCTTGGACTAATTCAAGCGATTAATCCAAAACAGGATTCTCTAAACCACGGACATAGTTTGGATATAAGAAATTTGGGTAGTCGAAAAAAAATCACGAACGATACCAGTAAAAGGATAAGTTAAACCTAGAGTAAATGGGTATTCTGGAAAGCAAACCCACGCCAGAGAAACAAAATCCGGTTGAACGGTGGCCTCAAAAGGTTGAAAAACTACATCGGAAGGAAAGGCCCAATGGCTTTCAACGATTCCATATCCTCATCGTTGAAGGAGCAAACCTCATCATAAGATTAAATTGCTTGATCACTGAAGTCATTCTTGGGAGAAGTAACAACGCTAGCTCGAGAACGACTAGTTTTCTTAACCATGACGAGGAAAATCTGTAACGCTCGTGTTTCTAGACTAGGCATTAATATTGATGTAATAGTCTAGGTTAACCTTTGTAACTCATTTTGAAATAATAGAAATGTATTATTTGAGTATTATGTGTTTTATGCTTAATTATTGTGACTTAATTGAATTAAGGATAAAATAAGCGTTAAAGTAAAATATTAGATAAACCCAATGTCTATGAAGGAAGTTGTAGTGGTTGTGACAAGGGTTCCGGATACATAAAGAATGCCGAAATCCGAGTTATAACGAAGAAGTTATGACCTGTCGAAGTTTCGCGACAAAACCGATACGACACTGCGTGACGTAAATAGTGAGTTTACGATAGATCGATATTTAGCCTTAGTAATCTAAACTAAAGTTGTAGCATACGTTAAACTGAGAGCATACATAAAAACAATGTCTAAATCTGACTGCGTATGAGGAAGTTATGATTTTTCTAAGTTTTGACTTAGCAGTATGCAACCCAAAGTTCACATATGAGATCAAGTGATTTCTAGCCGAAACAATCTAAACGAGAATCGAAGATCTCGTCGATAGTAGTCCAACGGTAAAAACACAGACGAAAACGGACGTCAGATGAAGAAGTTATGAATTTTAAACGGAGTTTTCTTGTCCCAGACGACTAAAAATAATATAATAAAAATTAATTCAAAATTAGCCGACGGAGTCTAAGCGAGACTTGTAGAGCATAATCTCACCTACGCGTGGATATAAAGAACGTCGAAAACGGAGCTCGTATGCGAGAGATATGAATTCCTGAAGTTCGGAACACAAACTTTGAGGCATGTGTCAGAGTTCACGACGTGAACACAGTGGTCACGACGTGAACAGGTGATGTACGCCTTCCAGAGCAAGTGGACTGATGAAGAACGCAATGACCTATGCCTGACCAAACTCACAACCTGAATTTTTGAGATTCACGACGTGAATCCAGAAAATCAGCCCCATAAATAGAAATCGAAGGGCAGCCGATTTTGGTTGCTATTTTCTTACTCTCACTCACGATACCCTCTCTAGCCCTCTTGAAGCACCTCCGAAGCCCCGGTATCATCCCGACACCCGAGGCAAGTACCGATGCCCTGAAGATCCCGAGAAGAAAAGAGTTTTCGAGCCGAAGCTCTGTCCGCGAGAAGCCCGGTGTGTGAAGATATCCTGGATTCATCGAAGAATTACTACTTGAAGAGCCGTAGTGTTGTCCGACAATCGTCTTATCAAGTGAGTGCATAGTCTCTTTCATAACACGATTTTAATACAAGTATTGTTTGAATGTATTAACTATACGTTCTAATAGAGTGTATAATCCCTTTCTTCTAACACATAGGCATGAAGTATCTTCTATAGGATACATGCTATGTGTATATATATTATCTGTGTATTTGGAGTGAGTATTAATTGAATATTTTATACAAGATTTAAGTTGTATATGAATGTATAAGTATATTGTTATCTACTAAAATGTTGGGTAAAACATGGGTAGATAGTTGACTTGTGATAAAATGATGAGAGGCCTCGATGTTGTTGTTGATTCAGTCATCTAGTGGAGTTTAGATGACGACCACAGACTTTTCTAGACAGTCTAGTGGAACGCTGGCAGGCTCGCCACTTGTAGGTGTTAATGAACTTGAGTGTTCACTTGTTGTACTCCATCCCCCACATGGTTGCCTTGTTTGACATATATTGTTGAGGAACCCCCGAAGCATGTGTTGTCGCCCTGATGAAAATCCTTAGGCTAGGTCCCTTGTGATAGTTGTTTTAGGGACGTAAAGTGAGGATAACGGGAATGGGTAATTCGGTTATTGTTGGTTGATGAAATTAATATAATTATTTATTGTGGGTTGAAATCCCTATATGCTTACCAGGTTTCCAAGCCTGACCCACTCAGTTTTTCTTTGTATTACAGGTAGTGGCACCAGAGCATAAGTTGGATGACTTATCAAGATATTTTGGATTATAGGCTAGTAGTTGTAAATAAATGTTGTAAGACTTATAATGTGTCGTTTATGCTTTTGGTCTGTATCGGAACATGACATCCTGAGTTTTGTTATACAATGAAAATACATTTCTTTAAGAAATGCTTTGGTAAATCTTATTTTATCATATTTTGTTTTGGGAACAAATTTCGCAACTATTTTAATCAAAAGATTACTCTGAAATTATTTTAAAAGCATAAATTAAATCGGTATTTTCTGGACGTGAATTTGGGGATGTCACAGTCTGTATCAGAGCATTAGTTTAACCGAACTAGGAATTTGTAGGATTTCTAGACTTAAACATAGAATGCTAAGTTAAGATTGTGAGATGAGTGTATGTCATATTTTAGACACGAGCACTAGTTTATTTTAGGAAAGATGCCTAAAATGCTTTTATGTGCTAAATGTTATATGTTTGCCATATATGATTTTTTTGTTCAGATCTACGGTTTGTTGCCAACCGAATCTGGAGACCTTATGTGTTTAGGATTCTAAGCATACGGTTACGGTATTAGAACTAGCATGTAAACATTTCTAAGTGATAAGGATGATTTAATTATCTATCGTGATTTAGGATCCAAATTCACCTTATTCGGTGTATAGATCAAAAATGGCAAGAACCAGAAGTGGAGTTGGAAACGCAAACGAAAACAGAAATCAACCACCTGTGATTGAGCAAGTGGCTGTTGCAGCAGCAACACCTGAGCCAATAACAATAGTTGGGGTACAAGCGATGATCCAGATGATGTTGGATCGTCAAATGGAAGAAACTAGACATATGCTTCAGCTGAATCGTGAAGAACTTTCAATATCGATTGAACAGGCCGAGTTGAATGAAGGGCAGTCGGAAGGAGGTAACTTCAGTGGGATTGTTGGTCAAGCCAACCCACCGTTAGTTAGACAAAACAACCCAGGGGGAGGAATTGATGGACTTGGATGCAAGTACAAAGATTTTCTGACTTGCAAACCATCGACCTTCACTGGAAAGGAAGATTCGATCGGAGTCATGGAATTGATCTCGGAGATGGAGCTAGCCTTCACGACGTGTGGTTGCAAAGGCAAGTTATAGACCATGTTCGCAGTACGTCAGTTCAGAGGTGGCGCTGTTCATTGGTGGAACACTCTAAGGAAGACCCTAAGCCCTAATGAGCCACTGCAACTGACTTGGACAGAGTTCTTGGTGCAATTCAAGTGCAAGTTCTGCTCGGCCCAAAATTTGCTAGAGTTGGAGAACAAATTTTTGACATTGAAGAAAGACAGCATGTCAGTTGATGAATACACTAGTGCCTTTACAGACAAAATGGAGTTTACTTTGCGCATCATCCCAGACGATCTGACAAAAGTTGACCGGTACGCAAAAGGACTTCCACGGGAGTACGTTGTGCAAGTACGTCAGGCACTTACTCTGGAGGCAGCTATTTGAGATGCCAAGTCTGTTGAGGATATGATCAAGGGGAGAACCGCCAGCAAGTTTGAAGTTGGCGAAAAGAGAAAGTTTGAAGGAACTTATGGTTCCAATAGGAAAAGAAAATTTTCGAAGTCTAATTCGAAGAAGTTTGGAGGAAGAGGAGGAGACGAAGCGAAATGGTGTGAAAAGTCCAAGAAAAAGCACCTTGGGAAATGTAGTGAGGAAGTGACTTACTACAAATGTGGAAAAACTGGGCATTATGCCAACGAGTTTCCGTCCAACAAGAGGATGTGCTTTAGATGTAACGAGGAAGGGCACATTTTGAAAGATTGTCCGAAAAATAAGGAGACAGCAAAACCCAACATTCCACCAAAGCCAAAGGCGAGAGCCTTCCAGATGACACTGGAAGCTGCGAAGGATGAAGCTAATGTCGCTTCAGGTACCTTTCTTGTAAAAAAATTTCCTGCCCAAATTTTATTTGACTCTGGAGCCAACTACTCATTTATTTCAGATGAATTTGATTGAAAACTAGCTTTGCTTGTCGATAGACTAGATAATGCTTTATTAGTCGAAGTTGCTAGTGGCAATTTTGTACCTGTTATCCATCTTATGAAAAACATCTTCATTGACTTGAATGGGAATAAGTTCCACGAGGAATTATTTCTTATCGAACTAAACGGTTTCAAGATCGTGCTGGGAATGGATTGGCTTAGCGCCAATGATATCGAGATATTATGCAAGAAAAAGATAGTAAAAGTAAATCCGCCAGGGAAAGAGTCATTTATGGTGTATGGGGACAAACACAGAGTAAATTTTGGAATCATTTCTCTAATGAAAGCCAGAAAGTGTTTGGTCAAAGGATGTACATCATATTTGGAATTCGTGATTGATGCAAAGAAGGAGAAAAATGAGATGCAGAGCATTCCTGTGGTGTGTGATTATCCGGAAGTATTTTTCGAAGATCTTCCTGGGTTACCGTCTGATTGACAATTAGAATTCTGTATCGACTTGTTTCCAGGAACCATGCCAATAGCAAAAACACCGTACCAATTAGCACCAACAGAGATGAAGGAGCTGATGATGCAACTTTAGGAGTTATTGGACAAAGGTTTCATTAGACCTAGTTTATCACCCTGAGGAGCTCAGGTGTTATTCTTAAAGAAAAAGGGCGGGAGTATGAGGATGTGCATTGATTATAGAGAGCTGAATAAGGCAACGATAAAGAATAGATATCCATTGCCAAGGATTGATGACCTGTTCGATCAACTACAAGGTTCAAGTTATTTTTCAACGATCGACCTAAGGTCAGGATATCATCAGCTGAAGGTGAGAGAGCAGGATATCGAAAAGACTGAATTCAAAACACGATGTGGACACTACGAGTTTTTGGTTATGTCGTTTGGACTAACCAAAGCTCTAGCAGCATTCATGGATTTAATGAACAAGGTTTGTAAACCGTTCCTTGATAAATCTATGATAGTGTTCATAGATGACATTCTGATTTACTCAAAAAGCCAAGAGGAGCATGGCAGACACTTGTGAGAAGTTTTAGAAGTCTTGAAGAAGGAGAAGTTGTATGCAAAGTTCTCCAAATCTGATTTTTGGATTCGAGAAGTCCAATTCTTGGGTCACGCGGTCAACCATGAAAGGATAATGGTTGATCCAGCAAAGATTGAAGCTGTGATAAAGTGGGAGCAACCAAAAAGTCCCACTGAGATCCGAAGCTTTCTGGGATTAGCCAGATATTACCGAAGGTTTATCCAAGGCTTTTCTTCGATCGCTACACCACTAATAGCTTTGGCCCACAAAGGAGCTACTTATGCTTGGAGTGATAAGCACAAAGAAGCATTTAAGTTGCTAAAGAAGAAGCTATGTGAAGCACCGATTCTTTCTCTACCCGATGGAGTTGAAGACTTCGCTGTCTATAGCGCTGCGTCTGGTGTTGGGTTGGGTTGTGTTTTAACCTAAAGAGAAAAGGTGATAGCATATGCATCTCGACAGCTGAAAGAGCATGAAAAGAACTACCCCATGGCGCGAAGTGAAAACTTTTCACTCTAAAGATATGGAGGCATTACCTCTATGGCGCGAAGTGAAAACTTTTCACTGATCATAAGAGTATTCAATATCTCTTTAATCAGAAAGAATTGAATACGAGGCAACGACTCTTGCTGGAGTTACTTAAGGACTACGACTGTGAGATACTTTACCACCCTGGTAAAGCAAATGTTGTCGCTAATGCTCTCAGTCAGAAAGTCAATCTTGAGAGAAAGAGGCCAAGAGCATTGAGATTAGAAGTTGTCTTGACAATTATGGAGAGTATAAAGAAAGCTCAAGAAGAAGATTTAGAGAAGAATGACCGAAAGGAAGAACGCTTGGGTAAAACGTTAGTGTTCGGTATAAACAGTCACAGACTGAAGGTGTTCCAATATCTGATTTGGGTACCTAATTCCAGAGAAATAAGAGATCTTCTGATGGAAGAAGCTCACAAAACCATCTACTCGATTCATCCTGGCAACACCAAAATGTATAGGGACCTGTAACCCTATTACTGTGGGCCGACGATGAAGCTTGATGTAGCAAAGTATGTGGCCGAGTGTGTGACATGTGCTAGAGTTAAGGCACAACATCAGAAACCATATGGGAGTTTAGAACCTTTTCCTGTACCTATGGGTAAATGGGAAGACATCGTTATGGATTTTGTCACTAAACTGCCTAGAACAAAAAATGGTCACGACATGATTTGGGTGGTCATTTATCGCTTCACTAAGAGTGCGCACTTCATAGTAGCCAATGAAAAGTAGTCTATGGATCAGCTTGCAAATTTTTACGTGAAGGAAGTTTTGAGGCTTCATGATGTTCCATTAACGATTGTATTAGATCGTGATAGCCGTTTCACCTCAAGGTTTTGGAAAAGTATACAAGAGGAATTGGGTACCAAGTTGTGTTTGAGTATAGCTTACCATCCACAGACTAATGGTCAGAGCGAACGAACAATACAAACACTTGAAGATATGCTAAGAGCATGTACCCTGGAATTCCATGACACCATGCATGGATGTAAATTTAGCAACCTTACGTGGTATTCCAGCTTTAGGGGACCAAATCTATGGTTTGGAAGTGTTGGACTCAACAGAAAGCAACTTAATGGATTAAGACAAAGGGGACTTGACGATTTATTCATACGACTCGATGAGTTGGGTCGTGGTCCCCCAACCTTTTCTATTGTTGAGCAAAATCGTCGAGTCTAGGAGATGACTCAATGAGTTGGCCAAGGTTTTGAGTTTTGAAGACTTAAGGACTCGCCGAGTCCAAACGAAAAGTCTCGATTCTGTTATAGAGAGAAACTCGTCAAGTTGGATTGCGATTTAGGGTTCCTGATTCATGGAACTCGGCGAGTTGAGTCAAACAGAATGTTGACTTTGATGTGGACTTTGACCAAGGTTGACTCTTGAAAGGTTATGAAGTACGCAATGGATTCTAAAAGGTTGTAAGAGGTAAGGGTTGGGGCCCAATTTGGAAAATTAGGCCATTAGTGGGCTCTAATGGATTTTAGAGTTTTGGACTTGGTTTGGTTTTACACTTGGGCCCTAGTTATGTATCCTGATGGGCCAGGGGTAAAATGGTCATTTTACCCCAAGTATGGATTATCAATCATGTTTTAGGACCCAATTGCGAAATGGTTGATATTGTGGTATTGATAGCTCGAGGAATTGCAAAGATAGCAGTAAGGATTCCTTGCAGTGGACTTCAGCAGTACGGGGTGAGTTACCTTCCAGTAGGAGTGGGTCGAAGGCACCAATATCGGCCCACTAGTAGTTGACTATAGTTAAGATAATTGTATGTGTGATAATTATCTGGTATGTCACTATCTGTTATGAGCTATGTGCTAGTATGCTATGTTATTATGTGATAGTGGTAGGAGAGGTAGGATAGACCCCAGTATCGGTTGTATGGACCGATAGGGTAGGTCGGGCACCCATATATGTCTAACAGTATGTTATGCTATGTTATTATGTGAAAGTGGTAGGAGGGGTAGGATAGACCCCGATAACGGTTATAAGGACCGACAGGGTAGGTCGGACACCCATATATGCCTGACAATATGTTATGTTATGCTTTTATGTGGTAGTGGTAGGGGTAAAATAGTCCCCTTAGCCGGTTGAAATAAACCGGAGGGTAGGTTGGGAAGCTAGATATGCTTGGCAGGTAGGTCGATCACCCATATATGCTTGATAGGGGTAGGTCGGGCACCTCGTTATGCCTGACAAGGGTAGGTTGGCACTCAGATATGCTTAGTAGGGTAGGCCGTGGCACCCATATATGCTTGATAGTATGTGTATTGTATGGTATGTGGTATGATGGGGGAACTCACTAAGCTTCGTGCTTACGGTTTTCAATTTTGGTTTCAGGTCCTTCGTTTTCAAAGGAAAGGAGCCAACGATCGCAGCGCATCACACTATGTTTTCCGTACATGAGATCTTTGGGATTTCACTCTGATATTGGTTTATGATAACATGTTTTGATTATTGACACTTTGGTTTTGACATGGGATGTTATCATGGATGTTTTCTTATACTGTTGGTTTTATAATAACTTAATTAAAAATAAATTTTTTGGTCTTAAATTTTGGGATGTTACAAGTTGGTATCAGAGCCTTGGTTTGAGGGATTCGGGCACACTCTCTGGTATGAAAATTTTAAAAAGAAAAATCATTTTATAAAAATAATTTGAAAAGAGAAAAAGAACTTTGAAAAGAACAATGTGTGTGATGCGTTCAATTAGCCGAACTCAAGTAAATTTTCCCCAAGATACCTTATATGCCTACTGCATGCTAGTAAGGATCTAGGAAGGATGCCTTATATGCCTACTGTATGTGCTTATTGAACTGCATGTTAGTACTGATTAGTCAGTGATAGGATGGCCTGTTTAGGTTATGCCTAATTATATGAGCCTTTGTATTATATGATAATACAAATTTCTGATTAGAGGATAGTTTGATTTGAGTATGTTGGTTAGATTTTCCATTGTCTGAATGTTGCTTGCTTTGTGCTTTGTGGGACTATTAGTAATGTGAGTTAACTACTAAGTGAATACGCTAATTCACATGGGACACAGGCCGGATATGCTGATCTCTGTTGCATCTGGCTATATTCATGAGGTAGCTAGTTAACATTACTGGGAATCTTTCAGCAGCTGAGGATTGGGTGGGTTCGGGAACCTAGGAAAGCCTAGGATATGCTGATGGGTTTTGGCCATATGAACATTCCTATGTGCACATACAAACCCTAATGCTTGGATCTAGGTTTCTCTAATTAAACATGCATTGGATCCAAGACTTCTAATGACTAATGGAGTATAAGAACAATACAAAATCAGAATTAGAAGCATACCTTGAAACACTTGTTTGATCTTCTTGTTCTTGGAGCTTTAGAGTCACAAATGTCACTCCTCTAATGGCTTACAAACACCAACTAGCAAGAGGATGATTTGAGAGAGAGGAGAGGGAATATAAATCGGCCAGGGTTTCTTTGCTTTAGCAGAGGTGCCGATTTCCCTTGCCCCAAGGGTCTATTTATACTTGTAAGGCTCCTAGGGTTTCACCCTTAAACCCTAGTTGGATAATCTTTACTCAAAGCAATCCAAATCCTTTCCAAGATAAGCCCTTGGATGATTTGTGGCTTATCCTAAGCCCTAGAAATCGTCCAACCCTATCCAAGAAGGATTTACAGCCCAAAGTGTAACTATCAAACAATTGACAATTTATACCCTCTTATTTAATTAATCTCTTTAAGTCACCAAATTAATTCTAATTAATTTATGACTTATATTAATAAAATAACAATATTATTATTCCTTATATTATTCTCATAATATATTAATAATATTTATTCTCTCATAATAAATCATCCTGTCAAGTTGCTATGGTGAAGGCAACCCAAAAGGACCATGCACAATCGGGTCAAATACTTGCCTAATATAGTTGCAGCCTTAGACACTATTCCAATAGTCTCCCACTTGGATAAGTCTAGTAACTATATGCACAAGTACAATTCGATTTGCAATCGTAGCTCTCAAAGACGCTGTCAAACTTTGATCTAATCAATCTTGTCCTTTAGATAAGGGATCATACAGTCCTCTGTTAGATATCATGCTGACAATTCTATGGAATAATTAGTCTAGCATTTTGGTTTCTCGATCTCCGATTCATTTGACATAGAACTTAATCGAACACATCAATTTAGTTCTGACCGGGCCCGACACATAAGTCAAATCAAATCATCGAGCGGCCGAGATATCGCTTTTACCCTCTTGGGATAAAAGTTACAGATAAACTTCGACTAATATGCATTTACTTTTTCCTTAATCAACTATACACAACAATGCGTTTTATGACACCGAGTTACTGATGCGTTTTCGCATTATCAATGTACAACCAATTAACAAATAACAAACCATATATCTAGGTTTTAAGACTATATGATATTATCGTCTTGCGATCACCCTTTTATATCATATTCCATAAGGTGATTCCAGCAAGCGCGGGTTTGTTCCAATACTCAAAACCAGTTCATAAGCACTCATGAACGTTGCAGCAACCTTTTGCTATGTCTAAAACCATTTAGACAATCTACACACCAATTCATGACAATCTTCATTCATATCTACTTCCAACATATGAACGATTGTGGATAATTTGAATAATTCGATTATTCTTAATAAACTCAATTATTCTGGAAGTCAAAACATGCAAAATGAAACAATAGTTAAATAATTAACACAAGACAATAACATTACTCATAAATAATACTCTTTTATTTAATCATCAAATGTTAATTACATTTATCTATTACAAGTTTCTACTACTATCTAATCTATGCTAATATCATCCTTCAGCCCAATACTCCTAGCCTGCTGCAAGTGCTTAACCCTACTCAGTCCCTTCGTAAGCGGATCTGCTGGGTTATCTTTTGATGATATCCTCTTCACTACGACTTGTCCTTCTTCTACACGATGTATAATAAAGTGATATTTTCTGTCGATATGTCGAGATCTACCATGATCCCTCGGTTCCTGTGTCAAGGCAACCGCTCCTTCATTATCACAAAAAATCTCCATGGGCTCCTTTATGGCAGGTACAACTCCAAGATCACCGATGAAGTTCTTCAACCATATCGCTTCCTTCGACGCTTCGCACGTTGAATCAGCTACGGTTTCCTGCTTGGAACTTTTCCAAGTTACTGCTCCTCCATTTAGGGTAAAGACCCAGCCCGACTGCGAACGGTAGTTGTCACTGTCGGTCTGAAAGCTGGCGTCACTATACCCTCGCACCTTCAAGTCATCAATCCCTCCGAGGAATAAGAACCATTCCTTCGTCCTTCGAAGGTACTTAAGGATATTCTTAACCGCAATCCAATGGGCTCTGCCAGGGTTCCCTTGATATCTGCTAACCATGCTCAAAGCAAAGGCTACATCAGGGCGAGTACAATTCATAGCATACATGATTAAGCCAACTGCGGAAGCGTATGGTACTCGACTCATTTCTGCTATTTCAGCTTCGGTACTCGGACTTTGAGTCTTACTCAACTTGGCATTACTTTGTATTGGTAATTCTCCCTTCTTCGAGTTTTCCATACTAAAACGTTTTAGTACCTTCTCTAAGTAAGTGTTCTGACTAAGTCTTACTTCTTTCTCTTACTATCCTTATTCCCAAAATATAAGAAGCCTCTCTGAGGTCCTTCATAGCGAAGCACTTCCCGAGCCAGGACTTAACCTCCTGCAGAGTCGGGACGTCGTTTCCTATGAGTAATATGTCATCGACATATAGAACGAGGATGCTTACTATACTCCCACTGGCTTTGACATATACACAAGATTCATCTTCGCTTCGTACAAATCCAAACTCTTTGACTTTCTCATCGAAGCAAAGATTTTATCTGCAAGATGCTTGCATAAGTCCATAAATGGACTTCTCAAGCTTACACGCTCTATTCGGATGCTTCGGATCCACAAACCCCTCTGGCTGAGCCATGTAAACATCCTCAGCCAACTTCCCATTAAGAAAAGCGGTCTTGACATCCATTTGCCAAATCTCATAATCATGAAATGCGGCAATAGCTAGCATCACTCTAATAGACTTTATCTTCGCAACTGGTGAGAAGGTCTCATCATAGTCAACTCTTGGAGTTTGAGTAAAGCCTTTTGCAACCAATCGCGCCTTATACGTGTGTACTTTTCCATCCACGTCAGTCTTCTTCTTGAAGATCCATTTGCACCCAACAGTCTTACGTCCGGGCACGTTATCAACCAAATTCCAAACTTGGTTATCATACATGGATTGGATCTCGCTATCCATCGCCTCTTTCCATTTTGCAGACTCCGGGCCTGCCATGGCTTCCTTGTAGCTATTAGGTTCATCAAGGTTTATTAGTGTACCATCACTAATATACGTGTCCCCTTCGGTAGTAATATGAAAACCATAAAACTGGGGTTGAACTCTAACTCTTTCGGAACGTCTAAGAGGTAAGGATTCGTCATTCGGTTCAACCGGAGTTTCCTCCTCGGGTTGAGTGCCAGCGGTAGAGGTTCCTTCATCTATCGATTCCTGAATCTCTTCAAGCTCGATTTGCCTCCCACTGTCTCCTTGGCTTATGAGTTCTCGCTCTCGGGAAACTCTTCTCCTCGCAACAAAGACAACATTGTCCTTCGGTCTATAGAAGAGATATCCAAAGGATTTATGCGGGTAGCCGTAGAAAATACATCGCTCACTACGAGGTTCGAGCTTGTCGTGAGTATCTCGTCTTACGAAAGCCTGGCAACCCCAAACCTTGATATGTGCCAACGAGGGAGCTTTCCCTGTCCACGTCTCGTGAGGTGTTTTGGCAACCTTTTTAGTAGGGACTCGGTTAAGGATATGGGCGGCAGTCTCTAAGGCATACCCCCAAAAAGAGATTGACAGTGAAGCACGACTCATCATAGAGCGAACCATGTCCAACAAGGTTCGATTACGCCTTTTTGCCACACCATTCAATTGTGGTGTCCTAGGTGGCGTCAATTGTGAAACTATTCCACACTCCTTGAGATAATCGTGGAACTCAAGACTTAGGTACTCTCCTCCTCGATCGGATCCAAGCATCTTGATTTTCCTGCCCAATTGATTCTCCACTTCATTCTTGAACTCTTTGAACTTTTCAAAAGTTTCTGACTTTTGCTTGATTAAGTAGATATACCCATATCTACTATAGTCATTGGTAAAAGTCACATAGAAGCAGTTCCCATCCTTCGTGGTTGATCTAAACGGTCCACATACATCGGTATGTATTAGGTCCAATAGACCCTCACCCCTTTCACACATACTTATGAAGGGTGACTTAGTCATCTTTCCAAGTAAAACATCATTTCCTAAGTTATCTACAATCATAACGGTTTCACAAATTCCATTACATGGTATAGCTTCAAAATAAAAGACACCATTTAGATAAGCCAAAATAGAACCATTCTCATTATTAAAAGAAAATCTAAAACCTTGTCTAAACAAACCATGAAATGAAATGATGTTTCTAGCCATTTCTGGCGAATAGCAACAATTGTTCAAATCTAAAGATAAACCATTCCTAAGCACTAAAGAATACACTCCAATCTTGGTCACAGGCGACGATCTTCTGTTCCCCATGATTAGATTTATCCTTCCATGCTCCACATCCCTATTTCTTCTTAGTCCCTGCACATTAGAACAAATGTGGTAACCACAACCGGTATCAAGAACCCAAGAAATAGCATGAGATGAATCGTTAGATTTAATTGTGTATATACCTGCGAAAGACAGCTTGATCTTTCCTTCCTTGATGGGTTGCAGGTACTCTGGGCAGCTTCTCTTCCAATGTCCTATCTTGTAACAGTGGTGGCACTCTGCCTCCTTTGGGTTAGGGCAGGGTTTAGCAGGATCAACTTTGGTCCCACTAGAAGAGGCACCATCTCGGGGCTTATCCTTGCGATGGTTCTTAGACGAAGCCCTCCTATTCGTTCCCCTTCCTTGTCCAATAGCCAAAACAAGAGCAACGGGTGGATTGGGAGTTGGTGCAACAGACTTGTCCTTGAAGTTGCTCTCAGCGACCCTCAAGAGACCTTGGAGCTTGCTTAGGGTGACCTCTTCTTTGTTCATGTGGTAGGTCATCCTAAATTGATTGTAACTTGGAGGCAAAGAGTGAAGCACCATGTCGATCGCCAAATCTTCCCCAAAGTCAACATTCAACTTGCGAAGACGGTCGACATACCTTTGCATCTTTTGCAGGTGCACGGTAAGAGACTCTCCATGACCCATTTTAGCGAAAATCATGTTAGTGAAAATATCATAACGCTCTTGTCTCGCGTTTTGGTGGTATCTCTCCAACAAGTCTTGGTGCATCTCGTACGGGTACATGTCCTCATAGGACTTTTGGAATTCGGAGTTCATAGTGGCTACCATGATGCAATGTACCTTCATTGCATCACGCTCGTGAGTTTCAAAAGCGGTCATTTCAGCCGGAGTAGCTATTTCAGGGTTGATTTTCTCGAGCTTCTCATCGAGGACATACTCCTTGTCCTCATAGCGAGCAATAGTGCGAATGTATCTTATCCATTCGCTAAATTTCGTCCCATCGAAAGTGACCTTTTGACAAAGGCTCATCAATATGAATGAACTAGCAGTAGTGTTGTTTGCGTTCGACATCTACAAATAGAAAGAACAAAGATAGATTAGAATATGAATCCTTAATTATCACCTAATAAGAAAATTAGGGCTAGGATCCAACAACAATATTTACATATTAGAAAAGGGATGTCGTAATTTAACATGCAAACAATTTGAAGGTAAGTGAATGACGATTCACTAATTCTCCACCACAAAACATAACTTTAAGTTCTAAATGTATTGAGAATACCTAGGTTTAGATGAGATTCATTGAAACCTTTCAATGGCATGTTTAAATCTCGATATGCCCCTCTTGTTTGTGACTGGGATACCGAGGATCACAAAGTGGGTGTGAATTACCATGCAAATTTACATGGTGCCTTCATTGTAACAATCACCTATTCGATGTGCCGGTAAACCACACACGCTCCATCGAACTATGATAAACAATGAATCACCCTTTGCCACCTTTGCTTAGAACCAATTAGTGTGCCGGTAAACCACACACGCTGCACTAACTTCTTAGCAAGGGTGCAAAGTGTAATTTCATGGGATTGCATCAATTCACTTTTCCTAAAGTAACTAAGATTGGGAAATTTTTGAAAAACATGTAGTTACTTTTTATTTCATATTATACTTTTAATGAGAGATGAGGTTGCCCTATCCTACCCGTTCGGCTAACGACCCTCCACCGATCAAGCAAGCAGTGGGTGTGAGTGTACACCCGTTAAGTGCCATTTTATAGGCCGCAACCTTATACCCACCTTATAGACCGGCTTCGTGAATGAGGCCTACTAACGGTAAGACTAGCAATGTAGTTATACATATATATATATATATATATATATATATATATATATATATATATATATATACATATTAATCTTGTAATATTATATTAGTATAGGGTTGGATTTTAAACTTGTAAAATTCTATGGTTTGAAAATTAAATTGTCTAAATTAAACTTTTAATCATAAAACATAAATTTCAAAACTTGAGGGCAAGTTTTAAACATTTAAAACATGGAGGATCAAATAACAAATAATCTTAATTAACAATTAATTCCATAATTATCCATATTTGATTTATTTAATGATTTCTTGCAAAATAATTTACCAATTTAATCAAAATAATTAATTAATTATCACATAAGGAAATTAAATATTTTATTAATTGATAAGTATCTTTAATTAGATCAATATTACAGTCATATATATCATAAAATCGGATTAGGGTTGATCTAATATGATAAAGGCAAGTTTCCATAAGATAAATATCAAAAAATCCCGATTTTGGCATTTCCTGACGCTCGGACTCGCCGAGTTCCCAACTGGACTCGTCGAGTCAGGCCAACTCGTCGAGTTCATGACTCAGAATCACAAAATTTGAATTTTTCAAGCAAGAAACAAACAATTATGCATCAATTTAATAGAAACCAATCTAGGCTCTGATACCACTGATGGGTTTTGGCCATATGAACATTCCTATGTGCACATACAAACCCTAATGCTTGGATCTAGGTTTCTCTAATTAAACATGCATTGGATCCAAGACTTCTAATGACTAATGGAGTATAAGAACAATACAAAATCAGAATTAGAAGCATACCTTGAAACACTTGTTTGATCTTCTTGTTCTTGGAGCTTTAAAGTCACAAATGTCACTCCTCTAATGGCTTACAAACACCAACTAGCAAGAGGATGATTTGAGAGAGAGGAGAGGGAATAGAAATCGTCCAGGGTTTCTTTGCTTTAGCAGAGGTGCCGATTTCCCTTGCCCCAAGGGTCTATTTATACTTGTAAGGCTCCTAGGGTTTCACCCTTAAACCCTAGTTGGATAATCTTTACTCAAAGCAATCCAAATCCTTTCCAAGATAAGCCCTTGGACGATTTGTGGCTTATCCTAAGCCCTAGAAATCGTCCAACCCTATCCAAGAAGGATTTACAGCCCAAAGTGTAACTATCAAACAATTGGCAGTTTATACCCTCTTATTTAATTAATCTCTTTAAGTCACCAAATTAACTCTAATTAATTTATGACTTATATTAATCAAATAACAATATTATTATTCCTTATAATATTCTCATAATATATTAATAATATTTATTCTCTCATAATAAATCATCCTGTCAAGTTGCTATGGTGAAGGCAACCCAAAAGGACCATGCACAATCGGGTCAAATACTTGCCTAATATAGTTGCAGCCTTAGACACTATTCCAACATATGCTTCAGTGGGTTAGTAGTGAGATTTAGTAAGACTTGGGTGCATCAGTCTGAGGAAGTGACTTAGAGGATTCAGGAGAATTGCTGAGGAAAGTATGGATAGGTATGAAAGGTAGTATTGGGTCCGTACTACTGAAAGCATAGGATCCATACTCGAATCGGTTAGAGAATCTGAGAAGCTTCGGGGAAGAGAATCCTTGAGTATGTTTTGACTAGTGGTTTTTCAGTATGGAGATGCGCACTCATGGAGGCGGTTCAGGTACGGGCTCTAGTTTAGGTTTAGGTCTCGGCTCAGGTGGTGAGCCAGTCGAGGGAAGGACTGCCAAGATTTTGAATTCGTGTTGGATTGAGGAGATGGAAGGTGTTTTCCGCACTAGTCCCTACCCCATAGGAGCCAAGGTTCGATTCGCTTGGATCTCCTGTAACGGGCGGCAATGAGATACAGGGGTTTGATTGCGTGATCTATTGCGCTTTCTTAATTGGAGACTGATGTGTGTGAAATGCACTAGTTTTAATCCTACTAACTTAAACACAAAGAAAAACACACGAAAGGCAGTGTACCTATCGATTAGCAGTTTAGTTCGGGTAAGTAGGGTATCGAACATAGGGAACGGTAAACAATTAAAATAAATGCTAATATTATCTAAATAAAACAAGTAATAGAAATGGGGTTTTCTCTAGTTTTACAAGACTAGAAACTTAAACAATTAACTAAAACTTAAACTAAGAAACTAAGAGCTAAGAAAATAAAAATCAACTAAATTCAATAATTAAGGAGACTTCTGTTTAGGTTCGAAACATTTATTCCTATGGTTGATTTTATGACAAGTGCAATAGATTAATTGGCATTGGCTACCGATTAGTGTGATTAGGTTCACGTTCGCTATTACTAATCCTTAGAAAACAAATTAATTCAAGCAGTAATCAGTTGATTAAACCAATTAGTTTCCTAGTTTATTGATTCGGGTTAAATAAGACTTGTAATTAGTTAATCAAATTACTAATTCAATTAACCTCTTGTTGATGGTTTGCCACACAAGCTCACACATTAATTTACCCACTTTCTAGTTAATCCTAGTTTCACGTTCGCTAATCCTAGGCACATAACTATGTTTTCACATAAATCACATGAGGTAAGCAATTAAGAGATGTTCATGCAGCTTAATTACTTGATAATTAACAGAAAATAGTTATGGTTAATGTATAAGGTTCTTTAACAAGCTTAATAAAACAAAGTTCACTAAATTAAATTAATCCAACCACAAAATCAAACCATAATCACAAAACCATCTATCCTAAACAGAAGGTATGAGTTTTAGCTCATGATTATAGAAGAAAAAAGCTCAAAAACGAAATTAATTAGTAAAAACATAGTTCAAACAAGAGATTAGGTAAAGAGTAAACTTGATTTTGCCTTGATTCTCCTTAAAATTGAATGTAGGGTTGATTCCTTCGCTTCCCACGCTCCAGCAGCACCTTTAGTCGACAATTGGCCTCCAAGGGTTCATCTATCTGCTAGGGTATCGGGCAAGAATGCCCTTTATATATATTTTCACAAAAAAAGAGGTGACGCGTCGAGTCCAGTGACCAACTCGGCGAGTCCGTCACTTAAAACCCGTGTACGGCAAGTCATCGACTCCGGAATCGCGAAAGTTCGACGTGACTCGTCGAGTCCGTTTGGAATCATCATTTTCTCAAAACATGAAAGTCGTCTGAAATTGTGTCTAGTTTTCAGAACATTTTGAATCTTGTCAATCAGAGTTACGGTTCATGAGATATGGCCAAAACATTGACGAGGGGTCAAGCTGTCCAGCAACATCCTTCTTTCTTCAAAATCCAAGATCTAAGCTTCCAATCGCTAGATCCGCTTCCTTTTCCATCCGAGCATGTCATTGTTGCTGAAAAATGAAATTCTAAACTAACTAAGCACCTTTTTTCATTAAATGAGACAAAATCAACATAAAGTATTAAGATAATGCATGAATTTTATAACTAAATATGCCCATATAAGAGACTATGTCTTGGGAGGAGTTTGTGACCCGGTTTGGTTCAGAGGATGTTACCGCTGTTATAGTTTAGTTGTTGGCAAGTGAGCTTGTGAGCGTGATAGGGTGTCAGACCCTGAAGGATATGACTCCCACAGTCTGAGGATGTGAGATCGATTTGGAGCACCTTGGGAAGAGAGGGTCATGCCAGGTGCATATAGTTGAGGGTCCCGGGAAGAGATCCAAGACTTCTGATCACCGGGTGAAATCCCAGTAGGGCCGGAGCCAGTGCAACACATGCGGGAAAGTGCACAAGGGAGTTTGTCGTTCCAGGGGTTTAAGATGCTACAAGTGTGGCAGGGTTGATCACATCAGCAGGGATTGTCCTCAAGGGGCAAATTCGTTGTGTTTTCTCTGCGATTAGGTGGGCCACAAAAAGGCCAATTGTCTAGCAAGGGGAGGATTAGTGAGCGTGCCTGCCCCAGATACTTTGAGGATCACCGATGGACGAGATAGTGGAGCCGTAGCTCCAACAGAGAGGGGTCGGACTTTGCAGTGACATGTAGGAGAGATCAGGATTACAACAGGTGACATTGCGGGTATGTACCTTTTGCTCTTACCAGTTCTATATGTATTTTGTAGTGGTTTTCTTGCATCAAATTCAAGAAGTGAATTCTGCTTGTGTTCGGATTATATTTTCAAGAAATGTCATATGCCAACTACTTACCGTGAATTACGGAAGTAGTTAGTAAAAGGTCGTTTCCCTTTTTCTAGTTCGGGATACTCGATATTCTCTCGTTTCGTAGTATAAATTGGCCAGTGGTGTCATGTGGAAGGTTTGTGGTCAGCTTCATCAAGTTGGTCCACCGGTATCGATAGGATATGTTGGTTACATCATCAGTCTTGGTATGAGCGGCGGAGGCTGAAGGGGAACTCCTGGGTTCTATCACTACCGTCGCTGGGAGAAGAGTGGTAGCAGAAGGATACGGGTGTAGTTGCATGGGTTGTTTGACCATTGGATGTTCCAAGAGAATTGTATTTTTTGCATGGGTCGTGTTTGATTAGAGTTCAATGGTTCTACGCGGATTCGTCAGCCAGAGTAAAGGTTAAGGTCTCTAGTCGCCAGCAGGGGAGCTTAAGGAGATGGTATAATAGTATGAGAAGTGGATTGAGGTATTGGTCTGGACCAGAATTCAAGAGTACTCTTCAAGGTTTTAGAGGATGGACAATCTTAGGGTTTGACTGGTAATTAATCGCTAGTATGGGTGAGCACAGATTGTCAACAATGGACTATTTGGAAATAAGAAGGATTGAGAATCCTTTAATTCTCACATGCCGCAGAGACTTAGGAGAATCTAAAGTAGGGGAGAATCGACCGGGTATTTAGGAGCAGAAATAGGTGTGAAACTTAGAGGAGTTTTGCTTCCCCGCCAGGGAGGGAGGCAGTCGAATGGCCATCTTGATGGAGGATTAGGTTAGTTAGGAGTTCGGAAAACATTCTGACATTTGGTTCACACTTTCCATTGGCATCGGAGAGCAGACTTCGGGAAACATGTTAGAGTTCCAGTCAGGCCTCGAGTTTAGTTGCGTGTTAGGTCAATTGTGTGTCGACTTAGGATGTGTACAGATGGATTGGTGGTAGGGCTAAGGTTGGTAGACAGTGCTAGAGTGATGTAAGCCTTCGAGTGTAGTCGTAGCATTCACAGGGTTGGGAGATAGTGATAGAAGTTTTGTAAGTCTACGAGTGTAGTCGTGGCATTCAAAAGGTACTTAGATAGTGTTGGAAGTATTGTAAGTCTACGGGTGTAGCCGTAACATTCACAAGGTTCTCTAATAGTGTTGGAAGTGTTGTACGACTACGGGTGTAGCCGTAGCATTCACAAGGTTTCCAGATAGTGTTGGAAGTGTTGTAAGTATGCGGGTGTAGATGTGGAATTCACAAGGTTTCCAAATAGTTTTGGAAGTGTTGTAAGTCTGCGGGTGTAGTTGTAGCATTCACAAGGTTGTCAGATAGAGTTAGAGTGTTGTAAGTCTGCGGGGGTCGCCATAGTTTTCACTAGGTTGATAGATAGAATGGGAGTGATGCTAGATCACGAAAATAACAGTAGCACCCACCAGTCCTGGTGCAATAGTGAGGACATGGAAATCCACGAATTGGGTTACATAAATTACCCAGATGGTTTAGATCTAGTTGAGTCAATGATAAGACCATAGGAACACCATGGCGGTTATGGGAAAAAGGAAGTAATGGACCGCATGAGGCCAGGTTGTGATATAAGGCTACCTTTAGTCATGTAGCAATCACCTTCAGTCTTGGAGTTGGTGACGATGGGATTCGATGTATGGATTCGATTGGTTGGATCGGGAGGTCGTTAGAGCCATAGTGGCAAGATAACGGATGGAAACTACTGTCATATTCAGATTTTGTTCGAAAGTCGCGAAGGGCGACTGTATGGGAGCCTTTGGCTCAGTGACCAGGTAGGAACCTGATATTTAAAATGTTTGACAAATGAATTGGGACTAAGAAGGTCTCGACGGGGTTTAGAAAGTAGCCGGGAGGTAGATCAGTGCTTTGGGCAGTTCTAATTATCGGGCAGTATTGGTGTTTTTAGGATTTCATGAACGTACAGAGTAACTGATTGACTGGGAAGCGATAAGTCACTCACCATGGGATTAAATAATCTTAGAGTAGTTGATTTGACTCTGTTGCGTAGCTCTCGTATGAGTCTAACCGTTGAAGGGATGAATCTTCTACTCGAAGGATTATCTGGTCCTTCTGTCAGGTGTAAGTTTTCTGTAGCCGTTTATGGATAGTGACATGTTCCCTTTTCGAGAGTAGTGTGATGGGTGACAGTTCGGTCTGAGGAGTCTGACAGGGAGCAGGACTACTGAGACCTTAGGGTTCAGACTCCTGGAAAAGTAGGATTGGTTTCACTAGAGAGAGCGAGGAGTCATTCTTCACTAGGATGGTTTTGATAGATCCAGATGGCCGATATATGAACAAAGTTAGAAGGATTGTGATTGTTCTACTAGTAGTTGAGGGATTGACGGAGAGTTGTTTCAAGTTGTTTCAGCACGGGCGAGTTGTCAGAAAGCCAGGTTACGATAAATTTTAGGTCACAGAAGGTAGAAGTAGCTTGCAAGGGTTGAAGGTTCGAGTGATATATCCTGGGTAGAGGTTTCGGTTGCCTTGGGACGGTCATTGATCGCGCGGGGTGATGGTTCTACCCTCAGGATGGCAGGTGTCAGTTCTTGTAATAAACGACAGTTGGTTCATGCCAAATCTAGGGAGCCGCTGGTGTAGCACGTGGGGAATTTTTGGGATAGGTGATTGTGGTAGACTTCGAGCACAAAGTCTAAGATAAGTGGGAGAGATTTGTAACGAACGGTTCATGATAGGTATTTTATATAAGAGTTCTCATTTTTGCAAAGGGACTTGACGAGTTGGAGGCCCTAAACTCGTCGAGTAGAAATGGGAATTTGCACGCGAGTTAAGAAACCTACTAGACGAGTAGGGCTGTTGTGACATCGCCATTTTTACGGCCAGAAATGACCGATTTTGTTTATGCTTTTATAATAAAATCAGATTAATCTTTTAAATAAAAGTGTTGTGGAATTTGTTCCCAAAAACAAAAGATGATAAAATAAATTTTATCAAAGCATTTCTTAAAGAAATGTATTTTCATTACATTACAAAACTCGGAATGTCGACATCGATACAGATCAAAAGCATAAACCAATAACATCATAGGCCACAAAACAAAATTGGCCTCAAAACAACATAGGTCGTACAACATTCTATTTATTTTCTATTGGCCTAAAATCCATAATCTCTCGTCAGATCATCCAACTATGCTTTTGCCACTACCTGTAATACAAGAAACTGAGTGGGTCAGGCTGGGGAGCCTGATGAGCATATAGGGTTTTAAACCCACAATAAATAAGTTTATTATTTTCAATAATCATTCAACCTGATTACCCGTTCCCGTTATCCTCACTTTACGTCCCCAAAGCATTTATTATAAGGGACCTATCCTAAGGAATTTCATCAGGATGACTATTGCTCAGGAGATTCCTCAGCCATAAGGGTCCATAAGGCAACCATGGGGGGATGGAGTACACCGGTGAACACATTGTTCACAAACACCTACAGTGTGCGAGCTGCTAGCGTTCCACTAAAATTCCTAGAAAAGTTTGTGGTCGTCATTCATACTCTGCTAGATGATTGGATCAACGTCAACATCGAGTCCTTTCATCATTTTATTTCATCACGCACCACCTATTTAATCTACCCATGTTTTACCCAACATATTTGTAGATATAAAATACATATATAGTCTAGATCCTAAAAACAAAGTTCAAATCTTTCACCCAACATAGATCTTCAAAGTAAAAATACATATACAGTTCAGATCTGAAGAAAAGGTCTAGATCTGACAAAAAAAATACTTATACAGTGCAGATCTGAAGAAAAAGTCTTAGATATGAAAAAAAAAAGTTCATATTTGAAAAGAAAGAGGTTCAGATCTTTCATCCATCATAGATCTCAAGTAAACATATAATAAATATACACATAGCACGTAATTTATATAAAATACTACATATCTATGTGTAAGATGAAAGTGACTATACACTTACCTAATAAGGGGTGATTCAGACAACACTCCGTTTCTTAAAACAATCTTCTTTGATGAAATTGGAAGGTTTGCTTGAAAACCAGGCTCTACGCGGGCAAAGTTTCAAACCGAAAAACTCTTTTTCTCGGAGCCTTCGGGCACTCCGGGCTTTCTTCTAATGCTAGGGAGCTTTCCTAGGCTTCAGGGGTGTTTTGGAAGGCTAGAGAGAGAGTACAGAGAGAAAGAGATGAAGAATGGTGTGAGAATTGTGGCTGGCCTCGCTCCTCTATTTATAGGTGCGAGACCTCAGACTACGATAGGCATACTCCGGATCTACGCAATGCGTAAGAGGCAGCTGTCGAACTTTGGTTGGGTCTACGTGGACCATTTCGGACTGTAGAAGAAGTCAAACCACACAGCGTACCCATCCTCATACGTGGGGTGTACTTTGGTATGCAGGGCGTCCGAAGGTACGCTGGGCGTACCCCTCGCATCAGTTCGCCTTCTCTCAACTCGACTTCTAAAATACATAACTTTCGCATACGAGCTCCGTTTTTGACGTTCTTTATATCCAAACATAGATGGGGCCGTACTCTACAACTTTCGTTTAGACTCCGTCGGCTAATTTTGGCTTTATTTTTAAAATTATATTTTTAATTGGCTGGGACAGGAAAGTCCGATAAAATTTATAACTCCTTCATCCGACGTCTGCTTTCATCTGTCTTTTTACCGTTGTGCTACTATTAACGAGATCTTCGATTCTCGTTTACGTTGTGTCGGCTAGAAATCGCTCGATCTATTATTCGAACTCCGGACTGCATACTGCTAAGCCGAAACTTAGAAAAATCATAACTTCCTCATACAAAGTTAGATTTAGGCGTTCTTTTTATGCACACTCTCGGTTTGACGAAAACTATGACTTCTGTTTAGATTTCTAAGGCTAAAAAGTCCTATATCACAAATTCACCATTTACGCCAAGCAGTGTCATGTCGGTTCTGTCGCGAAACTTAGACATGTCATAACTTTTTTGTTATAACTCGGATTTCGGCGTTCTTTATGATGGGTTTTGGTCCTAAGAACATCCTATGTGCTCATACAAACCCTAATGCTAGAATCTAGGTTTCTCTATTGTACATGCAAATTATCCAAGACTATAAACCCTAATTCTAGCATTCAAGTAATCATATTAATATGATAATAGGTTTAAGATATTACCTTGATTGTTATGTAGCAATAACAATCCCAAATCCTTCTTCTATTGACTTTAGAAAGCTTAGAGTCACAAATGTCACTCCTCTAATGGTTCACAAACACCAAGAGCAAAAGGATGAAGAGGAGAGATGAAGGAGGCTGCCCAAAAACATCTACAAACCCTAGAGAAGTCTTAGCCACGTTTTTGGGTCATAAGGGTCATATATATAGGAGGATATTAGGGTTATCTTAACAAGGAAAACCTAATTTGGATGCTTAAGCCCTAAGCAACCCATGGATCCCTTTCCTTAAGGCCTTGGACGATTTCTTCATGGGTTTCCCCATAGAATTCGTCCACTCCTTAATATAAGGCAATCCATAGCCCAAATTGCAATTATCATATAATTACAATTCCAGTCCCTTAATTTTAATTAATCTCTTTTAGTCACAAAACTAATTACCAATTAATTATTGACTAATATTAATTAAACAATATGATTTCTCCTTTAATATATTATTTTCATAATATATTAATAAATCATATTTAATCCTTTCTCTCCATAATTCATCCTATCAAGTTGCTTTGGTGAAGGCAACCCAAAAGGACCATGCACCATCGGATCAAGTACATACCAAAATAGTTATGGAATTAGACACTAATCCAACAGTCTTCCACTTGGATAAGTCTATTAACTATTATGCGTATGACTTCAGATCCTGATCTGCAATCGTAGCTTTCCAAAGCCGTTGTCAACTCTGATCCTATCAGATACGCGTGTCCTTAGATAAGGGATCATATATTCCTCCATTCTAGATATCGTAAGACATGATTTCTAATCATTCTATTTGTACTATTTCTCGATTTCCGATTTATGACGACTGACTAATTGAACAAATCAAATTAGCCCTAGCCTGGCCGAGCATTTACGTTTGTCATCACTAAATCATCGAGGGGCCCAAAGATATCGCTTTTATCCTACTTTGGATAAAAGGAACGGATAAACTTTGATTCAATGCTTGCTTGCACTTACTCACCGAATCACACACAATAATATGTTTTATGACACCAAGTTACTAGTGCGTTTACATATTATCAATGTGCAACCGATTCGCAAGATACAATTCACACATCTCAGTTTCAAGAATATAAGATGTTATCGTCTCACCAATCACTCGTGATACAATCCATGGAGTGATCCAAGTGAGTGTGGGTTTAATCCAATGCTCAAATCATATTCATAAGCACTCACGAACATTGCAGCAAACCTTTGCTATGTCTAATACGCTCTAGACAATCTACAAACCAATTCATGACAGTCTTCATTCATACTTACTTCCAACGTATGACTAACTGTGGTCCGTTTGAATAATTCGATTATTCTTAATAAACTCAATTATTCTGGAAGTCAAAACATGCAAAGTGAAACACAAGAATAATACTAATCCCATATGGCCTCAACCCTTTGAGCATAAATAAAACATCTTTTATTTATCTCCATATCGATTACTCATTATTTATCGTTTCGGGTAATCAACTTATTACTTGAATTAATACACTTGTCCCATGCTCCTAGCATGCACACAATGTTTATCTATAGTTCTTACTTTATGAAATAGATCAAATTGAACACATTTCCAATCATTCTCATTTCACAACTCCTAATCCCTTTCCATAAGTAAAAGAATATCAAATTCTTGCCACTTATAGAATATATTAGATTCTAACATTTTATGCAATGATCCTTTCGTAATGTCACTGCACCAAAGTCACAAAGACTATTGCCAATGAAATTACAAAGTCCTCTATCGGAAATTGTTACAATATAATTCCTTAGACGTGATGTCTCTCACTCAAATTACATTCTTTGAACATCCCTTTTGCATATAAGTTTCTAATCTAGTCATAGATTTTCAATATTCAATTCCCAATATGGAAACGTTTCCATATTTTCCATATGACAACTCATTCTTAATAGAATCTTATCTATTCATAATAATGTCGATATAGTCCATCCAATATGGAAACATTTCCATATTTTCCAATACTATACTTCCAACTACTCATAAGCGACCAATCCTCGGCGAACTTTGGATTGTCCTTTGATAGTTGTTTATTTTAGCCAAAACCAATTCCTGTCCCTTTTCCCTCTAAATGCGCTAGACATTTGGTAAATTTAAGAATGGTCAAATATTATAGCATTTGCAATCAATCCTATACCCGAAGCGTATGGGACACGATGCATAATGTCTTACATAAAGATTTGATACTTTATCAATCTTTTGTCATAATGTTTTATTTGCTATGTTCTCAAAATTCTAATTGTGAAGAGGAATGCCGTAATCATAATCGAAATTTTAAGAGCACACTATATACCTTTGACTAAATTTATTAACATTCCACAACCTAAGCCTTTAGATTTGAAATGAAGCATAATATTCTCTCCCTTAATTATAGCAAAACAACTTTTCAACTCTTACAACTTTGCAAAGTGTGACTCTTATTTTCATACAATCATAACATTTATGCTCCCACTATCATGATGATTATTATAAACATAAAACTTATGCTCCCACTAGCTTTGACATGTATTCAGAAACATCTTAACTTTCAGAAAAACAATACTCATTGAATTTCTTAAGTTCTTGTTTCTAATACCTAATACTTTGATAACCTTTTATCAAGGCCTTTTGAACTTATACACCTTTGCCTTAGATAGTTCATATGTTTGTCTAAACAATTAAGACTAATTTCCAAATCTCACAATTCAAATCACGGAAAGGGATACCGTAACCATGATCGAATTCGAGAATGCAGTTTTACAATCACTATCTTCTTAAAATCTTTCTTAGTGAAAGCATTTCCTCACAATCATTTTCATGAAGGAGGAAATCTTATGACACTTAGATTTAAACGGTGTATGTGTTCCTATCCATGTGAATTTGTTAAAACCAAAATTTACAACAAATTCAAACTCATATGGATCGAACTTTCTTAATCTTGATTTCTTGCCTTATGGTAGCACAACTGCCCACCATGTCTTCCAAGTAGTTAAGCAGCTCACCCTTTCCTATCAATGTACCTTCATTGATTAAGGTGCTTTGCCTTTTATGCGTTCAAAATGAGAACTCATAGAACTTACATGCACAATTAACTCGATTGGATTGGCACAGAATCAAAATAATGTCAACACGATAGGTTGTAAACCTCAACTCGTGTGCTAGTGATGATCGATAAGGTTTATTTGATTTGTTCTTGAAACCTTTCAAGACCATTAAGACTCCCACTGACTCCTTGACATATAAGATTCTCTTGTCAATAACCATTTCTTGACAAACAAATATTCAAGAGTTAGTGTAGCTTTTATCAAAACACTTCATAAATTGCTCCTATTTGGTCTTTGTCTTATCCAAGACATCACAACTTACCAATTTCAAATGTGCAAGAATAAGAAAACCTTTTTCCATATTCTACATTTGATGAATGTTATAAACCTTCTTAATACTTGTCACTCATTGTCACAATCTTAACTTTAAGACTTGTTATTGGAACGAAGTATGATTGACTTCTTGATTTAACCATTTCTTCAATCCTTGATTCCTCTTCTTAGACATACAATTGTACTAAGACTCACTTAGAGGATCAATTGAGATATGGTTCTTAATCATTAAGACATATCATAAAGCATAAAAGGTACTCTCCCTTCTTCTTAGAATGGAGAAACTTTTATGTTTTTGCCTACTTGATTCTTCTTATTCGTTCTGCTATTGATTTAAACCTTTTCAATCAATTCAAAATTACACTTAATCTTGTAAGTATAATCATCTTTACTAAACCTTTAGTAAATCATGACGAATATTTTTGTTATTCTTATGGTGGACTTGATCAACACGCAACTTTGTGTACTCGATCTCCTAGTCCTTCACCTGACACTTTGTCAATGAATTAGTCTAATTTCCAAATATGAAATTTCTCATTCATCGTGCAACCAAGTTGCATGATTCCAAGTTTCTGTCCAATTGAAACTTGGGCGATGAGAAACTCTCCATATTTGGTAAATTCTCGACTTTCCATAAACATCATAAACAAGAATCATATCTACTTGTTGTAGAAATATGCAAACACCAATTTTCATAACGATTTTGTTGCAAGGACACGAACAAATAAATAAATAAGTCAAACCAAAATTTATTTTATTTATAAAAGCAGCGGAAAACACTTGTCCTTACAATGCAAAATCCATTGAAAACTATGTATTTCAAAAGGAAAATTTCTAACAACTCTATCATAACTATCTAAGCTCAAAATCTAATCTTCAAGTCCATGTGATCAAGACCCATTCCTTGTGATTAGATTCATCTTCCTCTTTCACCAAGCTTCCTTTCTTTTCACCGATCCTGTAAAACATTCAAATGTAATCTTATCACATCATGTATTAAGAATCAATGAATAGGAACTTAACGGAGTTAGATAGTGGATTTTACCTGAAGCACAACCATACTCTTTGACTCTCCCATCTCCTGGAATCTTCAGGCTCTTAGGGCAGACTTCTATCCAACTCCCTTTTTCTTAGCAGTAAACGCAGTTCGGTTCTCCTAGAACGTCCTCGGAAGCATGGTTGGTTGACTTTCCCAACAAATACACTCCATTGCTTTGCCAAATCATTTCTGATTCAGCAGCAATGAGCATGTAAGTTAGGTCAATGAGGTTATCGTCATTATCCATCATATAATACTTTCTTTTGAACTCATTATATGATTCAAGAAGTGACTGCAAAACCCAATTCACAGCCAACTCATCCGGGAATGACACACCCAACATTATCAACCTATCAATGTGTGATTTCATTTCTAGAACGTGGGCACACACGGGTTTACCATCTTCATGTTTCATTTCCAATAGGGCTTTAGTGATATTGAACCTTTCAGTTCTTCGATCTTGTGGGTTAGGGAGAACAATTGGAGGAGGTGGAGGAAGTGAAGCATGATTTCTTGTTCCTCGATCGAATCGTGGAATACCATCTTCATGCGGAATGCTTGTTCCACGGGATATGGGAAGACCATAGTTGTCGAACTTTGACATCTACAAAATGGGAGAAAATGAATTCAAGTTAGTTGATTGATTGAGTCCTTAGTAAATCACCCAAATGAGATACTAAGGCTAGGACCCAACACAATATTCTACAACTCAGGAGAGGGATGCCGTAACCCAAATTGCAGAACATTTGAAGGTAAGTGAATGACGATTCACTAATTTCCACCATGAAAAACGAAAAAGAAATTTAAATTTTAAATCTATGAAAACTCCTAGATCCTATGAGATTCATTGAACATTTCAATGGCATGTTTAAATCTCGATATGCCCCTCTTGTTTGTGACTGGGATGCTGAGGATCACAAAGCGGGTGTGAATAACCATGCAAACTACATGGTGCCCCCACATGTTACAGTCACCTATTCGATGTGCCAGTAAACCACACACACTCCACCGAACTATGACAAACATTGAGTCACCCTTTGCTACCTTTGCTTAGAACCATTTAGTGTGCTGGTAAACCACACACGCTCCACTAACGTCTTCGTAAGGGCATAAAGTGTAATTTCATGGAATTGCATCAATTCACTTTTGCCTAAGTAATTAAGATTGGGAATTTAAAAAAAAATATTTAGTTACTTTAGTAATTCATTATACTTATAATGGAAGGTTTCGTCCTATCCTACCCGTTCGGCTAACGACCCTCCACTAGTCAAAAGTGCGGTTGGTAAGAGTGGATACCCATTCAATCGCCATTTTATAGGCAATTTCCTTAAACACCCCTTATAGACCAGCTTCGTGAATGAGGCCTACTAACGGTAAGACTGACTTTTACTCATACATATATATAATGTTAGACTTTTAATGTTATATATAGTATAGGGTGTATTTTACACTTTTAAAATATTAGGTGGTCAAATTTAACAATTATACTTTTAATTCAATTAAATTGTAAACCAAAACTTTATGGATTTATTAAGCCTCTTTTAATTATACACCTTAATTAATTAATAAAACCATAAGGGTGTGATTTGAACTTTTCAAAAAAACAATACTAGGGTTTTAGAATTTAACATTCCTAATTAAACTTTTAATCAACTTTTAAATTCCAAAACTTGAGGGCAAGTTTTGAAACATTTCAACACATTAGGGTTTAGAATTTAAATATGCATCAAAATTAAACTATTTAATCAAAATTTAAATTCCAAAACTTGAGGGCAAGTTTTGAAACCTTTTTCAAAACATTAGGGTTTCAACTATTTAAATTTCAAAACAACAAAACTTTTGGGGTTCAAATTTAAACTATAAAACCTAAAGGGCAAAATACATGAAACTTTTCATAACAACAAGGATCAAATAACAAATAATTCAAATTAACATTTAATCACATAATTATCCATATTTGATTTATTTAATGATTTGTGGCAAAACAATTTATCAATTTAATCAAAATAATTAATCAATTATCACATAAGGAAACAAATATTTTATTAATTGATAAATATCTTCAATTAGATCAAGAATATACTCATATATATCAAAAAATCGGATTTATATTGATCTAATATGATAAGGCAAGTATCCACAAGCAAAAATAGCAAGAAATCCCGGTTTTCCCTCCTTCTGACCAGCCGACTCGTCGAGTCGGGCATGGACTCGTCGAGTCAGCATGAACTCGGTGAGTTCATCTAAAAAACTCGGCGAGTTCAGCCCCCAGAAACACAAAAATCGAATTATTTCAACATACAAAGCATCAATACAATAGAAACCAATTTAGGCTCTGATACCATTGATGGGTTTTGGTCCTAAGAACATCCTATGTGCTCATACAAACCCTAATGCTAGGATCTAGGTTTCTCTATTGTACATGCAAATTATCCAAGACTATAAAACCTAATTCTAGCATTCAAGTAATCATATTAATATGAGAATAGGTTTAAGATATTACCTTGATTGTTATGTAGCAATTGTTGGATTAGTGTCTAAGTCCATAACTATTTTGGTATGTACTTGACCCGATGGTGCATGGTCCTTTTGGGTTGCCTTCACCAAAGCAACTTGATTGGAGAAATAAATAAAGAGAGAGAGGTTATTATGATTTATTAATATGTTATAAGGATAATATATTAAAGGAGAAATCATATTTGTTTAATTAATATTGGTCAATAATTAATTAAGAATTAATTTTGTGATCAAGTGTAATTAATTAAACTAGAGGGGCTGAATTGTAATTATGTGATAGTTACAAAATAAGGTAAGGATTATCTTATATATATGGTGAACGAATTTGAGGTGTAAATCCCTTAGAATTTGACTAGGATAAGGATTTGTAGGACTTATCTTATGGTTGCTTGGTGGATAAGCAACTAGATAAGGATAAGGACTAAAACCCTAATCTTTACACCTATATAAACCCCATAAGGCATAGGAATTCGTCCAACCCTTCCCAAGAGGTCCTAAGGACGAATTCTAACCTCCCTCCTCTCTCTTTATACCTTCTCCATTTGCTCTTGGTGTTTGTAAGCCATTAGAGGAGTGACACTTGTGACTCTAAGCCTTCCAAGGTCAATTCAAGGAGGAATTGGATTGCTATTGCTATATAACAATCAAGGTATGTTCTTAAAGCTAATTATATGTTAATATTGATTTCCATATGCTAGAATTAGGGTTTATAGTCTTGGATTCAAAGTATGTACAATAGAGAAACCTAGATCCAAGCATTAGGGTTTGTATGGGCACATAGGATGTCTTATGACCAAAACCCATCAGTGGTATCAGAGCTTTGATTGGTTTCTATTGTATTGATGCTTGTTGTAACTGAAAATTTCGATTTTTTGCATTCTGGAGGCTGGACTCGCCGAGTCCATGGCTGAACTCGCCGAGTCTAAGGTGACTCGACGAGTCCAAGGCTGACTCGACGAGTCAACTCGTCAGAAGGAGGGTACTTCGGGATTTCTTGTTGTTTTTGCTTATGGATAGTTACCTTATCATGTTAAATCATTATTAATCCGATTATATGATATATTTGACTATAATTTTGATCTAATTGAAGATATTTATCAATTAATAAGATAATTGTTTCCTTATAAGATAATTGATTAATTATTTTGAGTAAATTGATAAATTGTTTTGCAAGAAATCATTAAATAAATCAAATATGGATAATTATGTGATTAAATGTTAATTTGAATTATTTGTTATTTGATCCTTGTTGTTATGAAAAGTTTCATGTATTATGCCCTTTAGGTTTTATAGTTTAAATTTGAACCCCAAAAGTTTTGTTGTTTTGAAATTTAAATAGTTGAAACCCTAATGTTTTGAAAAAGGTTTCAAAACTTGCCCTCAAGTTTTGGAATTTAAATTTTGATTAAATAGTTTAATTTTGATGCATATTTAAATTCTAAACCCTAATGTGTTGAAATGTTTCAAAACTTGCCCTCAAGTTTTGGAATTTAAAAGTTGATTAAAAGTTTAATTAGGAATGTTAAATTCTAAAACTCTGAATTTAAACTCTAGTATAGTTTTGAAAAAGTTCAAATCACACCCTTATGGTTTTATTGACTAATTAAGGTGTTTAATTAAAGAGGTTTAATAAATCCATAAAAGTTTAGGTTTACAATATAAGTGAATTAAAAGTATAATTGTTAAATTGAACCACCTAATATTTTAAAAGTGTAAAATAGACCCTATACTATATATAACATTAAAAGTCTAACATTATATATGTATGAGTAAAAATCAGTCTTACCGTTAGTAGGCCTCATTCACGAAGCTGGTCTATAAGGGGTGTTTAAGGAAATTGCCTATAAAATGGCGATTGAATGGGTATCCACTCTTACCCACCGCACTCTTGACTGGTGGAGGGTCGTTAGCCGAACGGGTAGGATAGGACGAAACCTTCCATTATAAGTATAATGAATTATCAAAGTAACTAAATGTTTTCATAAAATTCCCAATCTTAGTTACTTAGGCAAAAGTGAATTGATGCAATTCCATGAAATTACACTTTGTGCCCTTGCGAAGACGTTAGTGGAGCGTGTGTGGTTAACCGACACACTAAATGGGTCTAAGCAAAGGTAGCAAAGGGTGACTCAATGTTTGTCATAGTTCGGTGGAGCGTGTGTGGTTTACCGGCACATCGAATAGGCGACCGTAACATGTGAGGGCACCATGTAAGTTTGCATGGTTATTCACACCCGCTTTGTGATCCTCGGCATCCCAATCACAAACAAGAGGGGCATATCGAGATTTAAACATGCCATTGAAAGTTCAATGAATCTCAAAGCATCTAGGAGTTTTCATAGATTTAAAACTTAAATTTCTTTTTCGTTTTTCATGGTGGAAATTAGTGAATCGTCATTCACTTACCTTCAAATATTCTGCAATTAGGGTTACGGCATCCCTCTCCCAAGTTGTAGAATATTGTGTTGGGTCCTAGCCTTAGTATCTCATTTGGGTGATTTACTAAGGATTCAATCAATCAACTAACTTGAATTTGTTTTTCTCCCGTTTTGTAGATGTCAAAGTTCGACAACTATGGTCTTCCCAAATCCCGTGGAACAAGTATTCCACATGAAGATGGTATTCCACGATTTAATCGAGGAACGAGAAATCATGCTTCACTTCCTCCTCCTCCTCCTATTGTTCTCCCTAGCCCACAAGATCGAAGAATTGAAAGGTTCAATATCACTAAAGCCCTATTGGAAATGAAACATGAAGATGGTAAACCCGTGTGTGCCCACGTTCTAGGAATGAAATCACACATTGATAGGTTGATAATGTTGGGTGTGTCATTCCCAGATGAGTTGGCTGTGAATTGGGTTTTGGAGTCACTTCCTGAATCATATAATGAGTTCAAAAGAAAGTATTATATGATGAATCATGACGACAACCTCATTGACCTAACTTACATGCTCATTGCTGCTGAATCAGAAATGATTTGGCGAAGCAATGGAGCGTATTTGTTGGAAAAGTCAACCAACCATGCTTCCGAGGACGTTGTAGGAGAACCGACCTGCGTTTGCTGCCAAAAGAGAGGGCGTTGGATACAAGTCTGCCCAAAGAGCCTGAAGAGTCCAGAAGATGGGAGAGTCAAAGAGTATGGCTGTGCTTCAGGTAAAATTCACTATCTAACTCCATTAAGTTCCTATTTATTGATACATAATGTGATAAGATTGCATTTGAATGTTTTACAGGATCGGTGAAAAGAAAGGAAGCTTGGTGAAAGAACAAGATGAATCTAATCACAAGGAATGGATCTTGATCGCATGGACTTGAAGATTAGATTTTGAGCTTAGATAGTTATGATAGAGTTGTTAGAAATTTTCTTTTGAAAAACATAGTTTTCAATGGATTTTGCATTGTAAGGACAAATGTTTTCCGCTGCTTTTATAAATAAAAATAAATTTTCGTTTGACTTATTTATTTATTTGTTTATCTCCTTGCAATAAAATCGTTATGAAAATTGGTGTTTGAATATTTCTACAACAAATGGATATGATTCTTATTTATGGTGTTTATGGAAAAATCGCGAATTTACCAAATAGGGAGAGTTTCTCATCGCCCAAAGTTTCAATTGGACAGAAACTTGGAATCATGCAACGTGGATGCGCGATGAATGAAAAATTTTCATATTTGGAAATTAGACAAATTCATTGACAAAGTGTCAGGTGAAGGACTAAGAGATCGAGCACAAAATGTTGCGTGTTGATCAAGTCCACCATAAGAGTAACAATGATATTCGTCATGATTTACTAAAGGTTTAGTAAATATGATTATACTTACAAGATTAAGTGTAATTCTGAATTGATTAAAGGGTTTAGATCAATAGCAGAACAAATAAGAAGAATCAAGTAGGCAGAAAGATAAAAGTTTCTCCATTCTAAGAAGATGGGAGAGTACCTTTTATGCTTTATGATAGGTCTTAATGATTAAGAACCATACCTCAATTGATCCTCTAAGTGAGTCTTAGTACAATTGTATGTCTAAGAAGAGGAATCAAGAATTGAAGAAATGGTTAAATCAATAAGTCAATCATACTTCGTTCCAATAACAAGTCTTAAAGTTAAGATTGTGACATCGAGTGAAAGGTATTAAGAAGGTTTGTAACTTTCATTAAATGTGGAAAGTTGTGATGTCTTGGATAAGACAAAGACCAACTAGGACCAATTTATGAAGTCTTTTGATAAAAGCTACACTAACTCTAGAATATTTGTTTGTCAAGAAATGGTTTTTGACAAGAGAATCTTATATGTCAAGGAGTCAGTGGGAGTCTTAATGGTCTTGAAAGGTTTCAAGAACAAATCAAATAAACCTTATCGATCATCACTAGCACACGAGTTGAGGTTTACAACCTATCGTGTTGACATTATTTTGATTCTGTGCCAATCCAATCGAGTTAATTATGCATGTAAGTTCTATGAGTTCTCATTTTGAACGCATAAAAGGCAAAGCACCTTAATCAATGAAAGGTACATTGATAGGAAAGGGTGAGCTGCTTAACTACTTGGAAGACATGGTGGGCAGCTGTGCTACCATAAAGGCAAGAAATCGAGATCAAGAAAGTTCGATCCATAAGAGTTTGAATTTGTCGTAAACTTTGGTCTTGACAAATTCACATGGATAGGAACAAATACACTGTTTAAATCTAAGTGTCATAAGATTTCCTCCTTCATGAAAATGATTGTGAGGAAATGCTTTCATTAAGACAGATTTTAAGAAGATAGTGATTGTAAAATTGCATTCTCGAATTCAATTATGGTTACGGCATCCCTTTCCATAATTTGAATTGTGAGGTTTGGCAATTAGTCTTAATTGTTTAGACACACATATGAACTATCGATGGCAAATGTGTATAAGTTCAAGAAACCTTGATAAAAGATTATAAAAGCACTAAGTATTAGAAATATGAACTTAAGAAATTCAATAAGCATTGTTTTTCTGAAAGTTAAGATGTTTATGAATACATGTCGAAGCTAGTGGGAGCATAAGTGTTATGTTTTATAATAATCATCAAGATAGTGGGAGCATAAAAGTTATGATTGTATGATTATTAAGGAAAGTATTGCAAGGTTAGCAATATTAATTATAGAAAACAAGAGTCATACTTTGCAAAGTCGCAATAGTTGAAGAGTTGTTTTGCTATAATTAAGGGAGAGAATATTATGCTTCATTTCAAATCTAAAGGTTTAGGTTGAGAAATGTTAATAAAATTTAGTCAAAGGTACAAAGTGTGTTCTTAAAACTTCGATTATGATTACGGCATCCCTCTTCACAATTCGAATTTTGAGAACATAGCAATAAAACATTATGTGTCGTATCCCATACACTTCGGGTATAGGATTGATTGCAAATGCTTTAATGTTTGACCATTCTAAAATTTTCCAAATGTCTAGCGCATTTAGAGGGAAAAAGGAAAAGAATTGGTTTTGACTAAAACAATTAAACAACTATCAAAGGACAATCCAAAGTTCGACGAGGATTGGTCGCTTGTGAGTAGTTGGAAGTATAGTATTGGAAAATATGGAAATGTTTCCATATTGGATGGACCATATCGACATCATTACGAATAGATAAGATTCTATTAAGAATGAGTTGTCATATGGAACATATGGAAGTGTGTCCATATTGGGAATTGAATATTGAGAAATCTATGATTAGATTAGAAACTTCTATGCAAAAGGATGTTCAAAGAAAGTACTTTGAGTGAGAGACATCACATCTATGGAATTGTCTTGTAACAATCTCCGATAGAGGACTTTGTAATATCATTGGCAATAGTCTTTATGACTTAGGTGCAGTGACATTACGAAAGGATAAGTTGCATAGAATGTTAGAATCTAGCATATTCTATAAGTAACAAGAATTTGATATTCTTTAACTTATGAAAAGCGGATTTGGAGTTGTGAAATGAGAAGGATTGGAAATGTGTTCAATGTGATCTATTTCACAAAGTAAGAACCATAGGTAAACATTGTGTGCATGCTAGGAGCATGGGACAAGTGTTGTAATTCAAGTAAGAAGTCGATTACCCGAAACTACAAATAATGAGTAATCAATACGGTGATAAATAAAAGGTGTTTTATTTATGCTCAAAGGGTTGAGGCCATACGGGATTAGTATTATTCTTGTGTTTCACATTTGCATGTTTTGACTTCCAGAATAATTGAGTTTATTAAGAATAATCGAATTATTCAAACGGGCCACAGTCGTTCATATGTTGGAAGTAGATATGAAAGAAGACTGTCGTGAATTGGTGTGTGGATTGTCTAAAATAGTATTAGACATAAGCAAATGTTTGCTGCAACGTTCATGAGTGCTTATGAATGTGATTTGAGCATTGGATTAAACCCACGCTCACTTGGATCACCCCATGGATTGTATCACGAGTGATTGGTGAGACGATAACATCTTATATTCTTGAAACCGAGATGTGTGAGTTGTATCTTGTGAATCAGTTGCACATTGATAATATGTAAACGCACTAGTAACTTGGTGTTATAAAACATATTGTTGTGTGTGATTCGGTGCGTGAGTGCAAGCAAGCATTGCATCAAAGTTTATCTGTTCCTTTTATCCAAAGTAGGATAAAAGCGATATCTTTGGGCCCCTCGATGGTTTAGTGATGACAAACGTAAATGCTCGGCCGGGCTAGGGCTAATTTGATTTGTTCAATTAGTCAGTCGTCATAAATCGGGAATCAAGAAGTAGTACAAAGAGAATGATTAGAAATCATATCTCATATGATATCTAGAATGGAGGAATATATGATCCCTTATCTAAGGACACGCGTATTTGATATGATCAGAGTTGACAGCGGCTTTGGAAAGCTACGATTGCAGATCAGGATCCGAAGTCATACGCAGAATAGTTGTTAGACTTATCCAAGTGGGAGACTGTTGGATTAGTGTCTAAGTCCATAACTATTTTGGTATGTACTTGACCCGATGGTGCATGGTCCTTTTGGGTTGCCTTCACCAAAGCAACTTGATTGGAGAAATAAATAAAGAGAGAGAGGTTATTATGATTTATTAATATGTTATAAGGATAATATATTAAAGGAGAAATCATATTTGTTTAATTAATATTGGTCAATAATTAATTAAGAATTAATTTTGTGATCAAGTGTAATTAATTAAACTAGAGGGGCTGAATTGTAATTATGTGATAGTTACAAAATAAGGTAAGGATTATCTTATATATATGGTGAACGAATTTGAGGTGTAAATCCCTTAGAATTTGACTAGGATAAGGATTTGTAGGACTTATCTTATGGTTGCTTGGTGGATAAGCAACTAGATAAGGATAAGGACTAAAACCCTAATCTTTACACCTATATAAACCCCATAAGGCATAGGAATTCGTCCAACCCTTCCCAAGAGGTCCTAAGGACGAATTCTAACCTCCCTCCTCTCTCTTTATACCTTCTCCATTTGCTCTTGGTGTTTGTAAGCCATTAGAGGAGTGACACTTGTGACTCTAAGCCTTCCAAGGTCAATTCAAGGAGGAATTGGATTGCTATTGCTATATAACAATCAAGGTATGTTCTTAAACCTAATTATATGTTAATATTGATTTCCATATGCTAGAATTAGGGTTTATAGTCTTGGATTCAAAGTATGTACAATAGAGAAACCTAGATCCAAGCATTAGGGTTTGTATGAGCACATAGGATGTCTTATGACCAAAACCCATCAGCAATAACAATCCCAAATCCTTCTTCTATTGACTTTAGAAAGCTTAGAGTCACAAATGTCACTCCTCTAATGGTTCACAAACACCAAGAGCAAAAGGATGAAGAGGAGAGATGAAGGAGGCTGCCCAAAAACGTCTACAAACCCTAGAGAAGTCTTAGCCACGTTTTTGGGTCATAAGGATCATATATATATATATATATATATATATATATATATATATATATATATATATATATATATATATATACGAGGCTATTAGGGTTATCTTAACAAGGAAACCCTAATTTGGATGCTTAAGCCCTAAGAAACCCATGGATCCCTTTCCTTAAGGCCTTGGATGATTTCTTCATGGGTTTCCCCATAGAATTCGTCCACTCCTTAATATAAGGCAATCCATGGCCCAAATTGCAATTATCTTATAATTACAATTCCAGTCCCTTAAGTTTAATTAATCTCTTTTAGTCACAAAACTAATTACCAATTAATTATTGACTAATATTAATTAAACAATATGATTTCTCCTTTAATATATTATTCTCATAATATATTCATAAATCATATTTAATTCTTTCTCTCCATAATTCATCCTATCAAGTTGCTTTGGTGAAGGCAACCCAAAAGGGTCATGCACCATCGGGTCAAGTACATACCAAAATAGTTATGGACTTAGACACTAATCCAACACTTTATATCTCCGGAATCCTTGTCACGACCACTACAACTTTCTTCATTGATATCGGGCTTATCTAAAATTTTAGTTTTGATGCTTATTTTATTATATCTTTACAAACAAGTATATAATCACATAAAATCACATAATTCACATAATACTCAAGTAATTCATCTTTATTACTTTAAAATAGGTTACAACGGTTGACCTAGAGTATTACATCATCATTAATGCTTAGCCCAAAAACACGAGCGTTATAGTTGCCAGAGTGATTCTTTAGTGATTTCTTGAAGAAGTTGAAGTTGGAGGTGCTTGGTTGAAGGAAAGAGCTTTGCATCCAGAGGTTTCTCTATTAAGGCAACCATATTAAGGTATAAAGTCTATACCTTGACTATTCATTTGCTAGATCTTTCTATGGAGGAGTACAGGGCTTTTAGTAGCTTGTTGTGGAACCATTCATGGATGCAAGCATGTTTTGGGGTTATGACTTCAGATCTGGACATCCATGGCCTTATGAGACTCAAAGTTGCCAACTTTATTAAGTCTTGGCCCTTCTCCATGCCTTAGATCTCTTTTGGAGCTTAGTTTTGGTGTTTTAGCTTATTGACACCATGCATGGACGTAAAGTTAGCAACTTTACGTGGTATTCCAACCTTAGGGGACCATTAGACTCAACAGAAATATAGTTAATGGATTAAGACAAAGGGGACTCAACGAGTTGTTCATACGACTCGAGGAGTTGGGTCGTGGTCCCAACCTTTTATGTTACTGAGCTAACTCGTTGAGTTTAGGAGATGACTCAGTAAGTTGGCCAAGGTTTTGAGTTTTGAAGAGTTGAGGACTCGACGAGTCCAAACGAAAAGTCATGATTATGTTATAGAAAGGAACTCGTCGAGTTGTGGAAGAACTCGACGAGTTGGATGGTGATTTAGGGCTCCTGATTCATGGAAATCAACGAGTTGACGGATCAACCAGAATGTTGACTTTGACGTGGACTTTGACCAAGGTTGACTCTTGAAAGGTTATGAAGTACGGATGGATTCTAGAAGGTTGTCCCATGTAAGGGTTGGGGCCCAATTTTAAAAATTAGGCCATTAGTGGGCTCTTATGGATTTTAGAGTTTTGGACTTGGTTTGGTTTTACACTTGGGCCCTAGTTATGTATCCTGATGGGCCAGGGGTAAAATGGTCATTCTACCCCAAGTATGGATTATGAATCATGGTTTAGGACCGAATTGCTAATTGGGTGATATTGTGGTATTGATAGCTCGAGGGGTTGCCAAGACAACAGTAAGGATTCCTTGCAGTGGACTTCAGCAATACGGGGTGAGTTACCTTCCAGTAGGAGTGGCCGAGTGGGTCGAAGACACCAATGCCGACCCACTAGTAGATGACTATAGTCAAGATAATTGTCTGTGTGATAGTTTTCTGGTATGCTACTATCTGTTATGAGTTATGTGCTAGTATGCTATGTTATTATGTGATAGTGGTAAGTGGGGTAGATGGACCCCAATATCGGTTGTAAGAACCGACAGGGTAGGTCGGACACCCATATATGTCTAACAGTATGTTATGCTATGTTATTATGTGAAAGTGGTAGGAGGGGTAGGATAGACCCCGGTATCGGTTGTATGGACAGACAGGGTAGGTCGTGCACCCAGATATGTCTGACAGTATGTTATGTTATGCTTTTATATGGTAGTGGTAGGGGTGAAATAGTCCCCGTAGCCGGTTGAAATAAACCAAAGGGTAGGCTGGGCACCTAGATAGGCCTGGCAGGGTAGGTCGAGCACCCATATATGCTTGATATAGGTAGGTCGGGCACCCCAGTATGCCTGACAAGGGTAGGTTGAGCACTCAGATATGTTTAGCAGGGTAGGCCGTGGCACCCAGAAATGCTTGACAGTATGTGTATTGTATAATATGTGGTATGATGGGGGAACTCACTGAGCTTCGTGCTTATGGTTTTCAATTTTGGTTTCAGGTACTTCATTTTCAAAGGAAAGAAGCCGGCGATCGCAGCGCATCAGACTATGTTTTCTGCACATGAGATCTTTGGGATTTCACTATGATATTGTTTTATGATAACATGTTTTGATTATTGACACTTTGGTTTTGACATGAGATGTTATTATGAATGTTTTCTTATACTGTTGGTTTTATAATAACTTCATTAAAAATAAAAATTTTGGTCTTAAATTTTGGGATGTTACAAAAAGACCCGAAGTACTAAGTCAAACAATGTTCACAAAGCTGGTCATAAAGGATCTCGAGAATATTGGACATCTTGTTAGTTAGTTTAGACTATAAATTGACACATGTATCTCGCACACGACACACTTTACCTACTCTTAGCTTACTCTATGAACTTTTTAACTTGTTCTTACTGAAATACTCTTTGTAATCATCATTTTATATTAATAAAATCATTAAGGCAAATGATCATTATCACTTTCCAAGGTTTTGTACCGGAGATCCTAACAAGGATCAATGGGTTTTCCTTGTAAATAATCGTGTCATTCTCTTTACCTTTCTCTATTGCACAATTTGAACATCACGTCTCTTATTCAATTTGGTTGATTTATACTTGTGTAATTTTTGACCAAAACAACAACGATGCCCTATGACCCCCTATGTTGTTACCCTCCAACAAGTCTGCTGCAAGGGAGGCTACTTCTTCATGACCCCTTCACCCATCATTTGTGGTGTCCAAGATCAAAGTAGACCACAAGGGTGTGCATTTTGCACCTCATGTCTCGTAATTAAGCGTAATTCAAATTCTTTCGGTACTCATGTAATTTTCAATTACTTAATATGTCTGATTATACTAAAATCACGGATAAAAGTCAATTTACTTTGTGAGGTGTTGCTAATGACCTAAACTCATGAATACCATTGTTTGGTGAAATTCTATCTCATATTTGAGTGGATATTATTTCCCCAGCCATACTCATAATCGGCAATTCATTAAAATAAAAGTCCATTGCTTCAACAAAGATCGCCTACCTAATAATGTGAATTTCATGGCCATTGCCCTAAAGTCAAGCTCCAATATTAGACAATCTTCATGTGCATCAATTACTTTTGTCCTTTACACCGCAAACAGAAGAGAAGTTAACGGTGTCCTTATGACCCCTACAAACTAGAGAATCAAACCATTTTTTATTGATTTATCGAATAATACACATTTTCTAAAGTCAAATGATACAAGTAACCCTAACAAACCTACGAACAAATATATAGTAATTTATTAATATTTTTAAGCACTCAAATAGAACACTTTTAGTGACGTTTTTATGTATCAAAATAGAACCAATCTTGTATCCCCATAATTTTCCTAACAATATACTCATGTTACAAATTCAAAAGTTTTACACTACCCTATAAATGAAAAATAATTCTCGAAAGGAAAACCCAAAGTACAAATACCCAGATTATGAAAATCTCAAAAGGGTATTGGGTTCAGCATCATCGACATAGGTCATGTCATGCATTGCACAGTAATTTACACCTTTACCCCTGAAAAAGGTCAATATATATGACATCACAACACAACTTTATTTACACTTTTACCCCCCGCTCCGGTTTTCTTTCCTGTTAGCCAGCTCATTTCATTTCTGCCGATAATCATAAATTTTCCAAATCCTGAGTAGTGTACAACTTTTAATGCATATTTTACATGTTGTAACAGTAGGTGATATGATTTTAGAAAATCTTTGATCTGGCAACATTAATTACCTTCATCATCCCACCGAAAACAGACGCAAAATACACGCACTCGCAAAAAACCCTTTTGCTTTCTATCTCACACATCCAACCCTTTTCGACATTTTCTCTGCCAGATCTTGGAGATGCGTCCTTGTTGAATCGCTGTCCTCTGTTCTTCTCTTCTTCTGGGTCTTTCTCTCTCTAGACACATTTGCATTTTTCATAGTGTAGTAATTTTCTGGATACTCATAGGAGTACTAGGTAATATTGCAAGAATTGGCTGTAAGATACCCATTTGGATTCTGTCTGATTCTTGTTGATTTTCTACTGACATTCGGTTTGATTCGTATCGTAAAAGATAAAAGGTGTGTTTTGTGTTGGTGGGATAACCAAGGAGAGAGAGAGAGAGAGAGAGAGAGGGAGAGATGGCGGATGGTGTGAAAGCAGCGGTGGTGGACGATGGTTCTACGATGTTTAGCGAGGTGGAGGTGAGAGAGATGTCTGGGTTCAAGCGTGGCGGCGATGATCACGTGGAAGTCACGTGCGGGTGCACTAGCCACTGCTACGGCGACGCCGTCGGCACTCTTAGGGTGTTCGCTAGCGGCGATCTCGAAATCCGATGCGATTGTACCCCTGGTTGTCAAGAAGGTCTCGCTTTTATTATCGGTTTTCTTTTGTTTCTTTCAACCCATTTGCATGTGAAAGTGACTGTGTGTGTTGTTTAATGGAGCTGGTGAATACTAAAAATTCAATATTTAGCAAAATGTATCAAGAATAGGTCACTGATTCACTGTAGTTTATCATACTCATCATCCATGAACTTTTGGCCCATTTTTAGTTCAAAACTTCAAACACATTAAGTGTTCTTAACATCTATCTCTACTTACCATTCTATTTTATGTTTTTCTAGTGGTGTTTCGTTATAAATTTTGGGAAATTTTCTTACATTTTGTGAGTTCTTTCTTAAGGGTGATGTGAGGCTAACATGATCTTTGTTATGTGAGGTTGAGAAGAAGGGTTCTTTTTTGTTCAATTTTTTAGATTTGGTTTTAGTGCATTTTCTGTGATTCACCTTACACTATATATCTTCATTCTTCACATGACCACATCAAAGTTTTTGTTTTCTCTTTTTAATTTTGTATAATATGCCTTCACCCAAGCGAGGCTCCACACTTTTTAAGTATTCTTGATTATTGTCATTTCATTTAGTTATCCGTTCATAACGATATTTGTGCATCTAGTTGTAGTAAAACGATCTTCTTTCTTTGTACAAATATTGTTTTTTCTTCTCTTTTTACTAATTTTTATTCACAAATCTCAAGATTTCATGGTTTAAACAAGTAAGATATGTATGATTATTGTTAAATTTATGTTGCAGACAAGCTGACACCAGCTGCATTTGAGAAACATTCGGGTAGGGAAACTGCGAGAAAATGGAAGAACAACATTTGGGTGATTGTTGATGGAGAGAAGGTGCCATTGTCAAAGACTTCACTCCTCAAGTATTACAACAAAGCGTTGACCAAAACAGTCAACAAATCCCAAACTGGTCAACGAGTTTGTCACCGAGATGAGTTTCTTAAATGCACACAATGCAATAAACTCCGCCGATTTCATCTCCGGACAAAAGCAGAATGTCGGGCATACCATGATGCTTTTATCAACAACAATAACTGGAAGTGCTCCGATATGCCGTTTGACAAGTATATATGCCTCTTTTATCATCATCATCCTCAATACTCCTATATCATCGTTTAATTTTTCACCATTTTCATCTGTGTTGCAGAATAACATGTGATGATGAAGAGGAAAGAGCAAGCCGGAGAGTGTACAGAGGGTGTTTGGTGTCGTCAACATGCAGAGGTTGTACATCCTGCGTTTGTTTTGGTTGTGTTACTTGTCGTTTTTCTGACTGCTGTTGTCAGACGTGCATTGACTTCACAAGCAATGCAAAAGCTTAACGTAGGTGTCCTTCTGGAACATATCATCATTTTTAATCATTCCGTCTCATTGCATTGAGATCTTGGTCGTTGACATTAATTACTATCCCTTCGTTTTTAACATGAGACTTAAATTTTGCATTTCGGCAAAACCATCTAATTAATGTCGTTTAATGTTATTCACTTTGAAATCCAAAATTGTGATGTTCACTTTTCGTTGCACTTCGATTAATAGCCAACAACTATTTGTGTTCTTGTTGCAAGTTATCTAATAATAGTATAATACTTGCTAAAATGCAATAGAAAACATTAAGCTATATATATGTCCGAATAAGTGGTGAAAAACATATGAATTTATTAAAAATGCTTGCACTTGATTAACATATGGTTGTTTAAAATAAGCCTTCTATTCGAAGTCAAACCACAAAAATGGTAAAAATATGGCTAAATTGCACATATAGTTCTTATGTTATGTTAACAATTTATTAACAATTATGATTTTTTTTCCCTGATGCGGTCGACATTAACAAATTGCCAGTTGGTGGATGTAAAATAATTGGTTTGCCTCCGCTATAATTCAAATTTCTACATTCGAACAAATAGAAATTTGCAATATGAGCACTAAAAAATATTTGTTTTAATACTTTATTACATTGGAAACCCTCTTTTATTCTATAACCATGCGTATACTCCTCTGTTGCATTTGATTAAATTAATATGACTAAGAAAAATTATAGACGATATATATGAACCTATTAATTTTGGATATAATTTTAATACGAAATTAATTATAACCTGATCATAATGACAATAATAATATTTGCATCACAAACTTCAAACAAAAAACTACACATGCTCAACACAATAATATACTCAATATAAACAAAATATTTAATAATATCTATGGATTATTACAGTAAAAAAAAAAAAAAAAAAAAAAAAAAAAAAAAAAAAAAAAGGAGATTTCAAATGATAGATTTGTCTGCTTAATATATCTTTAGATAAATAAATCATAAAAAATGTAAGATATATATAAAAAGCCATAAATTTTGTTTCATATTATCTTCAAATAATATATACAAAATCCAAAAACTTTAAAAAGTGAAAAACAATAGAAGTTTTAATATTATAAATTAATGATCATCTTATGCGTCCTACTATATAAATTATATAGAAAAAATTAGGACATGCTAAAAAGGAATTTTTTAATCAACAACACATTTTTAGACATGATTTTATTGTCAACAAAATTGTCAAATAAGAGTGTTTAACCTATAACATGTGTTTTTACACATGTGTAAATTTTAATATTCTTTATACATATTGTGAATTTAACGATGTGAAAACATGGTTGGTTTTATAATTTTTCTATATATATATAAGAATATTTTTGAGATAAACCATTTTTTGTATGACGGGTTTTAAAAAAATGACAAGTTCTTTATATATGACTTATTTAAAATAAAAATTCCTTTAAAATAAGACTTTGATTTATGAAAACAAATAATCAAAAATTCATGTAAACTAAAACAATATAGAGAATATAAATCATCCAAAAAATTTACATAAGATTTGAGACATGTTTTTTATGTTTGAAATATCCATGTGGTATCTATTTATCTAGTAATCTAATCATATTATATATTTAAAAGACATATTATCGTATTTCTTTTATATAGTTACACCTTACACTAGAATAAAATTTTCTTAATAGCATAAAAATTAAAATGTAACATACATCGTAGAAAACAATCAACTTTTGATATGAAAATACAAATAACTAAGATTATTGTTTCACCTAATGTTCTAACAAGTGTAAGTTTTAAGAAAAAAAATATGGAGGACTTCGAGTCAATACGCAAATATATATTTGCATCTTCCAAATGTATATTTTTTTCTTCATCATTCAATATGCATACATGCACCATAATATAGAGTTTTGACTATTCTCAAATCGTTTTTGTCCTCCATCTTATCCCCCAAATTCTAACAAATCCACTCCACATTTGAACTATTTATATCTTTATATTAACCAATTAAATATAATAATCACCGCTTACTTATCATAATTAAGTTAAAAAACTCTTCATTTGTAGCGATTATATATATATATATATATATATATATATATATATATATATATATATATATATATATATATATATATATATATATATATATATATATATATATATATATATATATATAAAAGTTATAAAACTCATGAGTTGTTCTGACTAATTAGTTCTTACTTAAAAATACATGTGTATTGTAGACTTGTAGTAAGAGTTTCGAATGAATATGATACAATTGATCTCTTTTATAATAAATTAGGCGTAATGTTGCGCAAGAATACAATTATAGAGTTAAAACAATCATGGGTAAACATTTAAATCAATAACGACACCAAGAATTTGGATATTGAGAATACAAATATAGTCAAAATCAAAAACAACTATTTGCACAAATTCGTTTAATGTATAAAGTTGTACATGCTAAAGTATAATATAAACAAAAGTTACAATTAAACCAGACTAATTTCGTTTGTTGAAAATGATTGATTATATGGGTATAAAAAATCTATAGAAACACATATTTTTAATGAAAATGACCAAAAGTTAACATATATTTATTTTGGAGAGGAGACGTACAATTTTTTTTTATCATAGCATAGACTATCATATTCTGATTAAAAGAAGATACTAAATACATTGTATGTTTATATGAGATTGTGATAAAAGTTTGCATCATAATGTAGATAAAAATTATACGGTCTCAAGTGAACATTTTGATTTATATCAAGCTTTGTATATTGAAAGTTATAATAGGAAAATGTATTATATCATTCGTAATATAACAATATAAAGATAAATTAAATAAATAAAATAATAAAACAAATTAACAATCAAAATATGGGATGATGTAGTCTTCTTGTTGAAACATAACTTATAACTTATGGATACAATTCACTAAATTACGAAATAAAAATATCGTGGAGCATTAAAAAAACATTAATAACTATTTAAAAAAATATATTACATGACACAACCTAAACACCAACCACCTCAAATTTGTTTTGAATAAACAATCTCAATTCCAAAGAAGATCATGTCCCCTTGTTAAATTTCATTATTAAGAATTTTCTTTTAGACATACACAATCACAACATTTTTCTCCATTGTCAAACACTCTATATATCGAAAAGAGAAAGTGAAAAGAAGAAAATATGAATAACCAACAATGAAAAATAATGTTTTTATATATGCAAAAGAGGAGAGAAAAAATATAAGTAACCAAGAATGGAAGATAATGTTTTTATATAAGCAAAAGATTGCAATTAATCATTCGATTAAGTTGAAGAAGTTGAAAAGATTAGAGTTACAAATGAATATGGTTCAAGACAATTAAGGAGAAAAAGTTGTAAAGTTGGGGAGTTTCAAATTAATATGGTTGAAAATATATCATAATTTAACTATATTGATTTGAATAGTCTTTTTTATAAGTTTAATATAGATACTGAGCGTATTCTCGCATGTTGCACAGTAAAACAAATATATGGTTAAAATATGTTGACATTTATAATTTTATCTTTGATTTTTGGTCATTTTTTTTATATATAGGCCTATTAAAATTGGAACCTACGACCCTATAATATTGGAACCAATCCTGAAACATGCTATATCGGTTTTTAATATTCCAAAACTGCTCATAAAATTGTCGATATTGGGGTTCTAGTTTTTTATTATGGAATAAATTGATTGACTATTACAACATTTGAAAAAATAATTAACCATATAAATTATTGATAACGTAAATACAACGAACTAAAGGAAAAGTTACAATTATTAATAAAAGATGTTTATAAATGATGTTAAAATATTCTTTAATAGATTCTAACCAAACTAATAATAATTATAAAACCTAAAATGAGTTTAGCCCATATATGTTATTAGAAAACATAAGTTATAAAACAATTAAACGATTTGTATTTTATGAGAGTTACATGTCATTGTGTTTTTCATTAGCATAACATAAAATTAGAGGTGCAAATTACAATGGATAAATCTTATTTCACTTTTAATTACCTTACAATTAAATCATAAATATATCGTTTAAAAAGATCATGAATGATTAAACGATTTATAATTAAATAATAGCTTGTAATGATATATCAACAACTCAAATTTACCATTTTTATGGAATATAACAAAATCAATTTTAATAAGTTTTATCAACTACATAATTGTTATCTATATGACCATTTTCATTTAAGCGATTGTGAGCATCCAACACAACATGAAGACCTATAAAATTAAACGTCGACATGCACTCTATTACATCATCCTAGAAATTACACCCAATGAATCTTTTTAAAAGTCTAGTTATATAATTTGAAGTGTAATGAACATTACCTGCATCATCTTGCAAATTCCATTATAATTTATACGACATGGACAGTTGGATTTAGACTTTAGAAGTTTAGTTGCATAACTTCATTTTGGGACCTCGCTGAACATGATTATAACTTTCATGAAAAAAAACACAAAAACTTTAAAATAAATTGAACCACCAAAATTTTAAAATCAAGAAGTATGCACTACGCTAGTTGTATCCATTATTGTTTTGTATTGTTGTGAAGTAGTCTTGTTGCTAATGTGAATCTAGAGCCAATGCTTAGAGCATTTTCATATATAATATTTTTTATTCCAACCAAAATCATAATTATACAATTTAATTTTGTATAATAAGAAAGAAAAAAATGAAACAATATTTCTTACCATAAACTTTCATATTTCATTCTCATCATCATCTTCATCTTTATTATTATTTATGCTCTCCATCAACAATCTTTTTGTATTGAGTTTCTAATCTACCTCTCAACCACTCACACAACTCTTTAAAACCATTTTAATACAAATCTACCATTTAATTATATATATCTCAATGTTAATCAATTAGTGTCATAAGAACCATTATGTATCGTAAGTTAAAACACTATTAGAAAAAATGTCTCATTTATTTATATATATATATATATATATATATATATATATATATATATATATATATATATATATAATAATAATAATAATAATAATAATAAAATTTATTTTTAATACTTTATTACAATGGAAGCCCCTTTATTCTACAATTATGGTTGCGCCCGTCAACAAGAGTTGTTTTTACATTGATTTTAGAAGTTATAACACAAACCACTATCATAACAAGACATGCATAGATAATGGTTTTGGGAAAGATTTCCCAATTCTAACTTTATGCTCTACGGTGGTTCAAATTTTAGAATGCCTAATTAACATAAACAAAGGTTTTAGTAGAATTAATCGAACTAATCGTTAAATTTTTTGTATATTTATATCAAGGAGAGAGAGAGAGAGAGAGAGAGAGAGAGAGAGAGAGAGAGAGAGAGAGAGAGAGAGAGAGAGAGAGAGAGAGAGAGACTAACATTCAAATGTCGTAAATGAACTGAAAATTATCACAATCAAAAGAATTTTTTATAACAGAACCCGCCATATAGTAAATCAAAAGAGATTATGATATTTTGTATGATGAAATAATTCTAGAATTCCATTTAGTGTTGTTGTGCTATATATTAAGTAAGATGGTGTTTGGCAAAACAACTTATTAGGTTATTAGCAGTTTCACATTGTTTTAAGTTAAATTTTTTTTTTTGGATAAAAATAGCTTATAATGGTGACAAATCGATAATAAATTATTTTTTCATAGGTTAACCCCCTCTAACTTATTAGCTTATAAGCTAATAAGTAATAATTTTTTTTGCGAAACACCCCTAAATAATCGATAAAAGTTTTTCAGTTGTCTAAGCAAACAAAATTCCATTATTAGTCGAAAGAACGTATAATTATTTTTCTTTGTATAGTTTTAAGAAAGTTATATTCCAGTACACAAATCAAGTTCCACAAATGTACATTAATTATACGAATCCTAGACTTTTTTGAGTGTTTTTTTGGAGAGTGTTAATCACGTTATGTATATATTGTAATTTATATGTCTTTTACTATTATTAATAATGATGGAATGCAATTTTGGGAATTATGGTAAAATAAAAAGTTTTTTGGTATAGAAAATAATAAATTATGGGTAATGATGGAATAATTAGTTAATTACCCACAAGCTTCCTTTGGAAAACCCTACTTTTCTAGTAGTGAATAACATGTGATGATAAAGAGGAAAGAGCAAGCTGGAGAGTGTACAAAGACTGTTTGGTGTTGTCAACATGCAGAGAGGTTGTACATTATATGTTTGTTTTGGTTGTGTTGTCGTTTTTTGGAGACATAATTGTTAATGTTCATATTAAAAGTTTATATAGATATGAACAAAAAACATTACGTTTGGATATTTTTATATGAATTTCCACATTCCATAATAAATAAAAATAATGTAAGTAAAACATCAGATTTATTATATACAAAATACGTGAGTTATTCGATACAATTTCAATCCTTAAGATCTTAATCAATAATCAATTTAAGCACGTTTATTTTTTTTTTTTAATTTTTTTAAAAAAGAGTAAGTAAAAAAATCTCATAAAATAGAAACATAATTAAGAAATAGTTATGTATTAATTAATATCCCATAGGCCATAGTGATCTCAATATAACCGCAGTACCTAGGAGGCTAGGAGTGGACTATGTTTAGTTTATGAGGCAATTGGTAGTGTTTTAAGTTTTTTTCTAATAGTCTTTGAACTATTAAAACTGCAAGAAAATTCTCAAATGTCCAAAAAATGCTTAATTGTGGTTTTAAGCTGTAAAAAAAAAAAAAGAAAAAGAAAAACCATACCAAATATACATTGTTAAAAACCGAACCACAAGTGCATGAAACCAAGGGCATGATAAGTGGTTTCTAAGGGTTCCAGACCATTACTATGTTTCATTTCGTTAATGTCATTTTTTTTTTCTATTAAGATGTAATGACTATAAAATAAATGCAAACTACTATTTTATTGATGACACTATTATTGAAAGTATCTAACGTCTGCCACTGCATGAAACCGAACCACATAAGGGTGAACGGAATGGAAAGGCAGGTTGCAAATTTTTTGGGTGGTATCGTCGGGTTACCATTCCTTCCAAGCAAGCGGTTTAAGCGGGTTTGGAAAAAATAGTTTGAGCGGCTTTTAGAAACCGCAAGAAACTTTATCAATTTGCTTTGTGGGTCATGCATCTCCTTTTTCATTTAATTTTCAAAGAAAAAAAAACAAGAAGCTTAGCAATGCATATATGCAAATGTGACGTTTTATTTATTTGTTTTTTTTTTTCGACATAAGTTTATATATATATATATATATATATATATATATATATATATATATATATATATATATATATATATATATATATATATATATATATATATATATATATATATATATATATTACAACTCAAGCAATAATCACTTGTGCATTATGCATCAAAACTTTTATCAAAACAATTTTATATGTTTTTTAATTATTTTCTAAATTAGTTTGTATATTTTTAATATAATGTAAATTAGTTTTGTATAATTTTTATTAATTTGTGTTTATTTTAAAATAAAAAATTAAGTGAGTTGAGTGGGTTGGAAAAGATAAGATTTCCATGTATTGTGGGTTGAAAAAGATGGAAAAGAGATGAGAAAGAAATGCTAATGTGTCGCTGATATGACAGTGGGTTGAGAGGGTAGGACTCCCTCCACCCTAATAAACCGAAAAAATGCACCTTTAAAATATCTGCACCATTCGATTTCATGGTTGGAATAACAACATTTAAGGTTTGCAATTCGGTTCTGACCAATAATTACATCGTAATCAACCCTATAACACCTTAACATTTAATTTTTTTACAAAATTTTCTTCTAACCTTTTAATCAAAAACATGTCTTCTAGAATAGGCATTGAATTCAAAACTTTAACTTACTAACGTTCAATTAATTTTTAATAGGACTAAATAGATTATCAAGATGACCAAACTACATTTTCATAACTAAATAACATATAGTTTTCATGCTTTAAGTTATTTTTCGTTATTATACATTATTCTAAAAAAAATTTAAAAAAAAAAGAGAAAATAAAATAAAAAAATACAAAAATTGTCTTTTATAGTTTGCAAGAAAAACTATGATATGGTTTATAATTTATCAACTTGCATTGAAATGTCTAAAATTAAAATATTACTATAATTTTGGTCTTTAAAAACTTGAAAAGACTTTATTTACTCTTTTATTTTTTTTATTCATTTTATAATATCACTTATAATTATTTTATAATTAAAAAAATAAAGAAAATATCCACACACAAATATTATATATATATATATATATATATATATATATATATATATATATATATATATATATATATATATATATACTTTCTTAAAATAACTAAAATGATTGGTCCAGAATTAATCATAAATGCACACAATAAATAGTGAAACCATTTAAACCTAAGTCTATATATATATATATATATATATATATATATATATATATATATATATATATATATATATATATATATATATATATATATATATATATCGTGTGTTTCACCTAAGCCTGACAATGGAACGAGTTTTGACCCTGATCTACTCCAAATCCTTAAGAATTATATGGGTTTGAATATGGATGAGATTTAGAACCGGAAAATCGGACCGGAATCGGAATCGGGCCGGAACCGAAACCGTTGGAATCGTTAGAACCGGAATATATAGAACCGGTTCCAGTTCCGGGTTTAAAAATTAGCTTTATTAAGGTTCCAGGTAATCTGAGTTTGGGTCTATCGGGTCCGGGTAAACCGGCTCTAAAAATCGGAACCGGTGTTAAGAACCAGAACCACTTTTAGGGTCAGAACCGGATTTTGTGAAACGTTTAAAATATTACTGTAATTTTGGTTTCATATTCAATGAGTTATAGTCCGCCAAAGTCAGGATATCAATATGAAAAATTTCAAAGTTCAACCCACTACCAAAAAAATCCGGTTTTTCCGGGTTTTCCGTTTCTAAACCCACTTTATCCGGTTCCAAACTACCCACTTTGATGTTTCCGGGTTTTTCGGTTCTAGACCCACTTTACCCGGTATCGTACCCGGAAGTAAACCGGAACCGGTTCATACATACCGGTCCGGTTTCCGGTTCTATAAAATCCCGTTAACCGGTTCTGGGTTTTCTAGGTCCGGGTCCATCCGGTCCGGGTTTAGACCCACCTTCATCCCTAGGTTTGAAACATATTTTTTGATTCGTTTACCCGTTAACGACCCGTACTCGCTAACCCTTTTATTAAAAGGGTTAGGTATGAATCATCATCGATCCGCTCTATTTATAATCTGTCCCATATAAATTTTAGAATTATACGTTTATATTTTATACTATCTAAAGTTTAATTTTAATTCTAATAGAAAGTCTAAAGGGAAAAATCTAAAGTCCAAACCGTTTTTAAATAAGACTCAAGGAGCTGACTTCTAAACTTCCAGTTTTCTACTAAGAATTATGATGTCATCTCATTTATATTTCATCAAGTAATCATCGATTTTATTTATAAATTAATAAATTAATTTATCAACCGGAAGAAAGTTTGTAATTTCTATTCTCTATCACTTCAATCAACAGTCAATAATCAATCAGAAGTTACTATAATAGTGATTTTTAATTCCAATCGAAAGTCCTCAAGTACGTAATGAGTTTTCTAAATCAACATTTGTTTATTTAAGAAGTATTATTTTAATAATAAAGTAAAATGATTTTGATAATATAAAAACATACGGGTTACGGTTCCGGTTTGGATAGTTGTTGATTCAGTGGATAAGAATATGCGTTTGATTATTCAAAACCATACAGGTTACGGAGCAAGTTTAGATCGGATTTTGAAATTAATTAAAAGGGTTTGGATCAAGGTCGATTCTCTCCAAACTCGCCCCATTTCTAGGTCTAGTTTCTCCCTAGCCCTAGATCGATTTTCACTCTTCTCTCTCTTTCCTGTGTTATCGCTGATTGCAGATAGCGGTGCTGGCAGTGTGGAGACGACCGAAAAAGGGTATGCCATCGGCTGTGATATTGTACTGTGATGTAGTCTTCCCATGTACTCATATTCCCATATGATGACGGTAAGACCAACAATATAATTTCAATTGATGAACGATGGTGGTGGTGATATGGCTTGTTTTCAAGGTTTGATTAAGAGGTTTCGAGTTCTAAATCTAGAGAAACTTGTAAAGACAGATGATAAATATACATATGATGGACATGCACACCTTTTGAACATGCTCTCTCTCTCTCTCTCTCTCTCTCTCTCGATCATAGTAGCTGCACACTAAGTGTAATCGTGTTTGTTATTTCATCTTTGTAAGTTTATTTAACTAAGTTCCTTAAAGGGTTTTCCTTTTTTGCAAAAAAAAAAAAAAAGGGAATTTGTAGTTACCCGCCAAGTGTGTGTTGAATTGCCAGAATGAGTTTTTATTACTTTGCATGTACACAATCATTATATAATTTAAGGTGTCTAAGTTGATTTGAGTAATTTAAATGACTTTTTCTTCTTGTTTAAGTTACAACCCATAGAAAAGAACTTATTGGCATCTTGTATAATGAAAAAGATTAACATTCTGATCTTAACGCCTTCAAATGGGCTTTAAAGGAACCGAGTTTTTGGAGCCCTATTGTTCTATCTACGAGGAGATGCTTAGAAAGCATGACCAAGTGGGTTCAATCGATTCAATTAGGGGGTATTGGATGACATGAAAAGATCCTCATATACAAGTAGTTGAAGATACTTTCTTTATACTAATCAATAAAGTTTTATTGTGTGGATGTGTGTATTTGATTAAGAGGGGAAGAAAATAATGGTCGGGAAATGGGTTTTAAAGGTTTTCCAACATGAGAGAGAGAGTTGCAATCTGATTTTTTTTTCATCTAGGTTTAGAGTTACAGGTACGTTATGTGTAATTTGATGTTAATGTTTCACTAATTCTTATTCTATTTTTGACATGGATTTACCTCTCTGATCAATGTTTTTTTTATTTGATTGCAGGTGAAAAGTGAGGAAGAAGATAGAAAAAAAAGAGAAATAGAGTCACAAAGGGGGAGAGAGAGAGAGAGAGAGAGAGAGAGAGAGAGAGAGAGTGTGTGTGAGTGAATGAGGTGGAGAGATTATGGAGTGGTGGGATATTTTCTTTTTTTTAATTATAAAATAATTAAAATTAATATTAAAATTTTAAAAAATTAAAAAGGGTATAACAGTTTTTTCAGAGATCAAAATGGACCAAAACCACCAGCATTTCATATTTTTGACATTACATGCAAGTTAGAAACTTTTTAGATTCTATCTACAATTTTTACAAAACCATAAAAATCAATTTTGAAGTTTTGTCTAAAAATGATATTCATACCACCTAACAAGAATACTAACCAAAGACTTAGGGGCGTGCAAAAATTAATCGATCAAATTAGAACCGACCGATCCAATTACGAACCAACCAATTGGCTTGAATATCTAATTACAATTGGATTGGATCGAATGCGGAATTTCAAAATCCAATTGGATTGGATCGATTATTAGATCATCCTGAAAATCCAATGGATAACCGAACATATCTGATCCAATTAGATATCCGATATAATCCAATAAACATCTAATATTAGTATCCAACTCCAATTACTATTATTATATATTTAATAAAAAATTAAATTGAAAACTTGAAGTTCATGTTACTTTGTTAGTTTTATGTAACGTAATGTACGATTTTATTCTTAGTCATCATAGTTGTATTTGGTTATTTAATATAAAAAAATTAAAATTTGTTAGACAATGGATAACCATTTTATTAAACCAATAAAAAAATATTTAATGGATAAAACCGATTCAATCAAACATCTAACTAGATCAGTTCAGTTTAGATTTTTATATTAAATTGAATTGGACCAGTTGACAAAATACAAAATCAAATAGATGGTTAGATTAGATCGGTTCCATTGAAATCCATTGAACTCGAACCGATGAACAACCTAACCATTTTATTTTATTTTATTTTATTTTATTTTATTTTTTTTGAAGTAATGAAGTTTCACGTATGATTTCGGGATAAATGACAAAAGAAAAGATAGACCAATGGTAAATAAATGTTTACTAAAACGAGGTTAACGTAAAAAATGGATACAGAAGGATACAAAGTGAAAGTTAACTAAAACGTGAGGAGCTATTCTTGTAACTTAATCTAAACTTAAGAGTTGACCGTCAACTAGATCTCTCTCCACCACTCCTGGTGACTACTGCGCACTGTTTTTTCAGTGGCTTGATTGATGCCAAACGAGTCCCAACGATCTAAAATCATCAAACCCCTTTTAAATCACACAGCTCTCGAATCTCGATCTCAATTCAATTGAAATCACCGTCTCCTAGTTCTTCATTATCCCCGATTCTGGTTAATTTATTTCTCAAAAACCTAGATTTTCGGTGAGGATTTATTGTTTATTTGCACTTGGATGTGATTTGAGGGTTTGTAAGACTTTACATACGAGAAAATGAGAAGACAAAGGCCGGAGTTTCGGCGGCAAGTGAGGCGGCGGTTTTCGGGTATGTTTTGGTTAACATTATGTGGAGGATTGGCGGTTTTGATGTTGATCGTTTTGTTAAGTCGAGAGAGCACAAAACCTAGATCTAGATCCGTGCTATCTAAGGTAATTTGAATCAAATGTTTCAAGCAAATCACTTTCATTTTGAATACAATTAGTTTGTGCCCTTTTCAATTGAATGTAGCTTTCGAAATGTGGTAGAAAATCGATAACTAACTATTAGGATTTGTACATCCGTCCCTCACGCTAACTTAATTGAGATATAGTTGCTTTTTGTTTAGTGATCGTGATTGATTTCCTGATTATTGGAACATACTGAAAATCAGTTTAGATTGTTACTTACACGCTTGAGAGCTCTTGAGAAGTTAGGTGACATTGCAATATTATAACTTTTTAATGAAAGAACTCCTGTATGACTGTTTTATCTTTTAACTATCATTCTTCCAATTACATCTGCAAATCTGCATGATCAACTAAGTGCTCTAATAAGAAGTTAAGAATCAAAATCAGATTTTTCTCTTTCTTTTGGTAGATGTTACTACATAGGCATACTACATACTAGTTACTACATGTCCATTTGCATATTGTAGTTAAAAAATAAAAATCCATTGCATGAAATTCCTTTGTGTCTAAATCTTACTCCAAACAAACTTTTACTTTCTTTTTTATGAAGAGTTCTTATGGGCATGATAAAGTGATAGAAGGCCTTAACATCACAGCCGAAATGCTAAACCCTGATTCAATCACAAGACAACTTAATGACCAAATCTCATTAGCAAAAGCCTTTGTTGTAATTGCAAAAGAAAGCAACAACCTTCAATTCGCATGGGAACTAAGTGCTCAAATTCGAAACTCCCAAATCCTTCTTTCAAATGCAGCCTTAAGGCGGGCCCCACTAACCCTTCAAGAATCCGAGACAGCTGTCAAAGACATGGCCCTTTTACTCTTTCAAGCCCAACAACTCCACTACGATAGTGCCACCATGATCATGCGACTCAAAGCCAGAATCCAAGATCTTGAAGAACAAACAAGTTCTGTAATGGAAAAAAGCAACAAATATGGTCAAATCGCAGCTGAAGAAGTCCCAAAAAGTTTATATTGTCTTGGTGTACGCTTAACAACCGAATGGTTCAAACACTCTGAGTTACAGATAAAAAGTCAAAGTCAAAGTCAAACCCAAATCGAGACAAAACTAAAAGACAACAATCTTCATCACTTTTGTGTCTTTTCAGACAACATTCTAGCAACATCTGTAGTTATAAATTCAACCGCTTCAAATTCCTTAAACCCTGCTAAATTAGTCTTCCATTTAGTCACAGATGAAGTCAACTTTCATGCAATGAAAGCATGGTTTAGCATGAACAGTTTTCGTGGGGTGACAGTTGATGTACAAAAGTTTGAAGATTTCACGTGGTTAAATTCCTCTTATGTCCCTGTTCTTAAACAGCTACAAGATTCAGACACTCAGAATTATTATTTTTCCGGAAGCAACGATGGAGGGAAAACCCCGATAAAGTTCCGGAACCCGAAGTATCTATCGATGTTGAACCATTTACGTTTCTACATTCCGGAAGTTTTCCCGTCTTTGAAGAAACTCGTGTTTCTAGATGACGATGTTGTTGTCCAAAAGGACATTTCTGGTCTTTTTAATGTTGACTTGAATGGGAATGTGAATGGGGCAGTTGAGACATGTACAGAGACTTTTCATAGGTATCATAAGTATTTGAATTATTCACACCCGTTGATTCGGGCCCACTTTGACCCGGATGCATGTGGGTGGGCATTTGGGATGAATGTGTTTGATTTGGTGGAGTGGAGGAAGAGAAATGTGACTGGGATTTATCATTATTGGCAGGAGAAGAATGTGGATAGGAGTTTGTGGAAGCTTGGGACACTGCCACCTGGACTGCTGACGTTTTATGGGTTGACTGAGGCTTTGGATCCGAGGTGGCATGTGTTGGGGTTGGGGTATACGAATGTGGATGCACAGGTGATTGAGAATGGAGCTGTTTTGCATTTTAATGGGAATTTGAAGCCTTGGTTGAAGATTGGGATGGAGAAGTATAAGCCTTTGTGGGAGAAGTATGTTGATTATAGTCATCCTATGTTGGAACGATGTAATTTTCATTGATTTGGGTTTGGGTGTTGTTTTTTTTAATATTTAGATTTATGGGTAGTTGTTAGTAGTGTAAGATTTGGTTTGTATACTTTATTTATGGATGCTTTTGGATGTTAATTTATTAAATTATGTATGAGACCACACGTAACTATGTATCTTCAGCTGTTCTTATTCATCGTTGTTTTGAAAAATATATTATGGAAGGTAAGCAACTTGAAATTTTGTGTTTACTAATTACTGTTATTGTAAATAGTATTTGAACAATAGTTTGGCGAAGTGATCTTGAGAGTGAGAGTAGGAGTGGGTTTTCTATCTCATTTATGTCTCGAATATATTTAAAATCGGTTTTCTTTGTGACATTTAAATGTTGGCATTGAGATTTTTTCCGACTACTTGGGAATAGAAAGCTTTAAATTAAATCTAGTAGTATGATAAAGGATAAGATTTCGAAACCTTGGGTCCATGGAGGTTTTGTTTTTTTTTTTTAATCCATTAAACAAAGTTTTTATCTTACAAAATATTGGATTTTAAATTCCTTTCCCGTTCTTAAGTTCAACTTAACGACAGAAAAAAATGAAAATGAGTGGAAATAAGAAGAATATAAAAGAAATTTGTGTTTCCGAACTTCGTTAAATGAATGAAGTGAAACGAAATAGAGTGATTACTTTCCCTCCTAATTTTCCTTCCAATTTAGGAGGATTTGAAAAAAAAAAACAAAATAATTAATTTTTTTCCACTTCTCTTCAACTCGGAAAGACAAAAAAAAAAATATTTGTTTTCTTTTCCTTTCTCTTCTTTTCTCTTCTGACTTTTTTTTTTCTCTTTCTCTTTTTTTTTGTTAAGTTTCGGAACTAGACAATGTATCCTATCAATCAAGGGATTCCATGATATTTTACTTTTAAATGCATTCAAATCCTACGGATTTCTTTAATCCAAACGTACACTAAAATGTATTTGACAAAATGAGACAGAACTACGAAAATGAGATTCGATAACACAAAATTTGTTGAGATTACAAGAATAGAGAGTGTTTTTTTTATTGTGATTCAACCAAACAACAACAATGTCGAAACATCCCATGATGATGTGGTAAATAAGAGGAATTAAGATGTAGGTAGTGAGCCTCTACCCAAGAATATTGAGATTGCTCTCATTGATAACTTCCGACATAAAAGAAAAACAATGAATCAACATTAGAAGTTTCTTGAATAACAATAGAGTTTTTGACATAAAGCCCCCAAATTTACCAAAAGAAAAAAACGGTTATGTTCAAAGTCTATTTTTTTGTCAAAAAACCCCCCAAATTTTCATTAATCTTGAACCACCACCAACACAACCTATCATCTTCATACCAACTTTCCACCTTATACTCTTCTCCACCCTTAGACCCATTATAGCCACCTTCATCTATCTTCAACCCAAAACCGTACCAGAACCATCATTCTCCAACCTTTTCCACTCCATTTACCTACACACTTGACACCATAAAACCTGAAACAGTCATCACTCATTGTCATTTCCATCACACAACCAAGACCACAACCACAAGCTTTTTCAGTCTAAGGTAACACCAACACACCAAAATCAGACCTGGTAGAGCCTCAGTTAACCATCAGACCCGCATCCACCTTTAACCACCAACAACCCAACACATCGATTTTGACATTGGAATCGGGTGTGGGGCTATTCGAATCAGAAAGAGAAGAGGAAAGGGGAGAAATACCTGCAATCGAATCTAGAGAAGAAGAAGCGGCGAATTTGGTGGTAGTGTGAGCGATTTTGAGAATGAAAAAGAGTGTGACTTGTGCGAATTAGTGATCTAAATCAGAAGAGAAAGAAGAAAATTCAATTGATTTTAGAGAGTGAGAGAGCTGCATTTTTTATTCTTGTTTCTTTGGCTCCTGTTGATTGAAGTTGAAGAAGCAGACGGTGATGAAGGGCAAAATCGAAGATGGTGATCGTCGGAGACGACTGCTGACGATGGTGGTGGCCAGCTACACACATGTGATGGTGGCTAGGGTTGTCAAATCGGGCAGTCGTGTTGTGTTTTTGTCTGACACGACACGACACGACAAGATTTTGTATAACATGAACACGACACGACATGATGTCGTGTTTTTTTCATTAACACGAAAATGAACCAATTAAAAGACGACAACACGACACGACACGACAAATGTAATATTACATAACTATTAGTGTATTTCATTCATACATAAAGATATATAACACGAAAAAAAACGACAAACACGAAGAACACGACAACCACATGCTTAATCATGTTAATTTCGCGTCGATTTACGAATACGAACACGAACACGACACGACATCGTGTTTTTTAATCTTGACACGAAAACGACATGAACACGAACACGAATTCGAATTTTGATTTCGTCCCGATTTCATTTTGTTTCGTGTATTTTTGTCGTATCGTGTTATAAATTGACACCCCTAATGGTGGCTGATTTGTAGATGGGATACCGGCCATAAAAGGTAAAATAAGGATAAATGGCAAAATCGAACAAAGTTTATGGTATTTGAGGCATCTGTGAAAAAGAAATATATATATATATATATATATATATCTTTGTGAACTTAAGGGTTTTTATGTCAAAAATCCATAACCATATGAAGAGTAAATTACACGAATGGTCCCTATGGTTTGGGGTAATTTGCGTGTTTGGTCCCTAATTTATTTTTTTAACTCGAAAGGTCCCTACTGTTTGTTTTTGTTACGCGCTTGGTCCTTGTCTTACCCCTCTCGTCTTATCTTACCTACCTCAATATTTTTCTCTATTTAAATAATAGTATTTTTAGGTAAAACATGGATCAAATGCGTAACAAAAACAAACAGTAGGGACCAAGTGTATAACAAAAACAAACAGTAGAGACCTTTCGAGTTAAAAAAATAAGTTAAGGACAAATTACCCCAAACCATAGGAACCATTCGGGTAATTTACTCCGATATGAAATCATGCATAAACGACCATACAACCCATTTTATTTTAAAATGGCATAGGTGTTAAGGAAAAGGGCTAGTCCAAATTCTATAACTGGGCCTTGTGCACACTTGTTGGACTATATCCGTCAAAACGTTATGGCAAATGTTTATTTATAATGGTTTTAAGTGTTTAAATTATGGTGGCTACAAGTCACTGGATAGATTCATATATACATTAAAAAAAAAAAAAAAAAAAAAAAAAAAAAAAAGAAAAAAAAAAAAAAGATGACCAATTATAACAGATTAACAGTGCAAGCCAACTCTCATATCGAATGCACATCTCTTCTCCTAAAAGCAATCATTGAAGAAGCAACCATTTACTACCCATATGGTTTTTAAAAATAGATGATGATGATGATGATGATGATGATGTTATTCACCAATACAATCCAATAAACGCTAGGGATTCGACAAAGTGTGCAAGCCTTGAAATTTCCAATTGGTGATTGTAATTCAAAATCCAACAACAGTGTCTCATTTTAGCTAGAAGTGACCAGCCTCGTTCAAAATTTAAGATTTCGTTGTTTAAATTTCTCTTTCAACTCTATTTAGGTAGTTAATCAAGATTTAATGACAAAATTAAAGTATTAGTTTCAGTTTCTAGTCTCTGTGTCAAGCCCTTCAATAGCATGCTCAATCTTCAAAAGTACACGATACAAGATCAGATAAAAAGTGGACTCGATGAACTTTTTAGGGTTCTTATTGTTAATGGAGATGTGGAGAGTACTTTTTTTTTTTTGAGAGACGAGGGATCAATAACAAGTATCTATCTTGCCTTCCATCTTTTAGTTTTAGGGTGAGAAATAGATATATTTTTTAATTGTGTCACATTGATATTACTCTAGATGTAAGTCCATGCGAATCAATTTCATCTAAATTTACGATATATTAACACCAACCATTAAATACTTATGTTATCTATTTAATTGAGAATGATTTGATGCATAAGATATATGATAAAAGATTGATAGTGGACATGTCAACAATCTTTAGGTGGTGATTAATACTTAAAAATAGTGTGTAATATACAAACAGAACTTCAACAAAATGTGTAACTAGACATTTGGAAATCTGGTTACAAGTTTCATTTATTTACAATTAAAGCAAATATATTAAATATTTATATGTCCGTTTAATTAGTAAGTGATAAGAATATGATAACTATACGTATAATCTGTTTAACATTTGATCAGAAATTAACAATAAATGTTTGTTGAATATCTATCTTATATTAAAATTTAGTAATTATTATTTTTACGATTTTACATTTACTCAATATTAGGTTTTTATCTAAAAAAATCAAAGTTTACGATTTTTAAGTACTGTGATGCCGGCTTTTCAAAACTTCAAATTGTCCGTTCTATATTTTCATTCGCAATTCACATTTCAAATCACATCAAATTCCATTATTACCCTTGTCACCGGAAAGAACACAATGACCAACAAGGACAATATAGTAAATTCACCTTCTCGCAGGCGCAATATCCTTTTTAGCCTGCATATTTTGAGCGGAAAGTTTGTTTTTCTTCTCAACTTTCTCACAAATACAACATATCCAACAAACGGAAATCTCTCACTCACACACACACACACCCACACACACTCTCCACCATGATCTCCGATCAAACTCGCCGGCAGAAGTCGCGAGAACGAGAAGTGAGCTCTCGGTATCTTTCACCCATCGCCACACCATCATCACTACCACAATCTCCAAACCATAACCATACTCTTTCTAACCCTAAACAATCATCATCAGCCAAACACAAACATACTGGATTTATTCGTGGACTATGGCCTTCTTCTACTTCCCATTCATCAAAATCACAGAAAGAAAATCCACCAAACACCACCGCCACCGCTGTCACAACTCTTTCCGATAATCTTGGTAACGAAAGAAAAGATGGTGTCAAAAGATCCGGATACTCGATGTTTCTCAGTAAACAAAAAAGTTGCAGGGAGTTCAGACATTCGGAGAGCCATTCCAGTACAAAAAGCTCCTTCAAGGAGCATCGAACGCCCGTTTACAGTGGAATCGGAAAGATTATTCCGGGAAGATCATCCATTTCATCTTCTGTATCGTCATCTTCCTCTTCGAAGTCATCAGATTTTTTTGACTCGCACCAGGTTATACAGCCTGGGAGATTATCAGTAGATGAAAACGCTCTTCGCCGGAGATCACCATTTTATCCGATGAAGTTGGATTCTTCCACCGATAATTCAGAAATAAGTGATCTTGGTTCTGGGAAAAACTCTCTAGCGTCATATATGTCACCCACACTGAGTTCTATGAACTCTGGATATGAAGTTTCATCGAAGTACATGAACTCATCAATAACATCCATGCATAATTCTCCCAAGAAATGTAGGGTTAAGACAGCTATGAAAAGGGCAAATTCTGTGTCTTCTCCACATGAATGGGATTCATCCCCATCGAGATCGGGATCATTATCACCGATATATCCATCATTTTCAAGCTCCAAGCCTCCTAGTTCATCCAAGGGTAAGAAGAATCTTCTGCACATGGGTTTGGATTTGATCAAGGGTAAGAAAGGAGGATCAAAGCTGCGTTCTTCCTTGTGTTCGGAATCAAGTAAAGATACAATAGAGGATATTCATCAGTTGAGATTGCTGCAGAATAGTTGGATGCAATGGAGGTATGCGAATGCTAGAGCACAAGTTGTTCATGATAACTTAGTTGTCCAATGTGAGGTATGTATAGTATGTATGCCACTTCTTCAATAAAATCAATTTTATGTCACCTTTAGTTTATTTGACAATTGACCTTCAAACTGAATCATTATAAAACATAAAATATATGAGGATAGATTGTCGAGAATGTATGTTCTATATATACAGACTCCTTTTTAATCAAAATATACTTTTTATTGCAGAATGATTTGTTATATACAAGGGAGAGTATGGAAAAGTTGAGACAATCAGTGGTACAAAAGAGGTTACAATTACAAAAAGAAAAGCTAGAAATGAAACTTAATTTGATCCTACATTCTCAAGTCAGTAATCTTTCTATTACCTATATACAACATAATATGATAAAGTGTACATTTTACATTCATTTAATTCATGATCAATGACTATTTGCTAGACCAAAATGTTAGAGGCATGGGGAAACATTGAAAGGGGACACATTGTGAATGTTTCCATGATGAAAGATTATTTACACGCCGTTGTTTGCAGGATACCCCTTATTGAAGGAGCCAAGGTAACAAATTCTTTAGTTTGATAAGAAAACCATATATATGATTCATAAAGTAAATATTAATACGTGCAAGGTTTTTGTATAGGTGGATCTTGAATCAGCTTCAATCGCTTTTCGATACACATCAGATTTGGTTGACACAATCAAGTCCGTTTTATCTTCAATTTCTCCCATGGTAAGCTATTCCTAGATGCCAATGTACTCTTTCATTTGTATTATTATTGTGTGTCGTGGAACTATTTTTTGTGTACAAAGTGCATATAATATTATCTCTTTGTTACTGTTGTAAACTAATGACACAGGCACCTAACACCATCATCACACTATCAGAGCTAGTAGAGATTGTAACCCTGGAGAAGTCATTACTACAAGAATGTTTAGAGCATTTAAGAGTCATTTCAGTATTAGAGGTAAGAGATATAATCACTTTCTTGGTTACTTATGAGTTATGACTCACACTATTTAATTATTTGATCATGAGGTGACATGTTTTGATGAAATTTATTATTGTCTAATATGATTAAACAGATCCAAGAGAGGGATCTAAGGTGTAACCTTATTACAATGGATTCGTTAAAAGAGCAGCAACAATGACAACAAATTAACCGCTATGTAAGCCCCATGACTTACAAGCACAAATAATGATCTTAACAATTGGAAGCCTAGCTAGCTCAGAAGTTGGAGTTTGTACATGATGAACCAAATAAACACTTTGAGTTTGAATTTTATAGTTATGTATCACTTTCGATACTTCAAAAAGCTATATATATATATATATATATATATATATATATATATATATATATATATATATATATATATACTCCAATATTATTATATTGTTATATTTATAGAAAAATAAAATATACTGCTTATTGGTTTTATATATATATATATATATATATATATATATATATATATATATATATATATATATATAAAACCAATAAGCAGTATATTTTATTTTTCTATAAATATAACAATATAATAATATTGGAGTAGCAATTAAAAGTTCCTTTTCACTTTTTAATTTATGTAACTGAACCGGACATGCACAAATACCATCCAACATATATGATGTGCATCCAAAGAAAACTCGACATCATTTGTAAATGGCGAGATTAATTAGTTTTAATATTTTGACATTTTACTTTGGAAACTCTATCTAGTTATAGCAACTCCTGTTCTTATTCATTATTGGACAGAACATCTCAAGATTGATTTACATTCTGTGACATGGTTCTTGTTCAAATTTTAGTTGTTTATTATGTATGTTCAACCACTCATCTGGTTGCTGAAATTTTCATCAAATGACTATTAGTAATTAATTTCGCTTTTAAAGTTTATACAATCCAAGTTACATGTAGGCATGTCTTTGATCCATAAGTACTATCACATTATTGATGAAGGTAGTCACCACAATCGATTCTTAATGTTCCATAAATAAAGAATTTGAAAGCGCTAGCTAGTGCTACCCATGTTCCTTGTTGATCACCCGGCCCATAGTATTAGCCATAAAATCAAGAACACGCTCTCTATAAAAACAATTGAGATTTTATACCATTAGTTGTTTTCTAAAAAAAAAACATACTTGTTTTTAATATTATTAATTTTTAATTTTTAATTACATATTCATATAAAAAGTTATCTATGTTATTCACATAATTTCTGCTTAAGTTTGATCGAATTAGCAACACAAATATATGATTTGAGAAATTATGAGAACCATATAGAGTGATTTAACAAAATAAATGATGGCACATCTCAATCATTTTTTTAACGGACATCTCAATCGTTATTATTGGTTTATATAATAAGTAATTTTGATTAAAAAATAACATAAAAAATCAGATTAATAGTTTATGTATTTTTCGGCACAATATTTTGGACGCCAATTATATGCAAAGAATCATATCCATTGACTTTGCAAAACTTAATGGCTCTCCAATATCTCAATTGCAACATGACAACATTTCTTCTTCCTTCATTAATCTTGCATAAAGATATCTCTTCTTTAAAGAAGAGAAACTATACCCAAAATCCCACCTCTCAAATTCTTTTTTCAGACAACATGAACGATTTATTTTCTAATTCTTTTAAGCAATATCTAGATTTAAAGAAACAAGCATACCTTGACGACATAGAGGGTGGACAGGGTGGGGGTGGTGTCCAAAATGAAACAGTTGATCTTGACAAGTTCTTCCACGACGTCGAGAATGTGAAACAAGACATGATGATTGTTGAAAATCTCTACAAGAAGCTCCAAGATTCAAATAAAGAGAGCAAGACGATCCAAAATGCCAGTAAGATGAAGCAGCTCAGATCCAAGATGGATTCAGATTTCACACAAGTGTTAAAGCATGCAAAAAACATCAAGGGCAAGCTAGAAGCACTTGAAAAGTCTAACCTTGAACACCGGAAAATCGCAGGTTGTGGACCTGGGTCGTCGGCTGACCGGACCCGGACATCCGTCGTCGGTGGTCTGGGTAAGAAGCTCAAGATCATGATGGATGACTTTCAGGCGTTACGAGTTCAAATCAACGATGAGTACAAGGAGACTATGGGGAGAAGATACTTCACCATCACCGGTGAGAAATCCAATGACGAGTTAATTGATAGTTTGATAGCTAGTGGAAAAGCTGAAGATTTTGTTCAGAAAGCAATCCAGGAACAGGGTCGAGGTCAAATCGTGGACACGATCTCCGAAATCCAAGAAAGACACGATGCAATTATGGAAATAGAGAAGAATCTGATCGAACTACACCAGATCTTCTTGGACATGGCTGTGTTAGTTGAGGCTCAAGGACAACAACTGAACGACATCGAGAGTCATGTGGCCCATGCAAGTTCATTTGTCCGACGTGGGATAGATCAGCTGGTGGAAACAAAAGACTTGCAAAAGAGCTCCAGAAAATGTACTTGTATTGCCATTGGTCTCATCCTTAGTATCGTTTTCGTTTTCATTTTGTTTTGCTCGCTTCAGTTATCAAGATTCTAACATTTATAAGTTTTTTATTTGAATGTTTTGTTTATTTTCCCCTCTTTGAGGTAATATTTTTTAATTTTTTATCCCACTTTTTGTTTTCAAAATCTTGGCTAATGGTATTGGTGGGTTTGAATTCTTATGCGGAACTTAATAGAAAGAAACATATTATTTACACAAAAATCTTTAAACTAATTTTGTATTTTCCTACATATATTTTCTCAATGACTTTGTATGTTATGTATATTTGTCTGTTATTCAAATGATTTGTCTCTTTTATATTAATAAAAAAAACTTATTAAACTACTAATTATTTGATATTAACTTGAATACTAGGTCCTGAGTGTTTTTGTTTTTTTTATAGAGGCATAAAGTTATGTTGATCTATAAAAATGGTATTAAGTTTTTTTTTTTTTTTTTTTTTTTTTTTTTTTTTTTTTTTTTTTTTTTTTTTTTAAGTTATGTTGATCTGTTAAAAAAATTTATTCTTTGATTTTGATCTGCTAAAAATGGTAAACCCTTCTTTCTCTCCTCTCTATGCAGGTCAAGGACATGCTTCTTTCCCTTTCTGAATAGATCCCAGATACACCGCAAGATCGATGAATCAACCTGTAACATCCCGAAATATCAAGAGTAGAGTTGAAGGGCTAAAAGAGTAAATTGAAAAAAAGGAACTCGGCGAGTCCATGGGTGGACTCGGCGAGTAGGGTCACGAATGGGTCGCGTGTTAAGTGGCCGACTCGGCGAGTCGGCGGCTGGGCTCGGCGAGTAAGCGCTGAGTGGAGAAAACCCTAATTCTCGGGGTTGAGCCCTATATAAAGATCATAACATCCATTCCCCCAACCTCTTTACTCTTCCTCAAGTCCAGAAACCCTAACCTTCGTGTGTGAGTGGATCAAGTTGCATTTGGAAGCTTGGAGAAGCAATTGTTGAGGAAATCTTGAAGGGTAGGAGGCTTGGAGCAAAGGGCTTTGCTTGGATTCGAGTTTCCTTGCTGTTGGGGCGTTCTTTTGAGGTATTATCTCGTTCTTGGGCTGTTACTCATATAGATTCTTCATTTTTGGAATGGGTGAGAGGTTTGGCTTGTGGTATCTTGGGATTAAAGGATAGATCTGAGGTTGCTACCTCAGATCTGGTAGGGAGAAGGTCTAGAGTGTATTAAAGTCCCTGTGTTTGAGTGTTTAGTGAAGCCATCATGTCCCAAACCCTAGCCCTAAAGTGTAAAAGGCCTAGATCTCTTTGGATTCACGTAAAGTTTGCCACTTTACGTGATGGATGGGTTGTAGGAGGCTAGATCTACGTTTTGGATCAATTGCATGGCCTGGAATGCTTCGGTATGGATTCAGACCGGTGGTACTCGGCGAGTCACATGGGTAGACTCGACGAGTTGCTTGAAGATGAGCTGGAACTCGACGAGTTGGAAGAACAACTCGGCGAGCTGGATGAAGATGGTCTGGAACTCGGCGAGTTGTAAGAACAACTCGGCGAGTAGGTTGAATATAGCCTCAGACTCGGCGAGTCTGTTCTTGGACTCGGCGAGTCTTGTCGAAGAGTCCCAATCTTTTCTGGTTGAACCGTGAATCAGTGAGTCAAGGGATGACTCGGTGAGTTGTGTGTGTGTGGACTCAGAGTTGTTGGACTCGGCGAGTCTCGGGGTGACTCGGCGGGTGGGGTCGCGGATTGAAGGAATGCTGAGCATGGGGACTCGGCGAGTCATTGGGTTGACTCGGCAAGTAGAGTCAGTCAGGGGTTGACTTTGACCTTGTCCTTGACCAAGGGTTGACCAGTTGATTTCCCAGGACATTTTGGTAATTGTTGGATATTGTTTTGAGTTCAGTGCTTTGGTGGTTGTCCAGTGGTGGAGATCGTATCAGTGATCAGAGCAGCTTGGGTTATCTGTTCAGTCGGCAGTTTCGAGGTGAGTTATCCTCACTATATCAACAAGGTCTAAGGCACCAAGGCCGACCCTTATCGGATTGAGATCCGGGTATTTGTTGTTATGTTATTGCTTGATATGGTTGCATCCTGGTAGCTAGGATGGTATATGTTAGAGACCTGGTTGAGATCAGTATCCTGAGAGATAGGGTGATGCTATGCTAGTGACCAGTTAGGTCGGTATCCTGGTTAGGATGATGATATGTTATGTGATCTGTTTGATCTGCTTCTTGACTGTGAATTGCTATATGATTGTATGTTGATGTGCACATGGTTGTTTGGACTGGAGTTGGGTTGAGGCGGGTCCTGCTTTGTGCTGTAGGCCAAGATACCCAGGGCGGACCGGTTGTCCCGAAGGCCCAGCGAGCGGTCCGGATAGGCTGTAGGCCCCAAGAGGGCGGAACAGACGTGTCGAGGCTCGGAGAGTGGACCAGGCCGACTGAAGGCCCGGTGCGGCGGACCAGTCATACTGTAGACTTAGAGAGTGGACCAGGTGGATTGAAGGCCCGGTGCGGGCGGACCAATCACACTGCAGACTCGATGTATGTGGTTAGATTCGGAGAGTGGACCAGGTGGATTGAAGGCCCGGTGCGGGCAGACCAATCACACTGTAGACTCGAGGTATATGAGTAGATTCGGAGGGTGGACCAGGTGGACTGTTGGCCGGTGCGGCGGACCAGTCCCACAGTAGACCTGAAGTGCATGGCTGTTCTGTGATCGGATATGTATGACATGTTATGCGTGTATGGTATATGTGGTTGGTATTTTGGGGATATCTCACTAAGCTTTCGGGCTTACAGTTGTGGTTTAATGTTTTTCAGGTTCTTCAGGAGACTGTGGCAAGGCGAATACGTGATCGTACCGCTCGTGTTTGTATTGTGATGAGATTCTGGGAATACTTAAAATAAATTGTATTGAAAACCTTTTTGTAATAACTTTAATGGAATCAGGTTGTTTTCGAAAATTTTTAAATTGGTTGAAATTTTTGGTCGTTACACAACCATCTCCTTTTTTCTTTAGATCAGTCACACTTCAGCAACTTCTTGGTTCTTGGTTGCTGGTCAAAATCAAAGAATAAAAATTCATTTCGTTTTCTCTCCCCTCTTCGTCTCTCACCCTCCTTGAAAGCTCGAGGACACATTCCTTTTTACCCTTCACTTTTTTCGATTTGAAGTGATGGAGAAGGACTTGATGGCGTTGGTTTGTGATGAAGTTGAACAAGTGGAGGTTCAATGTAGGCTGAAAAATGGGATGGTGGTGGTGATCGGCTATGAGGAAAATGATGAACGGGTGGGGTTTAGCTAAAAGGATATGGGCCTTGGTTGTTGGTGATTTGTTTTACTAATTGTATTTAAGTGTAATGGGTTGACTTATTGACTAAAAATCAATCTTGATGAATATTAAACAAGTAAGGAAGGTGCGGAGTGCACACTTGTTTAAGTTTATTCAAAATTAAAAGTGGATTGTCATTTAGGGGCGAAGTCCCTGAACGAACAGGGGTCCGGGAGCAACGCCTCAGGGAGCGGGGGCGAAGCCCTTCAACAGTTTCGACTATTGAGAAAACTGTTTTATGACAGTTTTGACAGTTTTCAGACAAAGAAAGTTTTTAACCAATTTTTGGTCAGTTTTCTAGTACTCACGAAATTCATACATTTTCATTCTCTGTTATTTTCTCTTATGAGTCTTATCCAATTAAAGATTAGGGAGTATCACCCAAATACTTTGATTTGAAAGTGGAATCACAATTCTGAGAATATCCAAGTGTCTTTATTACCTCGTATTTCTAACATTGGCTAATGCAATAAGGGTGCATGTTGATCGAGATGATCTATCAAGATGATATGATATAGAGATGGGGATGAACTGTGGGTCGGAGATGGTGAAGTTGCTTGCAAAGCATGTCGAAACCTCGGATCCATAGGAGGCCTTTTAGAAAAAACCTCGTTATGGAAAAAACGTGCATTTTCAAGCATTATCACGTTATTTGGCCACCAAGCTTTTCACAACCATCTAGGTCGTTTTCGTGGCATCTACACCCCGCCCTGATGCCATGGCACGCATTGGCGTGTTATTTAGGACCTTGGTAAATAATGAGATTACGTTCAAACGTTTGTGTATATGGAAATTATATTTGTTTTTAATTATGTTATTAATGGCTAGACTAGTTTTTTGTGTTTCTATTAATTGGTTGGAAATATAAGTATGGAATATGTATATGTTTATTAGATATTATGTATTCTATATTTGACTTAAAACCAAACCTAAACTGATACTGTCATTTTCTTATATTTTAAAACCGAACCCAATATCCAAACTGTTGGGTTTGGGTTCGCAGTTTTAATGGCTGGTTTCGGTTTGAATAACAAACCCAATTACAACCTAACTTGGTGAGACTTGATGTTGAAATAAATAATGGTTTTATAAAATATAAAATCAAACTAACATTTTATTTATTTTCATATTGGATATATTTTGTTGTATTCTTGTCTTTGAGGTTTCGCAGGTTAAGTTATGGAACGGTGAAGGGTATAATTTGTAAATTGAGCATATTTTCTGGGTTTACATGCGGATCTTCAGATCCCGTGTGACCTGGATACTAAACAAGTGGAGAGAGCTCATTCACAAGTTCAATTAGTTTTTCATATGCTCTCATGTTCTTTCATTATATCTTCTCTGATAGGGTTTGTTCTTAGGGTTTGTACAAACGGTTATCAAATCTTATATATATGTTAGTTTTAGATTGAGAGATTTGTACAGAGAGTAGTGTAGGTTTTTTTTAGTGAGGTTTCCCCTGTAAGTTGATGAAAATCATATGTCTATTGATCCTCAAATGATATAATAGAATATATGATGTTGGGAAATCGTGTTTCTAAAAATTTTCACATGGTATCAGAGCTGTAAGGCTCCGATTCTGGTCTCTGATCGTTCGTCGAAGCTTCGTCTTCTCTGTGAATCAAGGTAACTATACTTGTTTCTTTTTTATCATAACTGGATCTTCACATCTGTTTAGATCTAGTTTTTCCTTTTGAAAACTAGATTCTCTTCTTACAATTCGTGTGAAAATATAGGGTTTCTGTCTCGTTTTTTTTATAGATCGATTTGTTCTTTATTGTGGCTTCGATCTTGGTTACTCTAAGTTGTATGTGTCTCTTGCAAATTACGAGACATGTTCTTGGTTTCTTGTTCTTTTGTTGACTGGAGATTGCTCTCTTCTATCGGATCGGTCGGTTGTTCTCGCTAGGAATGAGCAAAACCCGAACCAAAAACTGAAAAAAAACGACATAACCAAAACCAAAGCAATAACCAACGGTTTAGGTTTGAAATTTACAAAAACCAAAAAATAACGGTTGGTTCGGTTTTGATGTAAAAAACCACCCGTAAAAACCGAACCGACCCACATATATATTATTTATTATGTTTTAAACTTTAATTTTAGACTTTATCCCTTTTATTACTTTATGTTTATTTATAACAAACTGCTAGTAGTGTTAAACTTCGATCTTTCGAACACTTTTATGCTGAATACTAGAATCCGTATTATTTATTTTAGTATATTTAAAGTAGATACAATACTATTTATCGCAATGTACTTTCACTAGGTGTGAACCCAAAAACTAGAAAAAATACAGGAGCTCATAAACCCATGGTTTAAAACCGAGAACCCATAAACCCAACCTGGAAAACCAAAAAACCGAACCTATATGGGTTTAAAAACCGAAAAACCGACTTTCTACGGTTTGGTTTGGTTTGGTTTTAGCCAAAAAAACGTGTAACGCCCGTAGATCCGGGCTAGTCAATTTAGAGGCAATATGGATCGAAAACGACTTTTCGACAAAAGATTATTTAGAATAAATAATCTTAACCAATTTGTAGAATATGTCACAAGGTTTCCGTACATATAAAGAACGTCGAAATCCAAGTTATAACGAAAAAGTTATGGCCCATCGAAGTTTCATGACGGAACCGGCACGGCACCTGGAAGCGTAAATAGTGAATTTACGATGGAGGACTTTTTAGTCTTAGTGATCTAAACGAAAGTCGTAGAATATGTTAAACTGAGAAAATCCATAAAAAGAACGCCCAAATCTGACTTCGTATGAAGAAAGTTATGATTTTTCTAAGATTCGGCTTAGCAGTGCACGGCCCGAAACTCGAATTTTAGTTCGAGCGGTTTTTGACTTATGCGACCTAAATGAGAGTTGAAGATATCATTAATAGGAACTCAACGGTAAAAAGATAGACAAAAATGGAGTCCGTATGAAGAAGTTACGAATTCTTTGCGGTCATTTAACAGTCTAAACGCCTCCTACTGTTAAATTTGAGATCGGTCGAGAATTAGCCGACGGAGTCTAAATGAAAGTTGTAGATATTGATTTTACCTATGCGTTGAAAAAAAGAACATCGAAAACGGTGCTCGTATGCGAGAGTTATGATTTTTCTAAGTTTGAAGGCTGATACGCGATAGGGGGTGACGTGGCACCACCAGAATTGGACACGTGGCACCACCAGAAGGCTGCCACATGCCCCAACTCGGCGAGTAGGTCCTCCTACTCGGCGAGTGCATCAGGAATTTAGCCTATAAATAGAGGTGTCGGGCATTCACTTCTCTTCACACCTTCAAACCCTTATTTATCTCTCTAGTTTCTCTCTCTAAAGCCCCAACCCCCCCCCCCCCCCTAAGGTCTAGGTAAACCCCCTAGCACCCGAAGGAAGCCCCAAGGCGGAGCCCGATTTCCAAGGAAACCCGCTGTAAGTGAGTTGTACCTAACCTATCTTTAGTATAACTTATGTTTTAATATAGTAACATTATTAGGACCTTAAAATAATTATTTGGGCTATTATTATGAGTTATATAGAGTGTTGTTTAACGCTTATATAATAATAATAATAATAGCTAGACTATTAATTAGTCACGGTTAACGTTAGACGAAACCATAGTGGTATTGATACTAGGTTTTATCGAGAGATAATTGTTTTGAGATAACGAAGCGCTGCTCGAAGGCAGAATCACCACCTTTTTCAGGTGAGTGCATAGTTACTTTCAGCTTACACATAGATATGAAGTATTTTATATAAATTTTCTGCTATGTGTGCATATTATCTGAATACTTGCTATCTATGCTGGATGAACGTTTTATACATGTTTTCAATGATTTAAACTGTGTATGTATTTTATATCTACAAAATATGTTGGGTAAAACATGGGTAGATGTAATAGTTGTTGTGTGACAAAATAAAATAATGAGAGGCCTCGTTTTAGATGTTATTGATGATCCAGTCATCTAGCGGAGTATAGATGACGACCACGGACTATTCTAGACAGTCCAGTGGAACACTAGCAGGCTCGCAACCTGTAGGTGTTTATTTGAACTGTGTGCTCACCAGATGTACTCCATCCCCCACATGGTTTCCTTAAGGACATTTATTACTGAGGAATCCCCTTAGGAGTAGTGTCCATCCCGATGATAGTCCTTAGACTAGGTCCCTTGTGTTAGATGTTTTAGGGACGTAAAGTGAGGATAACGGGAACGGGTAATCGGGTTTGTTTGGTTTGATAAAGTTAATAAACTTATTTATTGTGGGTTGAAAACCCTATGTGCTCACCAGGCTCCCAAGCCTGACCCACTCAGTTTCTTGTATTACAGGTAGTGGCGCATGAGCACAGATGTGATGTCTTGGGATGAGAGATTAATGGATTTTAGGCCTGTAAATACGGAATAATGTAGTAAGGTCTATATTGTATTGTTTATGCTTATGATCTGTATCGAACATGACATCCCGAGTCTTTTTAATGAAATACATTTCTACGGAAATGCTTTTGATAAATCTTTATCATATATTGTTTTGGGACAAATTTCGCAACACTTTTATTTAAAATATTACTATGATTTTTAAAGAAAGCATAAACAAAATCGGTTTTTTCTGGCCGTGAAAATGGGGATGTCACAAACCGACCCAAACCAACCCATGCTCATCCCTAGTTCTCGTTGATCTGAAGTAACTCTCTAAGGATCAGAGTTCATCACCGATCAACCTTAGTAGAGAACGGATCGTGAGAGCCGATCGGTTCTCTGAGTTGATATAAGCTCTTCTGGACTGTCTGTGAGGTTTTCTTGTACCTTACTTTTTTATATTGTTCTGGGAGATTTTGGTCTTCTTGTGTACGCCGATTACTTTCTTGTTGTTTATTGTTGTTTTCTTGACTCTGTGATCGCTTGTCTTGGGCCCCAACATACAGTTATGACCATCTAGACTTTAAGGTATTCCATATTGTCTTTCAAATTGTTTTTAATTTTTGGTTTTATCTGTTTGTTCTTGATTGCTTGTTAATATGATTGGTTCTGCGATTGAATCCTCCAGTGGGTCCAAGCCTGATCCTGCTACAAACTTTGATGATCCTTTATATGTTCATCCATCTGATAATATTGTTACTAGTATTATAAATTTCATGTTTTTAGGAACTAAAAACTATAGAATATGGCGCAGTTCTATGGTTAGATCCTTAAAAGCTCATAATAAACTAGGTTTTACTTATGGAACTGTTCCTAAACATGCTAATGATCCTATTAAAGAATCTAAATTGGAACGTGCTAATGCTATTACTTGTCCTCAGATTCTTGGATCTATTTCTGAAAACTTATATGCCAATCATGTGTGCTCTAAAACTGCTCAAGAATTATGGAATGAATTGTCTGAAACTTATCATAAAACTGATGGTTATATTATTTTCAATGTCCATAAAAAAAATCAGTTCACTTACATAGGGTAGTTTTCCGTTATCTGATTATTTTAGTAAATCATATTCTTATTGGAAAGAATGTAATGGCCTAACTAATGTTACCGAGTGTATTTGTGAAGGTGCAAATAATTTCAAAAATCATTCAAAGTTAATGAAATTAATGAAGTTTTTGAGTGGGTTAGATGAGTCTTATAATCAGGTAAAAAGTCATATTTTGTTAATGGAACCTCTTCCATCTGTTACAACTGTTTTCTCTTTAGTTTCTCGTGAGGAGTCAAATAAAAATCATAGTTCAAATTCTTTGAACTCCAATTCTAAAACTTTGTCTTTCGCTTTTGTATCTAAATTTGTTGATCAGAAGAATTCTAAATCTAAAGGTCAAATACCATAGTGTAAAAATTGTGGTCGTAAAGGTCACACTATAGAAAAGTGTTTCAAGTTAATAGGGTATCCTAAGGATTTTAAACCACGGTCTGAATCTAACAATCAAAACAAAAAGTTTCTCTGGTATTTCTACTTTTGTTTTTCATACTGAGTCTTCTAGGTCTAGAATTAATGATAATGGTAATGATTTTCATTATTTGACTAATGAGCAATATGCTAAGTTTCTCAATCTTATTGGTGAAAGTAAACAAGCGTTGGATGAAACATCTACAATGCCAATATGGCAGGTATTCCATGTAACTCTTTTCTTAGTACTAATTATAATAAGTGGGTTATTGGCTTTGGAGCTACTCAACATATGATTAGTTTTGAGTCACATCTTCAGGATTCTCTTGATATATCTAAACTGAACCTAAGGGTTAGTCACCTAAATGGTTCTTCAGCACAAATTAATATAATTGGAAACATGCAACTGTCAAACACTCTTACTCTATTTGATGTGTTTGCAGTTCTTGATTTCAATGTTAACTTGCTATCTGTTCATAAGCTTTGTAAGGATACTAAATGTGAAATTGTTTTTTATGAACATAATTTTCATATTTAGGATTCACAGTCCAAGGGGACGGTGGAGATTGGTAATCAATCAGGGGGACTTTATTATCTTGATCCCCATGTTTCAGGTAATAAGTCCTCTATTGCTAAAAATGTTTGTTGTGTCTCTAAGTCTACTTGGCACGGTAGAATTGGTCATCCAGCGTATCAAGCCTTAAACATTCTTAAAAATAAACTTAGTTTTAATGATGTTTCTTTACCTCCTTGTGAGGTTTGTCATAAGTCTAAGCAGACTAGGGATGTTTTTCATAATGGTCTTCATGTAACTAAGGTTCTTGGTGAGCTCATTCATCTAAACGTGTGGGGACCATATCATATTGAGTGTATATGTGGTTTTAGATTCTTTTTTACTATTGTGGATGATTTCACTAGGGCTACTTGAGTCTTTCTTCTTAAATCTAAAGAATAAGTTTTTTAACGTTATGTTACATTTTTTAACATGTTAAAAAATCAATTTCAAGTTGTTATTAAAACCATAAGGACTGGTAATGGAAATGAATTTATAAATTTTTGTTTTAAAACTTTTAATGATAATAATGGGATTGTTCATCAGACTTCTTGTGTTTACACTGCACAACAAAATGGAGTTGTGGAGAGCAAACACAAACACGCTCTTAATGTTATGAGATCTGTGATGTGTCAATCAAGAGTTCCATTAAAGTACTTGGTTAGGGGTGTTTAAAATATTAAAAAACCGAACCGCAAAATCGAAAATCCATACCAATTTTTAGGTTAACCGAACCAAAATTTTTTGACATTTCCGGTTTGGTTAACCAAACCACTAAAATCTTAGGTTTTTCGGTTCGATTACAATTCATGTTTTTTTGCCATGGTTGCAAGACATCAAAGATGGCGAGTTGAAGCCATCTTAATCATGTATATACACTATTCAAACTAATAACTCAGAATCTACTCGTTCTTGGGTCCTTAATCCACGATGTGGTTTTCACATTTGTTCTGATTTGCAGGGGCTAAAAGAAAGTGAGGAGGTGGAGCATGGGAGGATGAATCTAATCATGGGAAATAAGTGATCTTCTCTCATTAGCAAGATTGGGACTTATTATCCAGTGCTTAGTAGTGAAGTAAGTTTAGATTTGATAGATTGTTGCTATTCTTCATAAATGACGCGAATCATTATTTCTTTTCATGCATTGTTCAGACAAGGTTTTCGTTATTCATTTAATGATTTGAATGGTTTGATTTTGGTTTATAAAAATGGTTTTATATTCAAATATTTACCTTGAAACAGTAACTTGTGTTGATAGCTTAGGCAATAGTGTATTTCACATTGATTCGTCAAATGGCTTAAACAAGGCATGCTTGTAGCATTGTCATCTTGGGAACATTAACAAGAAACGTATCGCCTAGCTCCAAAAGGATGGAGTTTTGGAATCATTTGACCTAAGTCCAAATGATGAATGTGATTCTTGTCTTTTGGGCAAGATGACAAAATCACCTTTCACTGGATCTTGTGAAAGAGGTGAAAGTTTGTTGGACCTCATACATATAGATGTGTCTGGACCCTTTATATCTAGCACAAGAGATGCTAATCGATTTTATGAAACATTTATAGATGATTATAGTAGATATGGCTATATTTACTTAATCAAACATAAATCATAAACCTTTGAAAAGTTCAAAGAGTTTAAACATGAAGTCGAGAACCAATTAGGCAGGAAGATAAAGATGCCACAATCTGATAGAGGAGGAGAGTATCTTAGTATCGAGTTCCACGACTACCTCAAGGAATGTGGAATAGTTTCACAATTGACTCCAAATAGAACACGACAACTTAATGGTGTGGCTGAGAGACGCAATTGGACCTTTTTAGACATGGTTCGTTCCATGATGAGTCGAGCCACCCTTCCTATTTCCTTTCGGGGGCATTCCTTTGAGACTGTCGCCCACATCCTCAATCTTGTCACTACTAAAAAGGTTGCCAAAAAACCTCACAAGACGTGGACTAGGAAATTCCCCTCGTTATCATATATCAAAGTATGGGGTTGTGAAGCTTTCATTAGACGAGAGACTCATGACAAGTTAGAACCTAGAAGTGAGAGATGTATTTTCATTGGCTACCCACAAAAGTTTTTTGGATATTTGTTCTACAAGGCTAGTGAAAACGTGGTATTTGTAGCACAAAGGGGAGTCTTTCATGAGAGAGAGCTCATGTGCAAAGAGGACAGTGGGAGCACAATTGATCTTGAAGAGATTCAAGATTCAACCAATGAAGGAACCTTAGAAGACACTAGCACTCAACCAGAGGAAGAAATTCCAGTTGAGCTAGTTGACAATTCATTACCTCTTCGTCGTTCCAGTAGAGTTAGCATACCACCAACAATGTATGGTTTCCATGTAACGTCAGATGGTGATATGTTTATTTGTGATCAAACACTGTTAAATTTGGATGAGTCTTCTAACTACAAGGAAGCGATAGCAGAACCTGAGGCTCCAAAGTGGAAAGAGGCAATGGATATCAAGATTAAGTCCATGTATGATAACCAGGTTTAGAAATTGGTTGATTAAGAACCCGGTCGAAAGACAGTTGTTTACAATGGATCTTCAAGAACAAGACCGACATGGATGGAAATGTGAACACATCCAAGGCGCGACTAGTTACAAAGGGATTTACTCAAACCCCAAGGATTAACTATGATGAGAAATGCTCACCAATGGCTAAGATAAAATCTATTAGGATAATGCTCTCAATAGCTGCCATTCATGATTATGAAATCTGACAGATGGATGTCAAAACCGTTTTCCTTAATGGAAAGTTAGCTGATGACGTTTACATGAGTCAACCAGAGGGTTTTGTGTAAGCTTGAAAAATCCATTTATGGATTGAAACAAGCATCTCGTAGTTAGAATCTTTGCTTCCATGAGAAAGTCAAAGAATTTGGTTTATCTAAGAGTGAAGATGAGTCATATGTGTATGTCAAAGCTAGTGGAGTATAATAACTTTTCTAGTATTATATGTTGATGACATACTACTTATAGGAAACGACGTTCCTGATGGAAACTGTAGGTTACAAGACAATGCTCTAAGCGGAAAACATTTAACATTTAAAAGATTAGGGCACATACAACCTAAGAAGGATCTGTCTTTCACATAAAGGCAACATACTATAAACTATCAAACTATAAAATTTCTTAATGAAATATGAATTTATAAGGATGAATACATAACTTGTTGATTGTTGTAGTAAACAATCAAGCATCCTTTCTTCAAAGCTTTTGGAAACTAACACCACAATTGTCGTGCCTTTAATGGTTCACACCCAAGCTAGCAATAAGGAAGACTATAGAGAGAGGATAGGGGTGAGTATAATTTAGGCTATCTATATAGAGGTATGATTGGCCGAAAATACAAGGCTTAAGGTTCTTTATATAGTGGTCCAAGGATATCCTCCTTGAAACCATCCACCTCTATGGTGGAAGATTTTTGAGCCTTTTTTTCAACTATTAAACAATTGCACTTTAGACCCTGCACTTTTAATTAATACTATTAATCCCAAAATTAATTCCAGTTAATTTTTGATCAATTATCAATTAAATAATAAATTTTCTAATTAACATATTATTTTCATAATACATTAATAAACCTTTTATATTAATTCATTAATCATATAATAAATTAATCTCCCTCTCTAAAAGTGATCTTAATTCACTACTTGCTTCCAAAAGTATGCCCGGCTGTAATAAGCATATTATTCAGGAAGTAAAACATGCAAAACGAAACACAAGAATAAATAATTGACAGTGGTAGTAAACAAACTCATAAATAATTCTCCATTTTTTAATCACCAAAAATCAATTACATTTATGTTGTTACAAGTTTCAAACTAACTATTTAACTACTAAAACTAATATCATCTCTCAGACCAATTCTCCTAGCACGCTAACTACGCTTGACCCTACTCAGACCCTTCAAAGGATCTGCATGATTCTCCTCTGATGATACCCACTTCACGATGAGGTGACCTTCTCCTACCTTATGTCTAATGTAATGGTACTTTCTGTCGATATGTCTAGACTTTCCATGATCTTCTTTAGTCAAGGAAACCGCTCTTTCATTATCGCACAAAAAAGTTCTGTTGGCTCCTAAATGGTTGGGACAACTCCAAGATCTATGATGAAGTTATTCAACCAAGTTGCTTCCTTTGATGCTTCACTTGCTGCTATGTACTCTGATTCACAAGTAGAATCAGCCACCATATCTTGCTTGGAACTTTTCCAAGTAATTGCTCCACCATTTAATGTAAGCACCTAGACAGATTGAGAATGAAAGTTGTCTCAATCTGTCTGAAAGTTGGCATCACTTTACCCACTCATTCTCAATGTATCACTGCCACCAAAGACTAGAAGCATGTCCTTCGTCCTCCGAAAATACTTGAGAATGTTCTTAACCGTTGTCTAGTGAGCTTTACTAGGATTTCCCTAATAGCGACTAACCATGATCAAGGAAAAAGAAACATCAGGGTGAGTATATGTCATAGCATACATGATCGACCCTACAGCCGAAGCATAAGGTACCCGACTCATATCAACTATCTCTCCATCTGTATTAGGGCTTTGAGTCTTACTCAATTTGGTATTGCTCTAGATAGGCAGCTCTCCTTTATTGGAATTTTTCATACTAAACCTCTTTAGTACTTCATCCAAGTATGTACTTTGACTAAGTCTAATTAGTCTCTTCTTTCTAACTCTTACGATTCTTATCCCTAGAATATAGGCTGCCTCTCCAAGGTGTTTCATGGCAAAACACCAGAAAACTTCTTGCAAAGTTGGAATGCCATTCCCCATGAGTAGTATGTCATCAACATACAACACCAGAAAAGTCACTATGCTCCCACTAGCCTTGATATACACACATGAGTCATCTTCACTCCTAGAGAAACCAAAACCTTTGAATTTCTCATAGAAGAAAAGATTCCAGTTGCGAGATGCTTGTTTCAATCCATAGATGGATTTCTCAAGCTTGCACACTCTATTAGGAAACTTGGCATCTACATAACCCTCTAGATGACTCATGTAAACATCTTCAACCAAATTCCCGTTAAGGAAAGCGGTTTTGACATCCATCTGCTAAATTTCATAGTCGTGAAAGGCAGCTTTGGCTAGCATTATCCTTATAGATATAATCTTAGCTAATGGTGAAAAGGTCTCATCATAGTTAACCCATGGGGTTTGAGTGAAGCCCTTCGCAACCAGTCGAGCCTTGAAGGTGTGTACCTTTCCATCTATGTTTGTCTTCTTCTTGAAGATCCATTTGCACCCACTTGTCTTTCGACCTGCTACATTATCAATCAAATTCCAAACTTGTTATTATACATGGACTTGATCTCGATGTCCATTTCCCTTTTCCATTTAGCAGACTCAGGGCCTTCCATTGTTTCATTGTAGCTAGTCGGCTCATCCAAATTTATCAGTGTTTGATCACTGATAAATGTATCACCTTCTGACGTTATATGGAAACCATAAATCTGAGGTAGTGCTCTAACTCTACTGGAACAACGAAGAGGTAATAAAGTGTCAATTGGTTCAGCAAGAGTCTCATCCTCTGGTTGAGTACTAGTATCATTTAAGATTCCTTCATTGGTTGAATCTTGAATTTCTTCAAGGTCAATGGTACTCCCACTATCCTCTTTGAATATGAGTTATCTCTCTCGAAAGACTCCTCTTCGTGCTATAAAGATCACGTTCTCACTAGGTCTATAGAACAAATATCCAAATGACTACTTTGGCTAACCAATGAAAATACACTTCTCATTTCTAGCTGCTAGATTATCACGAGTCTCTCGTCTCACGAAAGCTTCACATCCACAGACTTTGATGTGTGCTAGTGAGGGAACTTTCCCTGTCCACATCTTGTGAGGTATTTGGCAACCTTATTGGTATGGAAAAGATTAAGGATATAGGAGGAAATCTCTAAGGCATACCCCTAGAAGTGAATAGGAAGAAAATCATGACTCATCATGGAACGAACCATGTATAACAAGGTCTGATTACGCCTCTCAGCCACACCATTCAACCGTGGTTTCCTTGGAGGATTCAATTGCGAAACTATTCCACATTCCTTTATATAGTCGTTGAACTCGATACTAAGATACTCTCTGCCTCTATCCGCTCTAAGCATCTTTATCTTCCTGCCCAATTGATTATTGACTTCAAGTTAAAACTGTTTGATCTTTTCAAAGGTTGCTGGATTATGCTTGATTAAGTAGATATAACCATATCTGTTATAATCATCTATAAAAGTCAAATAGAATCGATTAACATCCCTTGTGGATAATCTTAAGGGTCCACCTACATCTATATGTATGAGATCCAACAAACCTTCACCTCTTTCACAAGATCCCGTGAAAGGTGATTTTGTCATCTTTCCCAAAAGATAAGATTCACATGTATCGTCTGACCTTAGGTTAAATGATTCCAACACTCCATCCTTTTGGAGTTGGGAAAGGCGTTTCTTTTTAATGTGTCCAAGACAAAAATGAAACAAGCACACTTTGTCTAGACCATTAGACGGATCAATATGAAATACACTATTGTCTAAGTTGTCAACAACATCATAGTTTCATCACACCATCACAAGGTAAAGCTTCAAATATAAAATCACCATTTTTATAAGCAGAAATGGAATCATTCAAATCATTAAATGAATATCTTAAAACTTGTCTAAATAATGCATGAAAAGAAATAATGTTATGTGTCATTACTAATGCGCAACAGTTTATTAAATCTAAACAAACACCACTACTAAGGACTAGACTATAAATTCCAATCTTGGTAACATGAGAAGATCGTGTATTCCCCATGATCAGGTTGATTCTTCCGTGCTCCACCTCCTCGTTTTTTCTTAGACCCTAAAAATTACAACAAATGTGAAAACCACATCATGTATCAAGGACCCAAGAACAAGAAGATGATGAGTTATTAGATGAAATAGTGTATGTACCTGCAGAAGACGGCTTCACCTTGCCATACTTGATATCTTGTAGATAATTTGGCCAGCTTCGTTTATAATGCCCTTTACCATTACAGTAAAAGCAAGCAGCCTCTTGGGGATTTGAAGAATGAGGAATGTCAAAATTGGGCTTGGACTTTGGGCCATTGCTAGATGACCCAACATGGGCCTTGTCCTTCCAGTTCTTCTTAGGAGGACCTTTCCTCTTCTTCCCTTTTCCTTGTCCAATAGCCAGAACGGGAGCACTACCAAGATTAGGGTTTAAGTTCTTACCCTTTATTCCTGCCTCAACAGTTTGTAGTAGGTTGTGCAATTGAGCCAAGGTGGTCTCAATGTTGTTCAAATGATAAGCAAGGATAAACTGATCATAACAACTAGGTAAGGAGTTCAAGACCATGTCAACAGACAACTCCTTATCAAAATGCACATTAAGCCTAACAAGGCGCTCCATGTATCGTTGCATTCTCTACACGTGGCTACATACATATTCTCCCTCTTTCAACTTGCATGCCATGAGTGCTTTGACCATTTTGTACTTTTCTTAACGAGCTCTCTTATGAAACTTTTCCATAAGTTCCTTGTGTTGGATTAGTGTCTAAGTCCATAACTATTTTGGTATGAACTTGACCCGATGGTGCATGGTCCTTTTGGGTTGCCTTCACCAAAGCAACTTGATAGGATGAATTATGGAGAGAAAGGATTAAATATGATTTATTAATATATTATGAGAATAATATATTAAAGGAGAAATCATATTGTTTAATTAATATTAGTCAATAATTAATTGGTAATTAGTTTTGTGACTAAAAGAGATTAATTAAACTTAAGGGACTGGAATTGTAATTATAAGATAATTGCAATTTGGGCCATGGATTGTCTTAAATCAAGAGTTGGACGAATTCTTATGGGAAGCCCATAAGGAAATCGTCCAAGGGCTTGATTAAAGGAGTCTATGGGTTGCTTAGGGCTTAAGCAACCAAATTAGGGTTTCCTTGTTAGATAACCCTAATAGTCTCACTATAAATATAACCCTTAAGGCTCAAAAACGGGGGGAACTTCTTTTCTAGGGTTAGAACACGTTTTGGTCAGCCTCTAACCTCTCTCCTATTCATCCTCTTGCTTATGGTGTTTGTGAACCATTAGAGGAGTGACACTTGTGACTCTAAGCCTTCCAAAGTCAATTCAAGGAGGAATTGGGATTGTTATTACTACATAACAATCAAGGTAACATCTTAAACCTAATTATATGTTAATATCGATTTCCATATGCTAGAATTAGGGTTTATAGTCTTGGATTCAAAGCATGTACAATAGAGAAACCTAGATCCAAGCATTAGGGTTTATATGAGCACATAGGATGTCTTATGACCAAAACCCATCAGTGGTATCAGAGCCTAGACTGGTTTCAATTGTATTGATGCATTACATGTTCAAAAAATTAGATTTTTGGGTTTCTGAAGGCTGGACTCGTCAAGTCCATAGCTGAACTCGCCGAGTCCAAGGTGACTCGACGAGTCCAGGCTTGACTCGACGAGTCAACTCGTCAGATGGACGTTATCTCGGGATTTCTTGCTGTTTTTGCATTGGGATAGTTACCTTATCATGTTAGATCAATATTAATCCGATTATATGATATATTTGACTATAATTTTGATCTAACTGAAGATATTTATCAATTAATAAGATAATTGTTTCCTTATAAGATAATTGATTAATTATTTTGACTAAATTGATAAATTGTTTTGCAAGAAATCATTAAACAAATCAAATATGGATAATTATGTGATTAAATGTTAATTTAAATTATTTGTTATTTGATCCTTGTTGTTATGAAAAGTTTCATATTTTGCCCTTTAGGTTTTATAGTTTAAATTTGAACCCAAAAGTTTTGTTGTTTTGAAATTTAAATAGTTAAAACCCTAATGTTTTGAAAAAGGTTTCAAAACTTGCCCTCAAGTTTTGGAATTTAAATTTTGATTAAATGGTTTAATTTTGATGTATATTTAAATTCTAAACCCTAATGTTTTGAAATGTTTCAAAACTTTCCCTCAAGTTTTGGAATTTTAAAGTTGATTAAAGGTTTAATTTAGGAATATTAAATTCTAAAACCCTAGTATTGTTTTTTTGAAAAGTTCAAATCACACCCTTATGGTTTTATTAATTAATTAAGGTGTATAATTAAAAGAGGCTTAATAAATCCATAAAGTTTTGGTTTACAATTTAATTGAATTAAAAGTATAATTGTTAAATTTGACCACCTAATATTTTAAAAGTGTAAAATACACCCTATACTATATATAACAGTAAAAGTCTAACATTATATATATGTATGAGTAAAAGTCAGTCTTACCGTTAGTATGCCTCATTCACGAAGCTGGTCTATAAGGGGTGTTTAAGGAAATTGCCTATAAAATGGCGATTGAATGAGTATCCACTCTTACCAACCGCACTCTTGACTAGTGGAGGGTCGTTAGCTGAATGGGTAGGATAAGACGAAACCTTCCATTATAAGTATAATGAATTACTAAAGTAACCAAATATTTTTTTTAAAATTCCCAATCTTAATTACTTAGGCAAAAGTGAATTGATGCAATTCCATGAAATTACACTTTGTGCCCTTACGAAGACGTTAGTGGAGCGTGTGTGGTTTACCGGCACACTAAATGGTTCTAAGCAAAGGTAGCAAAGGGTGACTCAATGTTGGTCATAGTTCGATGGAGCGTGTGTGGTTTACCGGCACATCGAATAGGTGACTGTAACATGTGGGGGCACCATGTAAGTTTGCATGGTTATTCACACCCGCTTTGTGATCCTCGGCATCCCAGTCACAAACAAGAGGGGAATATCGAGATTTAAACATGCCATTGAAAGTTCAATGAATCTCAAAGGATCTAGGAGTTTGCATAGATTTAAAACTTAAAATTTATTTTTAGTTTTTCATGGTGGAAATTAGTGAATCATCATTCACTTACCTTCAAATGTTCTGCAATTTGGGTTACGTCATCCCTCTCCCGAGTTGTAGAATATTGTGTTGGGTCCTAGCCTTAGTATTTCATTTGGGTGATTTACTAAGGACTCAATCAATCAACTAACTTGAATTTATTTTCTCCCGTTTTGTAGATGTCAAAGTTTGACAACTATGGTCTTCTCAAATCCCGTGGAACAAGCATTCCACATGAAGATGATATTCCACGATTCGATCAAGGAACAAGAAATCATGCTTCACTTCCTCCACCTCCTCCAATTATTCTCCCTAACCCACAAGTTCGAAGGCTTGAAAAGTTCAAGATCACTCAAGCCCTTTTTGGTAAGTAAACATAAAGAAGGAAAGTCAGTGTGTACATACGTCCTAGGGATGAAGTCACACATTGATAGGTTAAGAATGATGGGATCCGTTGTCTGTGAGGAGATGGCTGTTGATTGGGTTCTTCAGTCACTTCCTAACTCATATAGTGAGTTCGTAAGAGAGTACTATATGATGAACTATGACGTGACCCTTATAGATCTCACATATATGCTTATTGCTGCTGAATCAGCAATGATTTGGCGCAATAGAAAAGCAAAGTTGATTGGTGAATCTGTCTTCGAGACCTCTATGGATATAGACAATGGCAACGAAAGAAATGCTATGATCGAAAAGTTTGATCACAAGAGAAAGGCAATATCTGAAGAAGTTCCATGTCATGTTCCAAAAGAGTCAATTTGCTTTTATTGCCAAGAGAAAGGGCATTGGAGACGAAGCTGCCCCATTTACCTAAGAGATCTAAGAGATGGGAGAGTCGAAACGTATGACTCTAATATAGGTAAAATCCATTGACTAACTCTTTTAAGCTTTATTCTAGATTCTTAATACACAATGTGATAAGATTACAATTGATGTTTTGTAGAATCAAAGAAAAGAAAGGGAGCTTAAAGGAAGAAGTGAGCAGAATCTAACCATGAAGGAATGGATTTCGATCGCATTTCTCGAAGATTAGAAGCTACTACTTAGAGTTAGAGTTAGATTGCTAAGAAATATGTATTAACATAAGTTTTTCAATGAATTGCATTGTAAGGACAAATTTTTCCGCAATAAAATAAATTTTGATTTTAAATTTTATTTATTTATCCTTGCAATGGCGTGTATGAAAAATTGATGTTAAAATGTTTCTATAATGGATTTGGTTCTTATTATGTTGTTTATGGAAATGTAGAGAATTTACCAAATAGGGAGAGTTTCTCATCGCCCAAGTTTCAATTGGACGGAAACTTGGAATCATGCAACTTGGTTGCACGATGAGTGAGAAATTTCATATTTGTAAATAAGACTAATTCATTGACAAAGTGTCAAGTGAAGGACTAGGAGATCGAGCACACGAAGTTGCGTGCTAATCAAGTCCACCATAAAAGTAACAATGATGTTCGTCATGATTTACTAAAGGTTTAGTAAATATGATTATACTTATAAGATTAAGTGTAATTCTGAATTGATTGAAAATGTTTAAATCAATAGTAGAACGAATAAGAAGATTGTGACATTGAGTGACAAGAAATAGAAAGGTTTATAACATTCATCAAATGTGGAAAGTTGTGATGTCTTGGATAAGACAAAGACCAACTAGGACCCATTTATGAAGAGTTTTGATAAAAGCTACACTAACTCTTGAATATTTGTTTGTCAAGAAATGTTTTGACAAGAGAATCTTATATGTCAAGGAGTCAGTGGGAGTCTTAATGGTCTTGAAAGGTTTCAAGAACAAATCAAATAAACCTTATCGATCATCACTAGCACACAAGTTGAGGTTTACAACCTATCGTGTTGACATTATTTTGTTTCTGTGCCAATCCAATCGAGTTAATTATGCATGTGAGTCCTATGAGTTCTCATTTGAATGCATAAAAGGCAAGGACCTTGATCAATGGAAAGTACATTGATAAGAAAAGGTGAGCTGCTTAACTACTTGGAAGACATGGTGGGCAGTTGTGCTACCATAAAGGCAAGAAATCGAGATCAAAAAAGTTCGATCCATATGAGTTTGAATTTGTCGTAAACTTTGGTTTTAACAAATTCACATGGATAGGAACAAATACACCGTTTAAATCTAAGTGTCATAAGATTTCCTCCTTCATGAAAATGATTGTGAGGAAATGCTTTCACTAAGAAAGATTTAAGAAGATAGTGATTGTAAAATTGCATTCTCGAATTCGATTATGGTTATGGTATCCCTTTCCATAATTTGAATTGTGAGGTTTGGCAATTAGTCTTAATTGTTTAGACACGCATATGAACTATCTAAGGCAAAGGTGTATAAGTTCAAGAAGCCTTGATAAAAGATTATCAAAGCATTAAGTATTAGAAACATGGACTTAAGAAATTCAATAGGTATTGTTTTTCTGAAAGTTAAGATGTTTATGAATACATGTCGAAGCTAGTGGGAGCATAAGTGTTATGTTTTATAATAATCATCATGATAGTGGGAGCATAAATGTTATGATTGTATGATTATTATGGCACGTATTGCAAGTTGGCAATATTAATTATAGAAAACAAGAGTTATATCTTGCAAAGTCGTAAGGGTTGTAAAGTTGTTTTGCTATAATTAAGGGAGAGAATATTATGCTTCATTTCAAATCTAAAGGATTAGGTTGAGAAATGTTAATAAATTTAGTCAAGGGTACATAGTGTGTTCTTAAAATTTCGATTATGATTACGGCATTCCTCTTCACAATTCAAATTTTGAGAACATAGCAAATAAAACATTATGCGTCGTGTCCCATACGCTTCGGGTATAGGATCGATTGCAAATGCTTTAATGTTTGACCATTCTAAAATTTTCAAAATGTCGAGCGCATTTATAGGGAAAAGGGACTAGAATTGGTTTTGACTAAAATATTTAAACAACTATCAAAGGACAATCCAAAGTTTGACGAGGATTGGTCGCTTGTGAGTAGTTGGAAGCATGCTATTGGATGGACCATATCATCATTATGAATAGAAAAGATTCTATTAAGAATGAGTTGTCATATGGAAATTATGGAAATGTTTCCATATTGGATGGACCATATCGACATCATTACGAATAGATAAGACTCTATTAAGAATGAGTTATCATATGGAAAATATGGAAGCGTGTCCATATTGGGAATTGAATATTAAAAATCTATGTCTAGATTAGAAACTTTTATGCAAAAAGATGTTCAAAGGAATGTACTTTGAGTGAGAGACATCATATCTAAGGAATTGTCTTGTAACAATCTCCGTTAGAGGACTTTGTAATATCATTGGCAATAGTCTTTGTGACTTTGGTGCAGTGACATTACGAAAGGATCGTTGCATAGAATGTTAGAATCTAGCATAATCTATAAGTAACAAGAATTTGATATTCTTTCACTTATGGAAAAAGGATTTGGAGTTGTGAAATGAGAATGATTGGAAATGTGCTCAATTTGGTCTATTTCACAAAGTAAGAACCATAGGTAAACATTGTGTGCATGCTAGGAGCATGGGACAAGTGTAATAATTCAAGTAAGAAGTTGATTACCCGAAACGACAAATAATGAGTAATCGATATGGTGATAAATAAAAGGGGTTTTATTTATACTCAAAGGTTTGAGGCCATATGGGATTAGTATTATTCTTGTGTTTCACATTTGCATGTTTTGACTTCCAGAATAATTGAGTTTATTAAGAATAATCGAATTATTCAAATGGGCCACAGTCGTTCATATGTTGGAAGTAGATATGAATGAAGACTGTCATGAATTGGTGTGTGGATTGTCTATAAGGTATTAGACATAAGCAAATGTTTGCTGCAACGTTCATGAGTGCTTATGAATGAGAATTTGAGCATTGGATTAAACCCACGCTCACTTAGATCACTCCATGAATTGTATCACGAGTGATTGGTGAGACGATAACATCTTATATTCTTGAAACCGAGATGTGTGAGTTGTATCTTGCAAATCAGTTGCACATTGATAATATGTAAACGCACCAGTAACTTGGTGTTATAAAACATATTGTTGTGTGTGATTCGGTGAGTGAGTGCAAGCAAGCATTGTATCAAAGTTTATCCGTTCCTTTTATCCAAAGTAGGATAAAAGCGATATCTTTGGGCCCCTCGATGATTTAGTGATGAAAAACGTAAATGCTCGGCCGGGCTAGGGCTAATTTGATTTGTTCAATTAGTCTGTCTTCATAAATCGGGAATCGAGATATAGTACAAAGAGAATGATTTGAAATCATATCTCATATGATATCTAGAATGAAGGAATATATGATCCCTTATCTAAGGACACGCGTATCTGATAGGATCAGAGTTGACAGCGGCTTTGGAAAGCTACGATTGCAGATCAGGATCTGAAGTCATACGCAGAATAGTTATTAGACTTATCCAAGTGGGAGACTGTTGGATTAGTGTCTAAGTCCATAACTATTTTGGTATGAACTTGACCCGATGGTGCATGGTCCTTTTGGGTTGCCTTCACCAAAGCAACTTGATAAGATAAATTATGGAGAGAAAGGATTAAATATGATTTATTAATATATTATGAGAATAATATATTAAAGGAGAAATCATATTGTTTAATTAATATTAGTCAATAATTAATTGGTAATTAGTTTTGTGACTAAAAGAGATTAATTAAACTTAAGGGACTGGAATTGTAATTATAAGATAATTGCAATTTGGGCCATGGATTGTCTTAAATCAAGAGGTGGACGAATTCTTATGGGAAGCCCATAAGGAAATCGTCCAAGGGCTTGATTAAAGGAGTCTATGGGTTGCTTAGGGCTTAAGCAACCAAATTAGGGTTTCCTTGTTAGATAACCCTAATAGCCTCACTATAAATATAACCCTTAAGGCTAAAAAACGGGGGGAACTTCTTTTCTAGGGTTAGAACACGTTTTGGGCAGCCTCTAACCTCTCTCATATTCATCCTCTTGCTTATGGTTTTTGTGAACCATTAGAGGAGTGACACTTGTGACTCTAAGCCTTCCACAGTCAATTCAAGGAGGAATTGGGATTGTTATTACTACATAACAATCAAGGTAACATCTTAAACCTAATTATATGTTAATATCGATTTCCATATGCTAGAATTAGGGTTTATAGTCTTGGATTCAAAGCATGTACAATAGAGAAACCTAGATCCAAGCATTAGGGTTTGTATGAGCACATAGGATGTCTTATGACCAAAACCCATCACCTTGTTCATCTCATAATGATAGTAGTCCTCATAAAATCTCTACAATTCTGGGGTCATAGTGGTGATGATAATGCAAAAAACTTTTTTTGCATCGTCGTAATGCTTTTGGTAGGCGGTGTATTCTTCAGAAGTAGCTTTGGCCTCATCGACTTCAATAAGTTCTTTCTCGAGAACATACTCTTTGTTCTCGAATCAAAGGGCCATCTTAATGTTGCGCATCCAGTCATTATAGTTGGTGCCATCCAATGTCACCTTTGAGGAGATGGACAACAACGAGAAGTTATGGTGGTTGTTGGAGGAGGAAGCAGAAGCATCAGCTGGAGTAGACATCTATAAAAGGAAAGTAGTTTTAGTTAGAGAAGAAATAATCCTTAATATAGTGACCCAAAATAAAATATTAAGGCTAGGACCCAAATATATAATTCACAACTTAGAAAAGGGATGTCGTAATCTAATTGTAAATTTTATAAAGGTAGGTAAATGACGATTTACCAATTCCACCAAAAATGAAATGAAAATAAGTGAAATTCCTAGGTCTTTTGAGATTCATTGAAACTGTTCAATGACATGTTTAATCTCAGATTATGCTCTTCTATATGTGACTGTGATACCGAGGATCACAAACAAGATGTGGATAACCATGCAAATGTGCCTGGTAACCTCATTGCCATTTATCATCCCAATTGATGTGTTGTTAAACGACACAAGCTCCATCAATAATGATAATTTATGAGATACACATTACAACTCTTTATTAGTCCCTATTAGTATGTTCGTTAACCACACGAGCTCCACTAACGACTTATAAAGTGTAATGTGAAATTTCATGGGTTAGCATATTGTTGGAACTTGAAAGTGAACCTCTAGCAATCTCTAACCTTTTTGGAGTTCCGAAGTCAGTCTCTGTTCCGAAACAGAAATTGGTGCGAAGTCAGTGTACAGTCCGGAATAATAGCTTAAGTCCAGAAGAGTAGAGAAGTTTGTGTGATTGTGTTCCGAACCAAATGAAGGCATTCCGGAATGGATGTTATGTCCGGAATGCTAACTTGTCTGAATCAATGTTTTGTCCAGTTGTATTAATTATGTTTGTCACTTAGCTTGATTTAACTTGTCATAGGACTTAGTCTCTTTTGTCAAAAACGAATAATCAGAGTGTCAGAAGTAAATCTATTATCCAATCCTATGTATGTAATTAGTTAGTACAATGTATCATGTTCTTCTATTTATAGGAGCATTCAATGTTGAATCAAGTGACGGATTATTCAAACATATATAGCAATATTCTAGTTTACTTCACTTTCTAAGTTATTCTCTCAAACATTCTCATTGTTCTTCATTTATTATCTTTACTTTGATCATTATATTCACCCTTCCTTAATATCTTGAATACTATCCAGCAACTCCTGTCTTCTATTCAGCAGCTCCATAGCAATAAGGATGTGAAACTCTCCGGAGAGATCTTGATGACTCAAGCACATTTGCCTTAAGCCGACGAGATGAGTGTTGGAGCCCTTGGAATCTCAGCAGTTCGCTGAAAACACATTTTTCTGTTTTTGTCGAGATAGAACATCCCGTGTTCAGGAACTGAGATAAATTTATGTTGAACCGGGTCAACACCGATAGGAAGAGAGTTGTTTATTCCACCAGCACCAAAGTTTAGAACCAACACATCTTCACCATCAACTTGAAATTTGGTTCTTCGGATTCTAGGAACTGATAAACTTTGGCCTTGATGTTGTGGTCGTTCTTTAGGAACAAGGTCCAAACGCTGAACTTTCTTGATCAGCAGATGAAGAGCACATGTCAGTTCAGAGGAGAGAGCTGAAGTTTGCTTGGATGCTAATTCGAGTAATTCCATCCATTCAGAATATCCATATTTGATCAGCTCATCCCTCTTGACAACTTCAGTGTATGGATGTTGTGGACCTTGACGAGTGATCAGCAACGTAAGAATTTTCTCATTGCGTGGTTTGGAAGCTTTAACTTTGATGATTTTATCACTACACACTCGTCGTCGAAGAACATCTTGAAACCTCTTTCGATTAATCCTGTCTAGAATACTATCAGTCTTAGGCTTACTGCTGCTAGGAGGAGGCTGAGAAGATTGAGATTTGGACTGAAATTCTAAGAATTTCTACATCTGAGCTTTAAAAGATCCTTTAGCCTGACGTTTATGCTGAATGAGAGATTCATCAGCTTGAGCAATATTCTTTAGAAGCTGAGCTTGATTGGCTTCATCAAGAATTTGCTTAACTTGAACAGGAGACATATTCCATTCAGCTGCCAAATTTGATATACTGACTATGGACTTGGGTTTCTTGCAGGACAGAGAAGTATCAGTGTGTGAAGGAGCCAAGTCAGTATCTGCTGCCTTGCACTTGCGAGATAGAGGTTGAGTATCTTCACTAGCAACGTCTGAATCTTCTCCTTGGACTGGAATAATGGGATCAATGAATTTCATGTCTGGCCTTTGACATTCATTATCAAGCTCATCTGAATCATCTTCTTGGACTGGAATAGAGGGATCAATGAAGTTCATATCTAATATTTGACATTCATCATCTTGTTCATCATCATGCTCACTATCTTCGACAAGCTTTTCAGTATCTGTTGGACTATTAGGTTCCGTAGAAACAGACTCGTGCATTGGCTTTGGTGACTCAGTCTGAACTAAAGTGTTGTCAACATATTCAGTGTCTCTCTCTTTTGGATCATCATTAGTATTATCCTCAGCATCAGTATCTCCCCCTTTTTGAGCATCATCAGTATGGGGGCTAGAGGAAGGAGTATGCAAGAGAACTCCCTTTAGCTGATGAACATCAGCCTCAATGCGTAGAAGACGTTGACTCATGTCCTGAGTCAGTGTCAGAAGTTCATTAAATGCTGAGGCCGGAATATGAAGGAATGAAGTACCTGGAGCTGCTTGTGAGTGTGGTTGTGTCCCCGGAGAAGGTTGGTCCCCCTGGGGTAGATTCTCCCCCTGGGAGGGATGCTCCCCCTGAGATGGTTGCTCCCCCTGAAATGGTTGCTCCCCCTGAATCAGTGGTTCCTCTTGAGCTGAGTGAACTTTCTCAGTGACAGAGACGGTATGATGAGAAAGTTGAGGAGAGAAATGACCACCATCTTGTGGTTCAGCTTCTTGATCGGCATGATCTTCATGGTTACCATCAGCTCCTTCATCAGTATCAGCGGTGAGTGAAGGAACAGTGTATGGATTTGCAATCCATTCTCTCATCCTATCAGAGATGCCGATGTCAGTATCCAACGAATCATCTTGATACATTCGAGTTGACATACGTGGACATTGGATGGGGTTTCCAGAGTGTGAGTACATTTGCACTAAGGAGTTGAGAACATATCAAGAACATATATATCAGCACGTACATTTGCACTAAGGAGTTGAACAAGTTGATCAAAGAAGAAAGCTCCATAGTCAAGCCTTTTGTTGAGAAGAAGAGAACAGACGACTTGTTGCTCATAAGTTCTCAGTTGATCACCACTTCGAGACTTATGACCCACACATTTGCACAGAGCACCTGTGAAGAATTTCCATCCTGGGGTCATACACTGACGCAGAATAAGAGCTTATCGAGTCCCAGCCTTTGAGTGATCATATCCCAGTTGATCAAAGAGACGTCGATAGCGTTCAATAGGAGGGAGTTCAGAGAAGAAATAAAAAATTGGTAACCGGAGCGCGGCACTGAGGAGGTCAGCAGTAATAAAGACTAAGTGTCTTCCACGGCCAATAGTCCCGGAGATGACATTGTTTTCATCATTGAGTGTTGCAGTGTAGTAGAACTCACAGTCTTGTTCAGGAAAGAACTCTGATGGAACGTCGCTGATTGCGTATCGGAGTCGGCATGAGGCTAAGAAGTTAACAAAATCATCAAGTCCAAGACCTAGATGAACATCTGGAATGTCAGGATTGAAGACAACGTTGGTGGCTTTGATGTATATTGGAAGAGGAGGAGAGTTTGGGGCAGGGATTACCCTTCGTGAAGTAGAGGAGAAAGTGAATAGTGATGCCGCCATTAAAGAATGTTAGGAATCTAGGGTTTTGAAAATACGCGGAGGAAATTTGAATTGTGGAAGGAAGGTTTGAAATAGGGTTTGAAAGAGGTTTAAATATGGAATTAAACGGGCTTTTAAAAGGCAATGATTATCTTTTTCAAAAATAACTGCGTATTGTAACAACCTGTCAAATCAGAAAAATAGCCGTTGGGTAAAGGAGCCGTTGGACTGAAGATGAAACGACAATCAATGTCTGCGGAAGCGCTGAGATCAGTGTCACAAAAGTTACATGCTAAGGATGGTTCTCCGTTAATTCAAGGTACAACTTGCTTGATTAAGGTTAGCAAGGAGGTTGGTGTGTGTGATAGATACTAGTTAGATTATCTAACCATCGGCATAGAGTGTGGTGTCTTTATCAGTGAGTGGTTCGTCTTATTGAATCATTAGACACTGAGTGAGAAGAAGGTAAAGAGAGGATTGTTTCCTGTGATAGACCGTGGTGTTTTGGTCTAACCATCGGCAAGGCATGTTGGACTCTCATCAGCGCGTGTTTTGTCACACTGAATCACATAATCAGTGAAAGATTGGTAAGAAGAGATAGTTGCGTGTGATAGATCTTGGTGCTTTGATCTAACCATCGGCAAAGAGTTTCAAGTTTTTATCAGTGTATGGTTTAATACAGTGAATCATTCAACTTTAGTTTAGAAGATTTGAAGAAGAGAGAGAGAGAGAGATAAGAGATCAAACCAAGGACTCAGTGTGAAAAATCATCAGCATGTCATCATCAGCGAAAAGTACATCAGCTTATAAGACAATAGCAAACATTAGCAAAATAAATTACAAAGAGATCATTCCAAGTTCTCCAATAATGTAAGCAGTTGTTTGAGAATCCAGTGCCTTGGTGGAGATATCAGCTAGTTGTTCTGAAGTATTGACATGTTCAAGAACAACCTTACCCTTCTCAACATTATCTCTGATGAAGTGATGTCTGATTTCAATATGCTTTGTCTTTGAGTGTTGAATAGGGTTTTGTGTGATCTGAATGGCACTGGTGTTATCACAGTATATGGGAGTCTTGGAGAACTTGATCCCATAATCTAGAAGCTGATTTTGAATCCATAAGAGCTGAGCACAACATCTTCCAGCAGTAACATACTCAGCTTCTGCAGTCGAGATGGCTACTGATGTTTGCTTTTTGCTAGACCAGCTAATGAGACGATTTCCAAGGAAATGACATCCACCTGACGTACTCTTTTTGTCTAAGTTGCATCCTGCATAGTCTGAATCAGTGTATCCAAAAAGTTCAAATGCTGAGTCATGAGGATACCACAGTGCTAAGTTCTGAGTCCCCTTCAAGTATCGAAAAATACGTTTGACGGCCATGAGATGAGACTCCTTTGGATTAGCTTGGAATCGAGCACAGAGAATGGTTCCAAACATGATATCAGGACGACTTGCAGTGAGATATAGAAGAGATCCAATCATTCCTCGATAAAGAGAGTGATTGACATCAGTGCCAGTTGGATCAGCATGCATTTTATCAGTCTTGGACACAGGAGTAGAGGCTGGTTTGCAGTCACTGAGAGAATACTTAACGAGCAAGTCAGAAATATATTTACTTTGGCAAATAGAGATACCTGATCTTTGTTGCTGAACTTCAAGACCTAAGAAAAAGGTCATCTTCCCCATCATGCTCATTTCGAACCTTTGAGACATGATCTCTGCAAATTCCTTGCTCAACTTCTCATTTGGAGAGCCAAATATGATGTCATCGACATAAATTTGAACAAGAATCATGTCTGAGCCTTTGTTTTTGATGAAGAGAGTGTTGTCAATTGCTCCTTGTTTGTATCCATTTTCAAGAAGATATGATGTCAGCGTCTCATACCAAGCCCTAGGAGCTTGCTTCAGTCCATAAACAGCTTTGTCTAGTCGGTATGCATAATCCGGGTGATCTTTGTCAACAAAGCCTGGGGGCTGACTAAGGAATACTTCTTCTTCTAGCACACCATGAAGGAATGTTGTCTTCACATCCATCTGATAAACAATGAAATTCATGTAGGATGCGTATGCGAGAAACAGTCTGATTGCTTCAATGCGAGCAACTGGAGCAAAGGTTTCCCCGTAGTCGATGGATTCGATTTGAGTGAACCCTTGAGCAACAAGCCTTGCTTTGTTGCGAATAATTATGCCATCTTTATCAACCTTGTTGCGATAGACCCAGCGTGTTCCGGTGATGGTCTTTCCTGATGGTTTGGGAACAAGAGTCCAAACCTTGTGCCTTTCAAACTCATTCAGCTCATCTTGCATGGCTTTAATCCAGTCAGCGTCTTGAAGAGCTGAGTGTATCTTGTCAGGTAAGATCATTGAAACAAAGTTAACATACATACAGAAATTATTAGATACATGAGATCTGGTTCGGACACCATCATGAAGATTCCCAATAATTTGATCAACAGGGTGATCTCGATGTACAGGAGCTGATACTGATTCCAATGGATTTGACGCTAACGAGTTATTACTGAGAGGAACATCAGTTGTAGGAGAATCTTCAGCTTCAAGGGTTTCATCAGCATCTGACAAATTAGTTGATGATCTAACTGCAGTATCTTGATTCAAGGAACTTGAAACTGTGATGATGGAGTCAGAAATGGTAGCTTCATCTTCAGCATGAGGTACTTCATCATATGGGCAAGAGAGAAGCTCTTCAAAAATAGAGGGAGAATGAGTGACCTTTTCATCAGTATATGATTTCTCATCAAACTTCTCATGAATGGATTCTTTAATGCACTGCCTGTTCACACGAAAGACACGAAAAGCCTTTGAAATAGATGAGTACCCAACAAAAATACCTTTGTCAGCCTTAGGCTCAAATTTTGATCTTGGGTCACGCTGATTAAGAATATAACAAATACATCCGAGCACGTGAAAGAAGGATACGTCTGGCTTTCGACCTTTCAGCATTTCATATGGTGTCTTCTTGTGAATCTTGTGAATTAGAGATCGATTCTGAGTATAGCATGATGTATTAACAGCTTCAGCCCAAAATGACATAGGAAGACCAGCATGAATCATTAAGGTTCTTCCTGCCTCAATCAGTGTTCTATTTCTTCGTTCAGCAACTCTATTTTATTGAGGAGTACGAGGAGCTGAGAAGTTTTGCCCAATGCCTTTATGATCACAAAATTCTTCAAGAGTTGAATTCCGAAACTCAGTGCCATGATCACTTCTTAGCTACTTAACTTTGAGACCCGTCAGTGTCTCATTTTTACGAATCAGTGAGATAATTTCCTGTGCAGCATGACTCTTCTTCTTCAGGAAAACCACCCATGTAAATCGAGTGAACTCATCCACAACCAATAGAGTATACTTATTTCCTCCTTGAGAACGAACAGGAATAGGTCCAAAGAAGTCCATGTGTAGTAAATGAAGAGGAACAGATATACTAGAACATGACTTGGGTTTGAATGATGACTTGGTTTGTTTTCCTTGTTCACACGCTGAGCACATCCTGTCTTTTACAACGCTGAATTTTGGGAGACCTCTAACTAGATCTTGATTGGATATTTTGGATAGATTCTTAAAGTTCAAATGAGAGAACCTTTTATGCAAAATCCAGCTGAGATTGGTTTGAGACTTTGTAAAGAAACATTGCATCAGCGCCTTGTCACTTGAGAACATATCAAGAACATATATATCATCTTTTCTACTTGCTGAAAGTACGATGTTCTTGTCAGTGTTGACAACTCTTCCTTCCTTCTTTGTAAAGTGAACTTCATAATCAGCATCACACAATTGGCTGATGGAGATAAGATTGTGTTTGAGACCCTTTACATATGAAACGTTTTGAAAAACCACATTATTGCACTTGATATTTCCATATCCTTTGGTGAATCCCTTTCCATTGTCTCCGTATGTTACTGCAGGACCAGTTTTCTTTACATAATCTTCCAGGAGAGACTTGGATCCTGTCATATGTCTTGAGCATCCACTATCTAAGTACCAAAGATGTTCCTGACCCTGCAGTACTGAGAAACTAGTTAGAACATACTGACCCATTCGAATATGGGTCATTCACAAAGTTATTTGATAATAAGTTATAACACTCTTTAGGAAGACATTTTAAAGAATTTGACTTAAGAGTCCATTTTTCATTTCTAACTTTAATGTTATCAGCTCTTAAAGATGTTTCATCAAATGAGCATTCACTGATCTTATGAGAGGTATCACCACATCTGTAACAAACTCTAGTACCAAAGTTCTTCTCGGTGAGCATATTTCTAGACTTAACACATTTAGACTTGTAAGATTCACCAAGTGAACTTTGAGTCCCTTTGTTTATCATTGAATCATAACTGAATTCAGTGGCAGATAAAATATGATCAGTGACAGATGTGGAGCTGACATCAGTATTTGATTTGGACATGTTCACAGAAGCATTGCAATCAGGAAAATGTTTAAGTTGTTCATGAACAGCATGAAACACTCCATTTGAGATAGGGAAGGCAATAATATTCTCAGAGAGAGGAGTTGGTCTCACAAGATGTGCAGGGTAAGAGGTTGGATCAATTCCGATAATTTCAACATCGCACTCAGTGACACCATTAGAGTTAGTAACACAGTATTCATCAATTAGACTCTGATTAATAAAAGAGTTACTGACAAACTTGTTTTTGAAATTGTTTTTCACTTCATTCATGGAATAAAATTCAGATTCTTTTTCTTGTGATTTAAAAACTTTTTCAGCTTCTGCAAAATTACCCCCAAGAATTTTTTTCACATGAATGTGGAATTTGAGCAGAAATAATATAATTAGCATTTTTGTGAGATTTTACCCAAATTTGGAGCACAGTTTGTTCTTTGATCAACAGATCTTTAACATTATCAATTTCAGCAGACAAAGATGAGTTTGACAAACTAGTGATTCTAAGGTTTTCCTGAGTGGAATCAATAATCTTATTTTTCATGGATATTTCAGTTTCAAGAAGATCAAGTTGATTTTGCAAATCCCTTATTATTTGATTCTTCTTAGAATTAAGGACACCCAAATACTCAAACATTTTGATTTTTTTCATTCATTGAGTAGGAAACAAAGTTTTTAACCTAATACATTGAAGGAGAGTCTGTGTTGTGCTTCCTGGAATTTTCAACTGCATCAGACATGTCAGCATCAAATGTACTTGTGCTGTTTTCACAATTATCAGTGTCTTCTATCTTGACCATCAGATACTTAACTTCATCATCTGATGACTCCTCATCAGTCTTCCATTTTTCTTCTTCAGCAACAAGAACTTTATGATCCAAGTACTCTACTTTCAGTTTCTCAACCAGCTTGTTGTACTTCTGCTTCCAGTATTCATCCGAGCTTTGGATTCTTTGTTTGCATTCTTTTGCAAAATGATCAGTGCTCCCACAGTTAAAGCACTGGGCTTTCCTTTTCTTATCAGTACCATGCTTTTTATCAGCGTCTGATCTTTTTGAAAATTTTCCACCCAGCTTCTTCTGAAACTTTGAGAAGTTTCGGCCTGATTTCTCAAAAGTCTTTACAATCAAGGCCGCACTAGCCACAACCTTTTCGAGATCATCAGTGTCACTTTTAGATGAATCAGTGTCTGAATGGTTTTCAGTGTCTGACTCTGACATTTGCTTTTTGTGTGAGAATAAAGCTACAAATGATTCACGCTGAGAATCCTTCATCAGTTCCTTTCTCTGAAGCTTGGATTCCTCATAGTAACATAGGTTTCCATAGAGACTTTGTAAGTCTATAGTGTTGATCTTCTCACTGTTTTTCAACACATCAACATGGTTCTCCCAACCTGCACCCAGAGAGTCCAAAAACTTCTGCACTAGAACAGTTCGATGCTTCAACTGATCTAGTCTCCGCATATCATTAACAAGAGTATTAAACCTATTAAAGGTTTGAGTCAGAGTTTCACCTTTCTTTGCAAAAAAATGTTCATACCTTCGGTTTAGATCATTTATTTAAGTGGCATTGACTTCTTCAATGCCTTCAAAAGATACAGTCAGTGTATCCATCTTCTCCTTTGCTGAGATGCAATTTTGGACCAGTCCAAAGATATTGTATGGCAAAGCGTAACTGATTGCAGCCCGAGCACGAACATCTAGACCATTTTTTCTTTTGTCATCTGCTGTCTAGTTTTCTCTAGGTGTTTTCTTCATAGCACCATCAGGAACGTTGTTTTTCAGAGGCTGATACATCGGAACATATGGACCCTTTTCGACGATGTCCAACATGTCTTCATCTACTGACTCTAAAGCATATAGAGCCTTTATTTTCCACATAGCAAAATTTGTTTCATCAAAAGGAGGAATTTTAGCGGAAGGATGATTTGATGAGTTTGACGAAGAAGAAGATGAAGCCATTTGTTTGATAAAAGAAACCTGCTCTGATACCAATTGAAAAGACTTTAGACCAATCTATTTATCAAACAATGACTGTAAATAAGAACAATAAGGTTTCACAAAGAAAAACTTTCACTAAGAATGATAATCTCACAAAGAGATTATAGTTTGCACAAAGCGGCTATTAGGGTTTTTAAAAGACGTAAAAAACTACACAAACCGATACAGAACAATATATAATACTATTCTAGACAATCCCTATAAATCAGGGATATAAAGCAAACTAATATACGCTAACTATGGAAACAAGATAAATACAAGATCTGTTACAATGCACTGAATAAAGCTATATACACTGAGCTATTGAAATGCTGATGTTGATGTTGAGATATGCGCTGATGCTGAAAGATTAATTTCAAACATCATCATATTTCAAGGTTTGACCTTACATCGTGAGCATCAATGCTCACGTAGTGAGCATCAATGCTCACGTCGTGAGCATCAATGCTCACGTCGTGAGATGTAAAAATTCGAAAAACTTGTTTGATCGATTCACCAATGTGCAAATACATGAAAGATAGTCATAGGCTCTGATACCACTAATGGAAAATGTAGGTTACAATACAATGCTCTAAGCAAAAAACATTTAACAGTTAAAAGATTAGGGCACATGCTACCTAAGAAGGATCTATGTCTTTCACATAAAGGCAACATACTATGAACTATCAAACTATAAAATTTCCTAATGAAATTTGAATTCATAAGGATGAATACATACCTTGTTGATTGTTTAAGTAAACAATCAATAATCCTTTCTTCAAAGCTTTTGGAAACTAGCACCACAATTGTCGTGCCTCTAATGGTTCACACCCAAGCTAGCAAGAAAGAAAACTACAGAGAGAAGAGAAAGGAGAGTAGAATTTTGGATATCTCTATGGAGGTATGATTGGACGAAAATAACAAGGATTAAGGGTCTTTATATAGTGGTCCAAGGAAACCCTATATAACCTTGATTTGAATATTAAATTAGTATTTTAAATCTGGTATTTATCTCATTTCTTATTTATTCACATGAGATATTCTATAAAACCTAGAGTATCCTCCTTGAAACCGTCCACCCCTATGGTGGAAGGTTCTGGAGCCTTTTGTTCAACTATTGAACAATTACACTTTAGACCTTGCACTTTTAATTAATACCATTAATCCCAAAATTAATTCCAATTAATTTATTATCATATATCAATTAAATAATAACTTTTCTAATTAATATATTATTTTCATAATACATTAATAAGCCTTTTATATTAATTTATTAATAACATAATAAATTAATCTCTCTCTCTAAAAGTCATTTTGTCCAACTGATGGGTCTAAGTGCAACCCAAAAGGATTGTGTTACTATCTATTCAAGTATATACCAATTATAGTTATAAGCTTAGACACCTAATACAGTAGTTCAAACCTTGCAAGAAGTAAAATCTTGGCTTAAAAAGTGTTTCGCTATGAAGGATCTAGGAGAGGCTGTCAATATTCTCGAGATAAGAATTTTGAGAGATAAAAAGAGCAGACTAACTGGACTTAGTCAAAGTACATACGTGGACAAGGTACTAAAACGGTTTAGTATGGAAAAATCCAAGAAATAAGAGCTACATATTCAGAGCAATGTCAAGTTGAGTAGGACTCAAAGCCCAAGTACGGATGTAGAGACAACTGATATAAGTCGAGTCCTTTACACTTCGGCTGTAGGATCAATCATGTACGCTATAACATTTAATCAGCCTGATGTATCCTTTTCTTTAAGCATGGTCAGTCACTATAAGGGAAATCCTGGTGGAGCTCATTAGACAGTAGTAAAGAACATTCTCAAGTATCTACGAAGGACAAAGGATATGATTCTAGTCTTTGGAGGCAATGATATGTTGAGAGTGACTGGGTATCGTGACGCCAACTTTCAGACAGATAGAGACAACTTTCGTTCTCAATCTGGACGGGTGTTTACATTAAATGGGGGAGCAGTTACTTAGAAAAGTTCCAAGCAAGACACCATGGCTGATTCTACGTGCGAATCAGAGTACATAAAGGTGCGTGAAGCATCAAAGGAAGCAACTTGGTTGAGGAACTTCATCGGAGATCTTGGAGTAGTTCTAACCATTCAGAAACCGATGGAACTTTTCTATGATAATGAAGGTGCGGTTGCTTTAACTAAAGAACCAAGAGACCATGGTAAGTCAATACATATAGATAGAAAGTACCATTATATCAGACATAAATTAGAAGAAGGTCACCTCATTGTGAAGATGGTATCATCAGAAGAGAATCCTATAGATCCTTTGACGAAGGCTCTGAGTAGGGTTAAGCACAATCAAAATGCTAGGAGCGTTGGATTAAGAGATGATATTAGTTATAGTATTTAGATGAGTTGTTTGAAACTTGTAACAAAATAAATGTAATTGATTTTTGGTGATTAAATAATAGAGATTATTTATGAGTTTTTTTACTGCCTTTGTCAATTATTTATTTTTGTGTTTCATTTTTGCATGTTTTACTTCTCAAATAATTTAATTATTCAAATTCCACAGTCATTCATACTTTGGGAAGTAAGTAGTGAATTAAGACTATCATGAATTGGATTATAGATTGTATAAGGGAGTTAGACATAGCAATTGCATTACGACAATATTCATGAGTACTTAGAAATAGAGATTTAAGTATTGGATAAACCCACGCTCAGAGAATTACTTCATGGATTATATCGCGAGTAATTGTGAGATGATAATATCTTATATTTTTGAAACGGAGATATATGAGTTGTAATTTACATATCGGTTGTGCATTGGTATTGCAAAAACACGTCAGTAACATAATGTTATAAAGCGCAGTGTCATGTATGATTTGATGAGTAAAGGATACAAGCATATAAGTCAAACTTTATTTGTTCCTTTTTCCCTAACGGGAAAAGTGATATCTTTGGGCCCCTCGATGATTTGGTGTTGACTTATAGTGTTGGGCCCAGCGAAGACTCAATTGATGTGTTCAATTTAGAGTCTTATGTCGTCATCACAAATCGGGAAATAAGGAAACAAAACATAGACAATGATATTGATGTTAATTCATTTCTCATGTTTGTATGATATCTAGTAGAAGGGAGGAATACTGGATCACTTATCTTAGGACCAATGTCTATTTATTTCAGAGTTCGGTAGTTAGTGTGGAAGCACACTTTGCTGTCTAATTTAGAAGTTATACTAGTAATTGTAGTTATAGACTTATCCAAGTGGGAGACTGTTGGATTAGGTGTCTAAGATAATAAGTGTAACGCCCCATTTCTGGTATGTAATTCAAATAAAGTATTTTCATTTATGAAGGGGTACTGGACGATTCTATAGCCCGACTCGTCGTGTGGAGGCGGGATGATCATGCGTTTTGAGCTGGCTACTCGACGAGTCCATATGCTGGACTCGGCGAGTCCGCTTGTCTGGATGGAGCCCTAATTTTAAGGGTTTGCACCCTATTTAAACACACTTATGTGCCCCCAACCTCGCCTCTATCACTCTCAGAACATTCCCCTTGTAAACCCTAGCCCCATTGTTGAGTTTGAGTGTGTTTGTGATAGCTTGGAAGCTTTGGGAAGGAAAGAAGGTCCATTGGAGGGAAGGAAGATCCAGGAGTTAGCTTACATCTGTTCTTCATTCAGGTAATGAAGTTATGACCTTGTGTATTCCTCCATTATAACCTTCTTTATGCTTGTTATGCCTTCTTTGGAGCCTTTTATGATTCAAATCTTGAGAAATGGACTCTCCTTGGATGAAAACTTCAGATCTGGACTCTTATTGCATTCTAGAAGTATAAAGTTTCAGTTAAGGTCGTGATTGAAGTCCCTCTTGAGCTTGGAACCCCATTAAGAGCTTGGGGTTGGCATTTGAAGCCTTTAAAGCCATGCATGGACGTAAAGTTTGCAACTTTACGTGATAAGCATGCCCTAGAAGCATGAATCTGTGACTTAGAGTCGCTGCATAGCTCAAATCAGGACTGTATGGAAAAGGGACTGAATGGACTCGACGAGTCACAAGTATGACTCGGCGAGTCATATGAAGATAGCCTTGGACTCGATGAGTTGGATGAGAAACCCGGCGAGTCCGATGAAGATTGCCTTAGACTCGACGGGTTGTTCTACAACTCGACGAGTCAGATGAGTTTTCCCGAGAAAAGTAGTGTTTGAGTGAAATGGCTTCATTCCTTCGTAGTTACATGTAAAGTCAGCAACTTTACGTGTTCAGATGGTCCCAAGGGCTATTACCTACGAGTTAGAGGCCCTGGAATGGATTAGAATTTGATTTCATGGAATCTGCGTTTTGACTCGTTGAGTTGTTCTTCGGACTCAAAGATTTGAGTCGCGAGTCCCCGTGTTTCCTTCAAGTTATGAGTTCAGAGTGAATCAGTGAGTGGGAAAGGGGCTCGGAGAGTTAAAGTCAGAATTAGTAAAGGAGGGACTCGACGAGTCTGCGCCCTGACTCAGCGAGTCCGGTGAACTGGAAGTTGACTTTGACCAGGGGTAAAATAGTTATTCTACCCTCAGTTTGGTTATTAGTAGTTGATTGAGTGTGTTTATGGGAATTGTAGCCGGGAGAGACCGGAGCAGCAGCAGACAGTTCCCGGGGTAGAGTTTCAGCAGCCAACTTTCGAGGTGAGTTTTCCTTCCAGTAGGAACGGGTCTACGGCCACAATGCCGGCCCGTTTAGTTAGCAGTAGTTCCGGAACTCGGTCTGATGCAGTAGTTAGATTGCTTGATGTCTTTGTGATTCAAGCATGTTTTGTGTTGTGTGTTCCGGACTTTGGTCCGATGCAGTATGCAGTATATGTGTTCATGCTAGTTGATATGTTTATGCTATGTTATGTTCAGTCAGTTCCGGACTTCGATCCGATGCAGGGGACAAGGTCCCAGTCAGTTCCGAACTTCGGTCCGATGCAGTTTCCGGACTTCGGTCCGATGCAGAGGGCAAGGCCCTGGTTAGTTCTGGACTCGGTCCGATGCATTTTCCAGACTTCGGTCTGATGCAATGGGCAAGGCCCAATATGTGTTTATGTGATTGTATGTATGTGGTAGTCTGGGGGAGTTCACTAAGCTTTGTGCTTACAATTTCAGTTTTGGTTTCAGGTACTTCCGCAAGCAAAGGGAAGGGCTCGGGATAATGGCATCGCACACACCACAGCTTCAGTTTTATCCTGGGAGTTGGTTTAGTTTTTCCTAGATATGATTTGACACAGTCAATACAATTTTTGCCACGATATGTTATTATGGTTTTGAGATGTTGACGAATGATTTCTCTTTTATGGCATTCGATTTTATGGTTTTAGATTTATTTAAACAAAAATTTTTGGGTCGTATTTTGGGTTGTTTCAATAAGTGAATTAGTATATACTTGAATTATTAGCAAAGTCCTTTTGGGTTCTCCTCAAACCTAGTAATTGAAAATGTTGACTTTTAGAGGGAGAGACTAGTTTATTAATTTATTATGTGATTAATAAATTAATTAAAAATCAAATAAATGAATCTATTAATATGTTATGAAAGTAATATATTAATTAGAAATTGTATGATTAATTAATAATTAATCAGAATTTAATTTAGAATTAATTTTGGGATTCATTGGATTAATTAAAAGTGCAGAGACTTTTTGGTTAGTTATTGAAAGTTGAAGTAGGAAGGCTCTAGAACCCCATGGGATGGGGTGGAGGAAAATTGGCAAGGATAAGCCTAGAATTTTCGTCCATAGGGTAAGGATGAGAATATAAGACAATTTAGTTATTATATTAATTAATTTAGGCCTTATCCCAAAAACCATAACTTTGGTCCCAAGTTTCCTTCACCTATATAAACATCCCATGGCCTCATATTTTCGGTCACTTCATTCTTGAATAGCCAAAGACAAAATTATCTATCCCTTCTCCTCTCTCTTTAAGTCTTCTAGTTGCTAGGGTTGGGTGTGAACCATTATAGGCACGAGATTTCTGGTGCTCACTTCCAATAGCTTTCAAGAAAGGTTTATGTTTGTTTACTACAACAAATCAAAAGGTATGCAATCTTCCTTTGTGAATTTTAGTTTTGTAGTTTGATAGTTCATAGTATGTTACCTTTATATGAAAGACATAAATCCTCTCTTGGTTGCATGTGCCCTACTCATTTCATTGTTAAATGTTTTTCCGGTTACAGCATTGTTTTGTAATTTACATTTTCCATCATTAATAATTATTCAAAATAAGATGTGAAATTTGCAATAGAATAACATATTAGTGTTCACTATTACATGTCCAAATTGTAACAAAATTTAAATTCAAAATACGAATTGACATTATCAATCTATTAAACCAATATTTTGGGGAAGAAGAGTGAATGTTGATCGTAAACAAAAAGGAGGTCGTAAGTTTCCTACTGTTAGAATTTGAAAATAGACCCCTTTACTTCTTCCAAAATAAACCGGAAAGGCCCTTGAATGATAACAAACGTAACAAAATAGGTAAAAATGCATAAGACTATAGGCTAGGGTTCCATTTCATCTTTTATTTTTTCTCTATCATTTTAATGTATCTTATTTCTCCTTATTCCTCAAAACTAAGAAACGGTCACATTTCAGTTTGGGGTGAGCAAAAGAGAACTAAGAAACCGAAAAACTGACAAAATTATTAAGTTGGTTAAGATTAGTTCTTCTAACCAGGTTGCATATATTTTTACTAAGTCTCTTGGGTCTTCACAACATGAGATTCTTAGTGAAAAATTGTGTTTGTTTGATCATTTTTCTTCAAAATAATATTTTTCAAAATGGTTAGTTTGATTTGGTTGTTGAAATAAATAATGGTTTTATAAAATATAAAATCAAACTAACATTTTGTTTATTTTCATATTGGATATATTTTGTTGTATTCTTGGCTTTGAGGTTTTACAGGTTAGGCTATGGAATGGTGAAGGGTACCATTTGTAGATTGAGCAGATATTTTTCGGGTTTACACACAGATCTTTGGATCATGTATGACCCGACTACTTAAGGACTGAACAAGTGGAGGAGAGCTCATTCACAAGTTCAATCAATTTTTCATATGCTCTCTTGTTCTCTCATTCCATCTTCTCCGATTAGGGTTTGTTCAAACTGTTATCTAATCTTGTAGATATGTTAGTTTTAGATTGAGAGATTTGTACAGAGAGTAGTGTAGGTTTTTGTAGTGAGATTTCCCTATAAGTTGATGAAAACCATTTGTCTATTGATCCTCAGATGATATAATAGATAATGATGTTGGAAAATCGTGTTTCTATAAATTTTCACACTTTGAGAAATTTCTTATATAGACGATGATAATGGTGAGTGAACCTTTCTTTCATGCGGATGTGACACTCCTCTAAGTGAGTTTGATACCTTATATAAGGACAAAGAGGGTAGATGTTTGTTCACAAGGACGATGTGGAACACATCTTAGCTTTCAAAATAAAAACCGACATACATGTAAAACATGAGAATCGAAAACAAGACAACAAGGTTCAATATCCAAACACTTAACCACTAGACCATCCTTTTGTATATGTTTTTAACTCACGGAATATATATACACACACTTCATAAAATTTGATTCGGTTCAGTTTTGCTCGGTATTTTATATTTACGAAATCAAACCCATGATGAATTTTTTCGGTTTTAAGAAATCTAAATCCAAAACCGACAGTTAGGATTTGGTTTTGATTTTTCGGTTTCGTGGTTTTTGTCTGTTTTCCGGTTTCCTGGTTTTGTTTTACTCACCCCTATTGAAATGTGACCGTTTCTTTGGTTTTGAGGAATAAGAAGAAATAAGATACATTAAAATGACAGGAAAAAAAATGATGAAATGGAACCTCACCTACGGTCTTATACATTTTTAAATTTTTTTTTTTCTATTTCGTTACGATTGTTATCATTCAAGGGCCTTTCCGGTTTATTTTGAAGAAGTAAAGGGGTCTATTTGCAAGTTCTAACAGTAGGAAACTTACGGTATCGTTTTTGTTTACGATCAGCAGTCACTCTTCTTCCCCAAAATCCTTTTAATCATAGGCCGATCGATCGCTCGAAAAAGCAAAAGTTCTGAACTGCAAAAATGGCATCAACATTGGCGGCTCGTCAAGCTGCAAATCTACTCCGTCTTTCCACTCCTCGATCGGCTTCTCAAGCCGCTTCCCTTATCCAGCGCCGTGGCCTCGCTGGTGCCGCCGGTACGATTCATCGCACTTTCTCTCTACCCCTCAGATATCCGTCAATTGCTCCAATTGTATACTGTTTTCTCAATGTCCCCAAATCTACGTTCCATTTCGTGAATTTTTACAACTGCGGATGATTCTCTTTGGGATTTAATCATGGGCTTTAGATTGTATTGAGAATTCTAAACCCTAATACTGGTCATTAGATATAGATATGTGCAATTTCTGTGCAACCCACAGATTTATTTATGAATTGAGATTGAATTGTTGAGACTGTGATATTGTTTATTTGCAGACCATCATGGACCTGCAAAGGTTGACTTCTGGAAAGACCCGATGAGTCCATCCAGGTGGAAGGAAGAACATGTGAGTCTCCTAAATTTTCTGTAATCATTTGATTTGAATTCGATATTGATGTGTTAATGTATGTAAACTTGAAGTATTTGAAAGGTTTAGGGTTTTCACATTTCACATAATCTCAATTTTCCTGTAGAATGATTCAGTTTGATAGGTCATATACTCATATTGGTAATTAAGTCTGTTGTAGTGATTATATGTATGAAATTTTGTGTTTGCAGTTTGTTATTGTGTCTCTATCGGGTTGGGGATTGCTAATCTATGGTGGATACAAAATGTTCTCAGGAGGCAAGAAAGATGAGGTATCTTTCAATAACCATTTATGCTCATCTTTTAATAACCTAATGTTTATTCTTATTATGCACTTCTGATTCTCCCATTTGTGTTTTTATGGCAGAAACTGGTGCAAGCAATCAACTAAGAGCTCCAAATTTGTACTTTATGCTTTGTGCTAATAATTTGTTTGCATTGTTGCAACTTTTTCTGAAATTCAAATTTCTTCTCGACATCTTACATTTGCATAAATATTGAATGCATATCACTTATTTGAATAACAAACTCTAGAATCTAGAATTCAAGTTAGAATTGATTACAGTGGATCACACATTCAAGTTCATCTCTCTGAAATCAAATAACACAATTTAGGATTTAGGAATAGTTAGACCAAATACCAAACACCAAACAAACACCATTTAAGTTACAATGAATCAATCAGTCTTCTATTTCTTCCTTGTAATCTTGATCTGCTTCTGATCCATTGCTGGATTCCATAGAAACATCCACTTCCCTCTCACCTTCTTCATCTTCATCCTTACCCCTCGTTTCCTTCACATGATCCATGGTGGCGGCGGTGGTGGTGGTGGTTGTGTTCTTCATTTTAATCTTCACGTCATCTTCATGCTCCAAACTAGCGTTTTGAAGTTTGACATTAGGGTTTATGTTGGTGGTTGCTTTTACTTTACTGGTTAAATTGGCTTCACGATTTGAAGGTGATGGATCATCGGAAGTGACTGATAAGATTTTAGGTGGAGAAGAAGAATGGAGAGTGGTTTTGAGATGGTTGATTTTGGATTCCTTGTGTTTGATTTCATTTTGTTTCTCATCAATTGTCAATTCAAGTGCTCGTTGTTCATCTCTTAAGGAACCAATCATGGATCGCATCTCCATCATCTTGTTATCGAGCTCTGTTTTCTGAGTTCGAAGGGAGAACAATTTCGCATTCAAATCCTGGTTCTTCTTCTTGTGTTCTTTCACATATTGTCTTTCTTTCTGCACAATGTTACATAAAATTATTTTTCCAATTTAAGTTTTAAATACGATTATATTCTAGAGAGAGAGAAACCTGCAACAGGAGGTGAAGAGAGAGGATTTGTCGATCTTTGTCTTTGATAACGAGGTTGAACATCCGTCTGTCTCTCACCTTCTGAACCACCATCAGTCCCATTACTCCGACCAGAAGCAACACCGCTAGTATCGCCATTTTCTTCTTGTTGTTCTTCCATCCACCAACGCCACCTCCGCCTCCACCACCGGCGCCGCCGCTAAGTGGGTGTCCCTTCGTTCCCATGTTCACTTTGGTTTCAGTTTGAGGGTTGTAGTGGATGAAATCATGAAACAAGGTTTAAAAGGGTAGGTTGCATGGGAATTGTGCCCCAACTAAAGTGTTGTTTCATCTCTTCACTCTTTTATTTGTTTTTTGTATTTTTTGAAATATAAAATTGAATGCCAAACACGCTACTGTTCTGATTCTGCATGTCATTCGATTGGTGCGTTTGCATGCCTTTATTTTTTTTATTTTTTTACACTCAACCTTCTTTTAAACTTTGACTGTCATTTAAAAAAATATATATTAAATTATTAAGATTAAATATTAGTTCTTTAATGTACTTTATTTATATTTTTTCAGATTTAAATTTATTTCATCATTATTAAAATTATCCGCTTATTGTGTTATTGTAGTTGTGCCTAAGTTTTAAAGGCTCAAGAAACCTCGATAACGCCAAATATATGCATTTATATAACGTTATATGACTATTGTATGCAATCCAGTAAACAGTATCCTCTGGATATGTATGTAAGAACGGATTGCGACAGCATAAACTTATTTGGTCGAAAGTGACACCACAAGAACTAAAACTTAAATACTCCAAAGATGTAGAATATAATTTGTTGGGTTTAAAACATGAACATTTATTTTTGGGTAAGTTTTCGATAAATATTTACTTTTTACCCACTACAAGTCGATCAATTTTACACACTTTTTAAAAATTATTCGCTCCCTTCACAAAATTATGAAGATGAAATGTGCCGTGACAAATTACTTTTTAGTCTTTCATTCTTAAAAATATGGGGAAAAAAGAAGTTGATGCAACCTCACACTTAAAAGCATGGATAAATTACCTAACTTTACACCCAAAGAGAGTTTCAAGTACGCATTAGGCAACCAAAGTTTTGTACCACATTAAGGTCCCCTGAAATTAAAGAGAAAGTTTTGCAAAGTGGTTATAATCAAGGTTGTCAAGATCAGGATATGATGTAGGATCATTTCAAGTTTGTAAAATCGAAATCCTAAGATCGGGATTCTAAGATTTCACAAAAAATGACATAAAAAGAAATTGATCACAGGCCCATCCCAGAGGGTGGACGATAGAGACGACCGTCTAGGGTCCCATCATTTAAAGTGGTCCAAATTTTTTATGAAAATTTTTATATTTAGAAGATAATGTAGGTTTTTTTTTTCAATTATTGAGTTATTATAAAAAAAACTTGATGACATTTGTGTATTTTAAGGGCTCATTTTTTTTTTCTTTCGTACTAGGGCAAAAATATATTTGGAACGACCCTAATTGGTCATATATAAATCTTTTACCATATTTCATGGTTAAATGCTCACCTCTATTGTTGAAGGAAAAAGTTAATAACAACCTGAATCTAAATCTCGACTGAGCTTTAAGTGAAGAGACCGGGTCAACCAATAAATGGGTAATAATAATAAAAACTTGATTAAAATTTAACAATTATCATGGAGTGGTAGGATTAGATCGGATCCGGATCTTGCGATCTTACGTACAAAATGATCTTATTGCGGTCTGACAAGATTTTCATAGGTAGGATCGTAAAATCATACGATCAAGATCCTTTTCCTGACAACCTTGGTTATAATACCAACTTTGTTGTATAGATCTAAATATTTTCCGATTAGAAAACACGAGAGGAACATAGTGGTTGCAAAAAATGAGGATGTAATGGTGAATGTGTGTTAGAATATTTTTGGACAAAATTACAAATACGCCAATAAAAAATTCTTTGTGAGCGACATTGATCATCGAGAAATTAAGTATTACATTAGGTCAGACATCTCCATAGGAGACAATCGATGGTTGCAGGTTTGGGGGTATAGTTATGTTGATGGTGCATGGAAGAGAAGATAGTAGAGAATAAAGTAGGAAGATAACATGAATCAAATTTGACGAAATTGACTCTTACCCAAGACATACCCTTAGTTAGGAAGGGTGCATATGTTTAAAATTGAGACAGTTGAGTAGTATATGAGTAGTCTATGTACTTGTTTCGTTTCCTCTGTTTCATGTTTGCCATATTTTTTTTATCACCTCACTATCATCATATATGTACTTTCAACTTGTATTCCTAGAATATGCTTCACTATTTGTTTATCGCGTGAGTTTTTATCTACTTACTCTTGACCCTTTTTACTTTAAACTTTCTTGCTTGTATCAACTATTTTTATTTCTTTAGTCACCCAACACTATATATATATTAATTTATTGTTGACTAGCGTTCCATAGGAGATCATCCTGTGTGAACTTGTGTTTTTCCTTACAACATACGTTCTCTATCATTGAGTAGAGGTTGCCTACATCTTTTATATATGTGTTTTCCAGTTATAAATTAGTATATTGCTCGATTTTTGCACATGTATTTATAAAGTGACCAACATGTCTCAATATATAGCTTGAAGTTCCAAGTATGCTTCTAATAACAAGTTAAAACTTATAACTTGAAGTTCCAAGTATTATGATGATAACAAGCTTTTGATGAGAATTATATGCGTCTATATAAGGATAGATATTTTGACAATTTGACGACTACAAATTTATTATGATAATATTATCTACTACATTGATGTTATCAATCTTTGTGTTTAGGACGTTGTTTCTTATTTTATCGAGGATTGTCGTGGGTCTATATTCTCAATTTTCAAAGGGTGTTACAATTAACAATTAGTATAAAAGTATTAGCTTAAGAGAATTATATATGGATCATAGTACCTAGACTTAGATTGTGATAATGCTTAACAGCTTAAGATGAAGTTAAGAGGTTGAAGGGTTAGGTGATGATCCTAAAGAGAGCAAAGGTTGAAAAAGTTGAAACATTGTTAAACAAACAAACTTTTAACCTAAATTTCTTGATGAGAAGAAAGAAAAATAACGAAACCTGTCATATAAGATACAAGGACCAAAAGCTAACAGCATTCTCATACATAATTGATCTACTTAGAAACACATACATCTCATCTCTAAAGAGTAGTAAAAAATCAATAAATAAAAAGAATAGTAATACACGATTATAGGCATTCCTCAATAGCTACATGATACAAATGAAGAAGAAGTAATATGCATAGCAGTTGTTGCATCTATATATAACCTTCAAAGCCCAGCTGACACCAATCCATGTAGTGTGACAATACCTATCAACTTGTTGTCTTCATCGATTACAGGCAAGAACTGAACAGGGGATGGAGGAGCCTCCATCTTCTTCATTGCTTCAACAGCCATTCTTTCTGCACTTATGGTTCTTGGGTTCCTATAATCACAACACATTTCTAATCTTTATCAAAAAAAGATTTCAATTTTCAAGTTCTAAAACGTAGATTTCATCCTCTTTTTCACAAAATAAAAGATATTTATGATTAATGTTACCTGTTGCACATTTCACCAACAGTAAGTTTAAAGATCCCCTCTTTGCTAGCTTTGAGTGTACGCCTAAGATCACCATCAGTGAATGTCCCTATGAGGTGATAATCATCATCAATCACCAGAAGACAACCACATCCTTTACTAGTTAGCTCCACCAATTGATCCATTATCAGGTCTCCTTCATGACATACTGGAAGTTCATCTTGCTTCTTCATAACATCCCTCACCTGCAACAGTCAATCAAATCAACAGATCGATACATACATTAATCAATGATCGAATGAAATTGAGAAAAAGGAACCCCGATTCTGAATTCTAACCTTAAAGATCAAACTCTTTCCGATCCGGCCAGCAGGATGATTCGCCGCATACCCTTCTTTTGTTAAATTCTTCGCATCCATCATTGCAATCGCGACTGTGCACCCAAAAACCATTTGAATCGCCGTCGATGTCGTCGGAGCCAAATCAAATGGGCATAATTCCCTTTCCAAAGGTAAATGCACATTCAAATCCGACATCCCCATCAACGCATTCCCCTCCACCGACGTCACCGATATCAAAAACGCCCCTTTTGCCCTTGCGCATGGAACTAACCTGATCAATTCTTCCGTATTTCCACTTTTGCTAAACATAACCAATACATCATTACTGTTTAAAATTCCGATGTCGCCATGGAGAGCGTCGACGGGGGACAAGAATTGGGATTTTATGCCAAGAGACACGAGGGTTTGTGAGATGTTTTTGGAGACGAAGCCGGATTTGCCGACACCGGTGATGAAGATCGTACCGGTTGAGTTTAAAAGAGTTTGTGTGAATACATGGGCTTGCGAAAGGTCTAGCTTATCAAAAAAGTTATTGAGGTATTTCTGTTGGGAGTTGAAAAGGGTTTTCAGTTTGATCGGATCAATGAGATCGGCTTGTTTCTCTGAAGGATCTGAATATAATTGTGGAAGAGACCCCATTTTGTTTCTAATTTCTTGTTTTACTGATACGATGGGGTCGGCAATTGGTTCGCCGGAAAAGGTTTCCGGCGAGTATGGAAGAGTATGGACAGAGGAATAGTTGCACTCAAAAGCCGTTGCTCGGAGAAAAAAAAATACGCGGCACAAGATATATACATCAATCATGTGAACGGAGTCTCTGCACCGACACTTCTTTCGAGAATTAATTACAATAGCTACACTTCTTTATCTAAGCCCTTACAAGTTCAGTCCTTTTATTTTCCATATTGTTTCTCTATCCCCAAAACAAAACCTTGTTTACTTTTGTCCAAGATTAGATAATATATCAAGAAATTTTGAAAGAATAAAAATTAAAAATAAATTTATTCCTTCTCCTCGTCCACCAGCGTGTGCCATTTTTAGTAAAATTGTCAAAGTTATGAAAGTCCATCTCAACATGACGACTCGACATAAAACAGTTTTTCAGTATTTACGTGCACCACATGTTCAAGATTTTCTTTTATTTGGCCAACATATGTCTCCTGTGGAGCATCGTACTATCCTCAAATATCGACTCATAACCCCAATATTCACAGTTGACGAGATATGTCTGGTGTGCGGTAAGACATGTTTGGACTCTTTTGGATAGCATGTAATTCACTGTAAAGAACCCTTTCAAAATACATGCATGATATGGTCAGGGATGGTTTGTTTGACATATTTAACATTCCAAGGTTTCCGCCAAGAAAGAGACACCTATGAAATTTCTTGACTGGCTCGACAGAAGGAAGGTCAACTGTAACATCCATAAATTTTACACCAAATTTAAACTTTTCCAATCACAACTTAAACCCAAATAGTGTTTGTTTACAAATTGTTTTCAAATCATTATTCATCAGAGTGTCCCAAAAACAGATTGTAAGGATGAGGAGCGGTACGGTCACGTCTTCGCCTTGTCACGGCCTCCTGAAGTACCCGAAACAATAACTGAAACTGTAAGCCCAAGGGCTTAGTGAGCTACCCCCAAAATACCAACACCACACTGATAATATCATAACAGTAATAATCAATCAATATGCATTATGGGCCATCGGCCTGACTGGACTACCCTACAAGGGCCTACAATCTAACTTAATCTATACTGAGCCTTCGGCATGACTAGACCACCTCGTGGGCCTATAGTCTCTCCGGACCGCTCATAGGGTATGTTGGCCTTCAGCACAAAGCAGGACCGTCTCAACCCAACCCCCAATCAAACAAACATGTGCACATAAATATCATACGCTAGCATTTGTAACAGTCAAACCGATCTAACAGATCAAATAGCATAACAACATCCTATAATCAGGATACCGATCTAACAGATCAAATAGCATAGCAACCATCCTAAACCAGGATGAAATCTAGCATATCAGTAACATAGCAACCATTGTAAACTAGGATGAAATCTAGCATATCAGTAACATAACAACCATACTAAACCAGGATGTATCTAGCATATCAATAACATAGCAACCATCCTAAACCAGGATGAAAACCATAAAGGGTCGGCCTTGGTGCCTTAGACCCTTTGATACAGTGAGGATAACTCAACTCGCAGATGTCGACTCAGTAGATAAATCTCAACTCTCGGATCACTCACCAAAGACTCCTCCACCTAGTATAATAGTACGAGCATACTCATAAATTCTCAACCTCACAAGTACTCCATAAACCAACCAGTCAACCCCAGGTCAATGGTCAATGTCAAAGTCCTCAGTCAAGGTCAACAGTCCCTATTGACCTTAACTCGCCAAGTACCCTCGGCTAGTCGCCGAGTTCTTTGAAGTTCTTTCCCACTCGCAGAGTCATCGGGTGACTCGTTGAGTTCCTACGATTTTCGATCGAAACCCTAAGGCCGCCCATCGAGTTTCCTTCTTGCAACATGTCGGCTACACATGCATTCATAACTCGGGTAAAACTCATCCGACTCGTCGAGTTGTTTATACAACTCGTCGAGTCTAAGGCAATCTTCATCGAACTCGCCGAGTTATTCATCGTCGAGTTCATCGGCCATCTTCATATGACTCGCCGAGTCAACCTTGCGACTCGCCGAGTTCCTTCAGTCCTTAAGCCATACAGACTTATTTAAGCCATGAAATGGCTCCAAATTTAAGATCCAAGCTTCTAGGACATGCTTTTCACGTAAAGTTGCAAACTTTACGTGCATGTATGACTAACAAGGATCTTAATGCCAAATCTAAGCTCTTAATGGAGTTTCGTGCACAAGGAAGGCCTCAACCACGACCAAAACAGAAACTTTATGATTCTAGAACTTGAGAAAGGTCCAGATCTAAAGTTACAACTTCAGATCTAGCCCATAGCTCACTAATGTGACTCCTAAAAATCCATAAAACCCTAGAACTCAACCACAAAGAGATCTAGAAGAAAAGGGGAGTAAAGATTGCACCTTGATACCTCCAAAAGATGCTAGATGAGGTAAGATTTGTTTCCCATACCTTCCTTGCCTCAACTCCTTTGCTCTTCAAGCTCTTCCCTCCAAGCAAACCTTCTTTCCAAGGTCTAACACACACCACAAGGAGTACCACACGAATTAGGGTTTCACTGAGCTCTCAAAGACCGTAAGGAGGCCAAAGGAGGCTGAGGCTTCCTTAAATAGGGTGCAAAACCCCGAGATTTAGGTTTTCTTTTGCCAGCTCTTACTCGTCGAGTCTCTCCCTGGACTCGGCGAGTAGGTCACTTAACACGCGATCTCACCCCGCTGCTACACGACAAGTAGGGCAACCAACTCGTCGAGTAGGGCTTAAACCAAGGAACCTTTTATTTAAATCCATACCTGAGAATTGGGGCGTTATAATTCCTTAGACAGGCTGACGTTTTGATTTTTGGATGGGTTGGAGGGAAACACGCATGTGCGGACCTTACAGGGTTATCCCCTCTCATTGGCTTGAGGGTTGGGGGTTTAACAGTGGGACATGCTGCTTTAAAAGCTGTTACAGGCAAAGTCACCAAACATGAGAAATCATGCATAAAAAATCAACACGTTTTCATACCATTTGCATTTGATACATTTGGTTTACCCGCGCCGGATATGGTGGAGCTTCTTGATAGAGTACAATGGATCATGCATTGCAATGTTATATCCCCTATATCTATGGATGTTGTCTTCAAAAGAATTAGTTTTACCATACAAAAAGGCTTAGCGATGTAGCTTGTTGCCCGTTTGTCATCTCACACGTTGTACGATGATAACCAAGTGGAAATTTAAAAAGATACTAAAATACCAAATACTTTTTTATTATAAATATTGTTCGTTTCATATAAATAACTTAATACTTAGGTTGGTATATGTAGAGATGTCATAAATCGACCCAACCTACCAACTCAACCGGAACCCAACCCAAAATTAGTAGGTTGGGTTGAGATTTTCAACATATTGTTGGATTAGGTGTCTAAGCCCATAACTATAATTGGTATGTACTTGAATTGATAGTAGCAATGTCCTTTTGGGTTACCTTCAAACCTGACAATTGAATAGGATTATTGTTGGAGAGAGAAGAATGATATATTAATTTATTACTTGGTTAATAAATTAATTTATTAATGTATTATGGATATAATATATTAATTAGAAATCATATTATTTAATTAATATTTAATCAGAAATTAATTTGGAATTAATTTTGGGATTAAATGAATTAATTGAAACTGTAGGGACTAAAGGTGACAATGTTTAAAAGTTGAGCATTGAGCATTCTAGAACCTCCCTTAGAGGGATGGAACGAAATTTAGAGTGTCCTAGGGTTTCCTTGGGCTCTAAGGGTGCCTTGGAAGCTTTAGGGGGGAAGTTAAGGAATCAGGGTTATCTATGTAACACCTAGAATCAGAAAGACTAAGAAAGGAAAGGAAAACCCTAAGTCAAGGGGTCAACTCGTCGAGTCCATAGGTGAACTCGACGAGTCGGAGTGGGATCCGGGTTATGGAATAAGTGACCGACTTGACGAGTCGGCAAGTGGACTCGACGAGTCTGGTCTGAATGAGGAAAAGCCCTAATCTGAGGGTTTGCACCATATTTAAAGGACCTTATGTCCTCCCCTTAGTCCCCCTTGTCGGCCAGAACTGCTATACACGATTCCAAACCCTAAGTTGAGTGAGAGAAGGAAGAAAGTGAGTTTCGGTCTTTTGCAAGAGGAAGCTTTGGAGGATTTGACCACTAAGGAGCTGGAGGATCCAACCCTTTTGTTGTGAGCATCAGTTTGAAGGTAACAATCTGTCACCTTGCCTTTGTTGCTTCTAGATCTTCTCATGGATGATGTTTTGGGGCCATTTTTTTATGATAAGGAACCTTTTTGAGTTAGAAGTCCAGATCTGAGGTTGCTACTTCAGATCTAGGTGTGTCTTGGCCCAGAGATCCATAAAGTATCAGTTTTTGGTGTGTTGGTAAAGCATGTTTGCCCCAAACTCTAGTCCTAGAGTGTTTTAAGCCTATAGCTCCTTGGATTCACGTAAAGTTTGCAACTTTACGTGAGGAATAGACTTTGGAAGAGTGGATCTTCAAGATGGAGCCCCTGTATAGCTTGAAAAGCCACTGTATGGATTAAGAACTGCAGCTTCTAACATCCCAAAATTTAAGACCAAAAATTTCTTTTAATAAAACATTACTTTAAGCAAAGACATCATTCCAAAACATAATCTGAGTATAAGTTTTCAAAACACATGTTCATTATCAGAGTAAACATTCCCAGGCTGTCTAATCTATGGTGTGTGTCATGCGATCACCCCGAGCTCTTCCCTCCGCTACCGGAAGTACCTGAAACCAAAACTGAAAACCGTAAGCACGAAGCTTAGTGAGTTCCCCACCTTACCACATACCATGCATAACCACATACTGGGCCATGCCCGCTATCCTGGGCCTCGCCCCCTACCTCGGGCCTCGCCCGCTACAACGGCCCCGCCGCTCCAGGCCCCGTCTGGCTTCGAGCCCCGCTCGGATACAGATATGTTTCACTTAGGCCTCGCCTGTCATAGGGCCCCGCCCACTAACATATAATAGCACATACACATATCACATAACATCATATAAGCTAAACATATACTAACAGCTCTTGCTCAAAGGCCTCGCCTATCTCTAGGCCCCGCCCGTGTCCTGCTACTGATGAGTCATGGAACCTCGTCCATACTCCTGCTGATAGTGAGATACGGGCCCAGCCCACCCTCACTCCTTTCCTAACTTGGGCCTCGCCCCTGGACTGCTGCTACTGAGATGTGGAACACCATCCACACTCTGCTATTGGTGAGTTACGGGACCTCGCCCACACTCACCTCCCTACCAGGCACATACAAGTATCACAGAGACAACAAGTATAAACTATCACATAAACCATTTCTTGGGCACCCGCCCTCTATCATTGGACCTTGTCCGAATATCATACTAGCATATTGTGCCTAGGGCTAACCCCCGGGTCTTCTACTCATAACTACATGGGCCGGCATTGTGGCCGTAGACCCATTCATACAAAGGGAAAACTCACATGCACTGGCTGAACTTGCTGATGATCCCACTAGCTGCTGCCCGACCACTCACTGAACTCCTGCTCTACTTGCTTCCCGAGCTATCAATATCAATGCAATACTTAGTCTGACTGACCCCCGACAGTTAACCAAGTCAATTCTGGTCTAAGACAAAGTCCTGGTCAAAGTCAACCTTTCCAGGTCAACCCTACTCGCCGAGTCCACTTACTGACTCGCCGAGTTCATATACTCAGGGTCCTTCCATTCGTGACATGACTCGCCGAGTCAGTCCATGACTTGCCGAGTCCAACGATTTCCGAGTCCTGACTTGTCCAACTCACTGAGTCTCCAACCGAATCACTGATTCGAGTCTCAACTCGAAGGATTTGGGGTTTCGCGACCTGACTCACCGAGTCCAAGAACAGACTCGCCGAGTACAAGGAAATCTTCATCCAACTCGCCGAGTTGTTCATCCAACTCGCCGAGTTCATGCCCAACTTCATCCGACTCGACCAGAAAAGTCCGATTTTCATTTATGCTTTTAAATATTTTCAGAGTAAATCCTTTTGATTTGAAAGAGTTGCGGAATTTGTTCCCAAAAACAAAACATGATAAAACATTGTTTACCGAAGCATTTCATAAAAGAAATGTATTTTCATTATAATCAAAACTCGGGGTGTCATGTTCCGATACAGACCAATAAGCATAAACGAATACATTACAAGTCATATAACAAATATAAACATATGCAGACTTGTAAACAAAACAACTTGATGGTTCATCCATCTCATGCCCTTCCGCCACTACCTGTAATACAATTTAAAACTGAGTGGGTCAGGCTTGGGAGCCTGGTGAGCATATAGGGTTTTCAACCCACAATAAATATCATATTTAATTTTCACCAACCAACAATAACCCAATTACCCATTCCCGTTATTCTCACTTTAATGTCCCTAAAACAACTAACATAAGGGACCTAGTCTAAGAATATTTCATCGGGGCGACAACACATGCTTCGGGGGTACCTCAGCAATATAAGTCAAATAAGGCAACCATGAGGGGGATGGAGTACAGCGAATGAACACCCAAGTTCATTAACACCTACAGGTGGCGAACCTGCTAATGTTTCCACAAGACCGTCTAGAATAGCCAGTGGTCGTCATCTAAACTCCGCTAGATGACTCAATCAAACAACAACGAGGCCTCTCATCTGTTTATTACACACCAACTGTCTACCCATGTTCTACCCAACATATTAGTAGATAAAAATATACATTTGTATACATAGTTTAAAGAAAACCTGTATAGCATGCTTTAATCAACACATATATCACATAACAGATGAGGCACACACACACATAACACATATCTCATAAAGAAATAAGCAGATCTATAAGATAGAAGAGAGTGAATACTCATTCACACATAACACAACCAAATATATACACATAGCACGTATTTTTATATAAAATACTTCGTATTATTGTATTAGAAGAAATAACTACACACTCACACTCATAAACAACAATATACTTAATACATTCGAACCAAACTCGTATTATTATTGTGTTTATGAAAGGTAGTATACACTCACTTGATCAGAAGATGATCGGACATCACTACGGCTTATAAAAGTAGTATTCCTCAGCAGATCTGGAAGATCTCCACAAAAATCGAACTTCTCGCGGGCAGAGCTTCGACTCGGGAACCGCACTTCTCGGGATCTTCGGGATCTCGGGACTTGCCTCGGGGCTAGAGTATAATACCGGGGCTTCGGGATAGCTTCGGCACGAAAAACGATGCAAAAGACTAGAGAGAAGAGAAGAAAATGAACAACAAAGAAGGCTGTCTTCGGATCCTTTATATAGAGGCTGGAGCCTCGGAGTACGCGGGGCGTACAGGCGTACGCAGCGCGTACGCGTCCGAAATCGTCATTGCATGCGTCATCCGAAGTGTCGACACTATGCTGAGTACGCGGTAGCGTAACCTCGTACGCGGGGCGTACTCCGGATCACACCGGTGACTCGGCTTCGGATAATGCTTTCGATTTTGAATTAAAAATAAATATAAAATGATTAATAAACTTCGGAAATTCATAACTTCTTCATACGAACTCCGTTTTCGACGTTCTTTATATCCACGCGAAGGTGAGACCACGCTCTACGACTTTCGTTTAGACTCCGTCGGCAAATTTTGATTTTATTTTTATTAATTATTTTTAATAGGCCGGGACAGAAACTTTCGTTATAAATTCATAACTTCTTCGTTTGACGTCCGTTCTAGCCTAACTTTTTATCGTTTCAATACCAACAATGAGATCTTCGATTCTCATTTAGATTGCTTCGGCTAACAACCGCTCGATCTCAAATCGAGTAAAACAGGCTGTATATCGCTAAGCCGGAACTTCGATAAATCATAACTTCCTCATACGAAGTCAGATTTGGGCGTTCTATATATATTCGGAAACCTCGTTTCAATTACTACAACATTAACCAAAGATATTAAGTTTATTTTACACTTAAATTTTGACGCTTATTTTTATTCTTAATTAATCAAACCATATAATTAAGCAATTAAGCACATAACACATAATACTCAAATAATACAATCTTATTACTTCAAAATGGGTTACAAAGGTCAACCTAGACTATTACATTGCTACAAATGGCAAGCCCGGAAACACAGGCGTTACAATTCTCTCCACCTTAGAATGATTCCGTCCCCGGAATCACACATCAACAAACAAATGCGGATAGCGACTCAACATGTCACTCTCCGTCTCCCAGGTGAGATTCGGCCCATTCGTGTGTTTCCATCGGACAAGCACTAACCCAACCATTTTGCATCGCAACTTCTTAGTCTTTCGGTCAACAATTGCCTCTGGTTCTTCAATCAACCTTTTGTTCTCATCAATTCTCAATTCAGAAATTGGAATTATATCGGGAACTTCTCCCGTGAACTTCCTCAAATAGCACACATGAAAGGTGTTGTGAATTCCATTCAGTTCTTCGGGTAATTCGAGCTTGTAAGCTTGATTCCCAATCCTCTGAAGGACTTTAAACGGTCCAATAAACCTTGGACTCAACTTTCCCCTTTTACCAAATCTTATAAGTCCCTTCCACGGCGAGACTTTAAGCAAAACCGAATCTCCAACCTCAAAAGTCATCGGTCTTCGCTTCTTGTCAGCATAGCTCTTTTGACGATCTTGAGCTGCTAACATTCTTTCCCTAATTATTTTCAACTTTTCAGCAGTTTGATGAACCATCTCCGGTCCCATAAACTGCTTTTCCCCAGCCTCAAGCCAACAAGACGGCGTACGACACTTCTGTCCATACAAAGCTTGGTAAGGTGCCATCTTAATGCTCGAGTGAAAACTATTATTATAGGAAAATTCTACCAACGGTAAATGTTCATCCCAATTACCTAGGAATTCCAAGGTACATGCTCTCAGCATATCTTCAAGTGTTTGTATTGTTCTTTCACTCTGACCATCAGTCTGCGGATGGTAAGCTGTGCTTAAACATAACTTGGTACCCATTTCCTCTTGTAGACTTTTCCAAAACCTTGAGGTGAAACGGCTATCACGATCCAATACAATCGTTAACGGAACACCGTGAAGTCTCACAATTTCCTTCACGTAAGAACTCGCAAGCTTTTCCATAGACCATTTCTCCCTGGCCGCTATGAAATGCGCACTCTTAGTGAATCGATCAACGACCACCCAAATCATGTCGTGACCATTCTTTGTTCTGGGCAGTTTAGTGACAAAATCCATAGCAATGTCTTCCCACTTACCCATAGGCACAGGCAAAGGTTCTAAACTCCCGTACGGTTTCTGATGTTGTGTCTTGACTCTCGCACAAGTCACACACTCGGCCACATACTTTGCAACATCAAGCTTCATCGTCGGCCACCAGTAGTAGGGTTTCAGGTCCCTATACATTTTAGTGCTACCCGGATGAATCGAGTACATGGTCTTGTGAGCTTCTTCCATCAGAAGATCTCTGACTCCTCCTGTCTTAGGTATCCAAATCCGATCTTGGAACACCTTCAGTCCATGACTGTTTACACCGAACACCAACGTTTTGCCCAAACGTTCCTCCTTTCTGTCATTCTTCTCAGAAGCTTCGCTCTGAGCTTTCTTTATACTTTCCAAAATAGTTGAGACAACTTCAATTCTCAACGCTCTTGGCCTTTTCCTTTCAGGATTGACTTTCCGACTGAGAGCATCAGCAACAACATTTGCTTTACCGGGGTGGTAAAGTATCTCGCAGTCATAGTCTTTAAGAAGTTCTAGCTAGCGTCGTTGCCTCATGTTCAATTCTTTCTGATTAAAGAGGTATTGGAGACTCTTATGGTCAGTGAAAAGTTTGCACTTCGTGCCATAGAGGTAATGCCTCCATATTTTTAGAGCGAAAACTACCGCTGCCAACTCCAAATCATGAGTCGGGTAATTCTTTTCATGCTCTTTCAACTGTCGAGACGCATATGCTATCACCTTTTCTCTTTGGGTCAAAACACAACCCAATCCAACACCAGACGCATCGCTATAAACAGCGAAGTCTTCAACTCCATCGGGTAGAGAAAGTATCGGTGCCTCGCATAGCTTCTTCTTTAACTTCTCGAATGCTTCTTTATGCTTCTCACTCCAAGCATAAGTAGCTCCCTTGTGGGTCAAAGCTGTCAATGGAGTAGCAATCGAAGAAAAGCCTTGGATAAACCTGCGGTAATATCCGGCTAATCCTAAAAAGCTTCGAATCTCCGTGGGACTTTTCGGTTGTTCCCACTTCGCCACAGCTTCGATCTTCGCTGGATCAACCATTATCCCTTCTTGGTTGACCACGTGACCCAAGAATTGGACCTCACGAATCCAAAAATCACATTTGGAGAACTTCGCATAAAGCTTCTCCTTCTTCAAAACTTCTAACACTTCTCGCAAGTGCCTGCCATGCTCCTCGTGGCTTTTCGAGTAGATCAGAATGTCGTCTATGAACACTATCACGGATTCATCAAGGAAAGGATTACAAACCCTATTCATCAAATCCATGAACGCTGCTGGAGCATTGGTTAGTCCAAACGACATAACCAAGAACTCGTAGTGTCCATATCTAGTTCTGAATGCAGTCTTCTCGATATCTTGCTCTCTTACTTTCAGCTGATGATATCCTGACCTAAGGTCGATCTTCGAGAAATAGCTCGAACCTTGCAATTGATCAAACAGGTCATCAATCCTCGGCAACGGATATCTATTCTTTATTGTTGCCTTGTTCAGCTCTCTGTAATCGATGCACATTCTCATACTTCCATCTTTCTTCTTTACAAATAACACCGGAGCTCCCCAGGGCGATGAACTAGGTCTAATGAAACCTTTGTCCAACAACTCCTGAAGTTGCATCATTAACTCCTTCATCTCCGTCGGTGCTAATCGATAAGGTGCTTTTGCTATTGGCGTGGTTCCTGGTAACAATTCTATTCTGAACTCCACTTGTCTATCAGGTGGTAATCCAGGAAGATCCTCGGGGAACACTTCCGGAAAATCACACACCACTGGAATGCTCTGCATCACCTTCTTTTCCTTCTTAGCATCAATCACAAATGCTAAATATGACGTACATCCCTTGGTCAAACACTTTCTGGCTTTCATTAGAGAAATGATTCCAGAATTCACTCTGCGTTTGTCCCCATACACCATAAACGAATCTTTTCCAGGCGGGTTTACTTTAACTATCTTCTTCTTGCACAAAATTTCGGCATCATTGGCGCTAAGCCAATCCATTCCCAAGACGATGTCGAAACCATTAAGTTCGATAGGCAATAACGCCTCGTGAAACTTATTCCCATTCAGATCAATTAAGATGCTTTTCATACGATGGCTAACAGGTACAAACTTGCCACTAGCTACTTCGACTAATAAAGCATCATCTAGTCTATCAATAGGCAAAGCTAGCTTTCTACCAAACTCATGCGAAATAAAGGAGTAGTTGGCTCCAGAATCAAACAATATATGAGCAGGTAATTCGTTTACGAGAAAGGTACCTGAAGCGACATCAGCTTCATCTTTCGCAGCCTCAAGTGTCATTTGGAAGGCTCTCGCCTTCGGCTTTGGTGGAATGTTGGGCCTAGCTGCCTCCTTCTTCTTCGGACAGTCTTTCAAAATATGCCCCTCTTCATTACAACCAAAACACATCCTTTTGTTGTTCGGACATTCATTGGCAAAATGTCCAACCTTTCCACACTTGTAGCAGGTTACATCCTCGCTACATTTCCCAAAGTGCTTTTTCCTACACTTATCACACCACTTCGCTTCGCCTCCTTTTCCTCCAAACTTTTTTGAATCGAATTTCGAAAATTTACTCTTCTTACTGGAACCAGATGTTCCTTCAAACTTCCTTTTCTCACCAACCTCAACCTTTACGGTGGTTCTCCCTTTGATCATGTTCTCCACAGACTTGGCAGCCCAGATAGCTGCCTCTAGAGTAAGTGCCTGACATACCGGCACCTCGTACTCCCATGGAAGTCCCTTCGCATACCGATCCACCTTTGTCAGCTCGTCTGGAACGATACGCAAGGCAAACTCCATCTTATCGGTGAAGTTATTGGTGTACTCATCCACTGACATGTTACCCTTCGTCAATGTCAAAAACTTATTCTCCAACTCCAACAGATTTTGAGCCGAGCAGAACTTGCGCTTGAACTGCACCAAGAACTCTGCCCATGACAATTACAGTGGCTCATTAGGGCTTAAGGTCTTCCCTAGAGTGTTCCACCATCGAACAGCTCCACCTCGGAATTGACGCACGGCATAGATAGTTTGCAACTTACCTCTGCAGCCACACGTCATAAAGGCTAACTCCATTTCGGAGATCCAATCCATAACCCCAATCGGATCCTCCTTTCCATTGAAGGTCGATGGTTTGCAAGTCAAAAAGTCCTTGTACTTGCATCCCATTCCATCATTCCTTCCTTCATGGTTATCTTGCCTAACTATCGGTGGGTTGGCTTGACCAATAGACCCACTGAAGTTTCCTCCTTCTGAGTGCCCTTCATTCAGTTCAGGCTCTTCCACACGAATCGACAGTTCTTCACGATTTTGTTGAAGCAACCGTCTAGTTTCATCCATCTGACGATCCAACATCGTCTGAATCATCAATTGCACACCAGCCATGGTTATTGGCTCTGGTGCTGCTGCTACGACAGGTATTGGCTCAATCACTGGTGGTTGATTCCTGTTTTCGTCAGCATTTCCAACTCCACTTCTTGTTCTCACCATTTTGATCTACACCGAATAATGTGAAATTAGATCCTCAATCATGATAGATATTCAAATCATCCTTATCACTCCGAAACGTTTACATGCTAGTTCTAATATCGTAGACGTACGCTTAGAATCCTACACACATAAGGTTTCTAGATCCGGTCGGCAACAGACCATAGATCCGAACAAATAATATCATATATGGCAACATATAACATTTAGCACATAAAGCATTTTAGGCAACTTTCCTAAAATAAACTAGTGCTCGTGTCTAAACCACAACAGACACACATCTCAAAAACTTCACTTAACATTCTAAGTTTAAGTCTAGAAATCCTACAAATTCCTAGTTCGCTTAAACTAATGCTCTGATACCAACTGTGACATCCCCAAAATCTCGGCCAGAAAAGTCCGATTTTCATTTATGCTTTTAAATATTTTCAGAGTAAATCCTTTTGATTTGAAAGAGTTGCGGAATTTGTTCCCAAAAACAAAACATGATAAAACATTGTTTACCGAAGCATTTCATAAAAGAAATGTATTTTCATTATAATCAAAACTCGGGGTGTCATGTTCCGATACAGACCAATAAGCATAAACGAATACATTACAAGTCATATAACAAATATAAACATATGCAGACTTGTAAACAAAACAACTTGATGGTTCATCCATCTCATGCCCTTCCGCCACTACCTGTAATACAATTTAAAACTGAGTGGGTCAGGCTTGGGAGCCTGGTGAGCATATAGGGTTTTCAACCCACAATAAATATCATATTTAATTTTCACCAACCAACAATAACCCAATTACCCATTCCCGTTATTCTCACTTTAATGTCCCTAAAACAACTAACATAAGGGACCTAGTCTAAGAATATTTCATCGGGGCGACAACACATGCTTCGGGGGTACCTCAGCAATATAAGTCAAATAAGGCAACCATGAGGGGGATGGAGTACAGCGAATGAACACCCAAGTTCATTAACACCTACAGGTGGCGAACCTGCTAATGTTTCCACAAGACCGTCTAGAATAGCCAGTGGTCGTCATCTAAACTCCGCTAGATGACTCAATCAAACAACAACGAGGCCTCTCATCTGTTTATTACACACCAACTGTCTACCCATGTTCTACCCAACATATTAGTAGATAAAAATATACATTTGTATACATAGTTTAAAGAAAACCTGTATAGCATGCTTTAATCAACACATATATCACATAACAGATGAGGCACACACACACATAACACATATCTCATAAAGAAATAAGCAGATCTATAAGATAGAAGAGAGTGAATACTCATTCACACATAACACAACCAAATATATACACATAGCACGTATTTTTATATAAAATACTTCGTATTATTGTATTAGAAGAAATAACTACACACTCACACTCATAAACAACAATATACTTAATACATTCGAACCAAACTCGTATTATTATTGTGTTTATGAAAGGTAGTATACACTCACTTGATCAGAAGATGATCGGACATCACTACGGCTTATAAAAGTAGTATTCCTCAGCAGATCTGGAAGATCTCCACAAAAATCGAACTTCTCGCGGGCAGAGCTTCGACTCGGGAACCGCACTTCTCGGGATCTTCGGGATCTCGGGACTTGCCTCGGGGCTAGAGTATAATACCGGGGCTTCGGGATAGCTTCGGCACGAAAAACGATGCAAAAGACTAGAGAGAAGAGAAGAAAATGAACAACAAAGAAGGCTGTCTTCGGATCCTTTATATAGAGGCTGGAGCCTCGGAGTACGCGGGGCGTACAGGCGTACGCAGCGCGTATGCGTCCGAAATCGTCATTGCATGCGTCATCCGAAGTGTCGACACTATGCTGAGTACGCGGTAGCGTAACCTCGTACGCGGGGCGTACTCCGGATCACACCGGTGACTCGGCTTCGGATAATGCTTCCGATTTTGAATTAAAAATAAATATAAAATGATTAATAAACTTCGGAAATTCATAACTTCTTCATACGAACTCCGTTTTCGACGTTCTTTATATCCACGCGAAGGTGAGACCACGCTCTACGACTTTCGTTTAGACTCCGTCGGCAAATTTTGATTTTATTTTTATTAATTATTTTTAATAGGCCGGGACAGAAACTTTCGTTATAAATTCATAACTTCTTCGTTTGACGTCCGTTCTAGCCTAACTTTTTATCGTTTCAATACCAACAATGAGATCTTCGATTCTCATTTAGATTGCTTCGGCTAACAACCGCTCGATCTCAAATCGAGTAAAACAGGTTGTATATCGCTAAGCCGGAACTTCGATAAATCATAACTTCCTCATACGAAGTCAGATTTGGGCGTTCTATATATATTCGGAAACCTCGTTTCAATTACTACAACATTAACCAAAGATATTAAGTTTATTTTACACTTAAATTTTGACGCTTATTTTTATTCTTAATTAATCAAACCATATAATTAAGCAATTAAGCACATAACACATAATACTCAAATAATACAATCTTATTACTTCAAAATGGGTTACAAAGGTCAACCTAGACTATTACATTGCTACAAATGGCAAGCCCGGAAACACAGGCGTTACATATATCTCTCAAATGATGGAAGCTCACACGAAATATATGGTTTATAGGTTCTCTGGAATGATATGGGGGCTGAGGGAGGGACATAACACCCTTTATATAGGATACAACTCCCCGAATTAGGGTTTTCCTCGCACAGACCAGACTCGCTGAGTCACCTTGGTCGACTCGCCGAGTCGGTCACTTACTCCCCGACCTAGATCCCCCTCTGACTCGCCGAGTTCCTCCTTGGACTCGCCGAGTCGCCCCTTAACATTAAGGTTTTCTTTCCTTTCTTGTCCTTCAAAATTTGGGTGTTACAACTCTCCCCCACTTAAACTAAACTTCGTCCTCAAAGTTTGCTATGGCCCACCGCCTGCGATCTGCCTCTAATACCCTGCCAATTATTCCAACACCAGCTGGCTACCTTCGTTGGTCTTCCGCTCGATCAATCTGACTAGCATCAATCCTTGCGGATAATCATCTCGGGTCAACCCTAACCCTGAACATTCTGGAAACACAACTTACTCAACCGACAATCCTTCTGGTACTCTCCGAGTACTGCAATTGAACCTATAGGGGTTCACCCCTTCTTTCCTCACGTGATTCCCTTGCCTTCCCAAGGCGATGCTCCAAAAACAACTATTTCCTCTGTCACTGTGAAGATCCTATCTTCACCAATCAATTATTCCCGCTAAATCCAGTACGGGTCATCACCGCCAGTAACCACTGACACTCCTCTCTTGTCATAACTTGGTGTTGAGCATTCCTCGACTCAACTAACTGAATTCCACCATAACCCGCTTTCCCGCACTACTACTAACTGAATATTTCTGCCATTCCTCATCTGCCTTCCGGATGAACTGAGACCACTCTGGTACCTACCAACCTATCAATATCTGGATTACCGGCTCCCACCGGTAGCTAGTCCCAACACCATCACTAGTCGCTCTCAGCGACTTCCAAAGAAACCTCGACTACCTGTAACTGCTCAATCAATTCTGCCATTCAGGCACTACAAACCTGGGATCCCCGATCCCCTTTCTTGACACTAAGGTCCCTACCAGGTCCCACCTACACTGCTAAAACTCACGGGCCTCGCCCACGGGTCCCACCCGCCTCTTTCCTTCTAGTCCCACTAGTCTATTCACTCTCGCTCGGGCCTCGCCCACGGGTCCCACCTAACCATACTACTGAGCAACCCTGCTCCCAGGTCTCATCTACACTGTTAATCTCATACGGGCCTCGCCCACGGGTATCACCGAACTATATCCTGGAGCGGCCTCTCCTAAGGTCTCACCTCGCTAGGGCTATACAGGCCACTCCCTATCATTCTCATCCACTATCTGATCACTAGAAAATAAGGGCCTCGCCCCAACTCTGCTAACGAAGCGACTAAGGAATGCTACTTACCCATAGCCTTACATCACCATCCATTGCTGACTGCTAGTCAATGCTACGGCTGCCCCGTAGTCTTACAACACTTCTACCACTGACTGCTAATACGAAGGCACCCATGTGCCATTAGCTCTCAAGATCCTCATTTCGACTCCCTCGAGTCCTACGGGCGATCCACAATCTAAATCCCCAACCACGAACTAACCATTACCATCACACGCACTAGCTGATGGGGAGTTTCTCAAACTCCTAACCCTGAAATCCTCAATCCATCAAACGATGAACTACTTCCTTTCCTCCTCGGAGGTCGCGCACTCATTCTGGGTCTGCGTGCTCCTCTCTGGGCACACTCGGAGGATTCTCCCCCACTTCGATCCTGCTTACCCCTTGCTGCTCGATACTCAAAAGAGATCCCGATCTTTGCTACCATTCCATAATCCATCTATTTAGGAACCCAAGCTTACCATAGCTAGGGGTCTAACCAATCCATCTCTAACACTATACAACTCCGATCTAGCGAGACATACCAAGTCTCTTCCAAGCATGCTACAGATACTGCATCCTATGCAACCTTCTCCAACAGGGCACATCCCCTCACTACCATTCGAATATCCAAGGTATGCAGATGGCATATAACTCGACCATAATCAACCGAACAACAATAAAATACTCATACCGATAATGATGCAGAACCATAACAATATAATCATGCACAAAATCAAAGAACTGAAAATGGAAATTGCATACCTGCAACGTCCGGCGATGCGCGCGTCTCCAAGGTCGTCATCTGAAAAGACCTGATTCCTGCTGCAGGTGCCTCTACCCGGCCCTGACGGCCATCCGTGATCCTCAAGGTTGCAGGGGCGGGTGCCATCACCCGTCCTGCCGAAGACAAACTGGGGCACTGGGCCTTCTTGTGGCCCCGCTGGTTGCAATGAAAACATATCAAGTCTGATCCCTGCGCGGCGGTAACAGTACAATCCCTGCTGAAATGACCAGTCCGACCGCACTTGAAGCACCCAGACTCACCACCGCTACCACTCCTGCACACGCCCCCATGCGCCCTGCCACACTTTCCGCACCGACTGCGGTCCTGATGATCCCTCGATCTCAAATCCGATCCCTTGGGCCTTTTGCCCGAACCCGCAGCTACCTGAACCTCATCCGGCTTCCTCTTCCGGATTTGCTCCAAATCAATTTCCCTTTCTCTAGCCCGAGAAATCATATCTTCCAGCGTCTTATAGCTAGATCTGCTCACGAACTCCCTGATGTCATCCCTCAACATCTCATGGTACCGAGCCTTCTTCATCTCCTCATCCGCGACATACTGTGGTACAAGAAGAGCCCTCTCCCTGAACTTGGCGGTGATCTCCGCCACAGTCTCAGTAGTCTGCGTCAAATCCTGAAACTCTCGTGCCAGCTGCTGCACCTCAATCATCGGCGAAAACTCCGCCCTGAACCTGGCCGAGAAATCGCTCCAAGTCATCGCGTCCAATGCGGCATCATCCCCCAAAGCATGACCAATCTCCTCCCACCAATCCCTCGCTCTGTCCTTCAGAAGACAGGAAGCGAGTCTGACCTTGCCCCCCTCGGGACACTTGCTCGTACGAAAAGCGTTGGCAACATCGGGCAATCATCTGCTACTAGCAATAGGGTCCCTAGCCCCATGATAATCTGGTGCCCCGCAGGCTCTGAACTCTTGAAATGTCAAGGTACGCGCTCCCATCAAGGCCATCATCTCAGTACGGAAGGCTCCCAGCCTCTCATCCAAAATCTCCAATATACCCTCCTTGACCGTGCCAAAGATCACAGGAGTCTGAGTTAGAATACTGCACGTGAACTCGATGAGTCTGTTCTTGGACTCGACGATTTGGATCGCAGAACCTCAACCTTTTCTGGTTAAGACTTAGATCGGTGAGTTGAGTGGTGACTCAGTGAGTTGGACAGGATGAGACTCAAAGATCGTTGAACTCGACGAGTCGGCGGGGTAACTCGGCGAGTTGTGGTGTACTGTGAGATTTCATAGCATAAGGACTCAGCGAGTCAACAGGTTGACTCGGCGAGTGGAGTCAGTCAAGAAGTTTGACTTTGACCAGGACTTTGACTTTGACAAGAGTGGACTTAGTTGGCTTCTAGAGTTCTGTTTGGACCTAAGTGTTATGTATATTGATATTGGTAGCTCGGGGAGCTAGTGGAGCAGCGGTTCAGAGAATTCTCGGTTAGCAGTCAGAGGGTTACTAGCAAAGTTCAGCAGTGCAGGTGAGTTTCCTTTGTGTGAATGGGTCTACAGCCACAATGTCGGCCCATGTAGTCATGAGTAGGAAGACTCGGGGGTTATCCCTAGGCACTGTTTGCTTGTATGATATTCAGGACCAAGGTCCAATGTCGGGCAGGTGCCCAAGGAATGGTTTTCATGATAGAGTATACTTGTTGTCTGTGTGATGCATGTATGTGCCTGGTAGGGAGGTGAGTATGGGCGAGGTTCCGTATCTCACCAATAGCAGAGTATGGACGGTGTTCCATATCTCATTAGTAGCAGAGTAGGGGAAAGGCCCGAGATAGGTACATAGTGAGTGTGGGCGGGGTCCCGTATCTCTCTTACAGTAGGATGTTAGACGGGGTTCCATGACTCGCTAGTAACAGGATAAGGGCGAGGCCCAAGACAGGCGATGCCTTAGGACAAGAATACAGTAGGGTATGTTCAGTTATGTGTTATATGCTATTTTGTATTATGTGGTTAGTGGGAAGGGCCCATAGACAGGTGGGGCCTAAAAGAAACAACTCTGTATCCGAGCGGGGCTCGAAGCCAAGCGGGGCCTGGAGCGGCGAGGCCGTTGTAGTGAGCGAGGCCCGAAGTAGCAAGCGAGGCCCGTAATAGCGGGCATGGCCCAGTATGTGCAGTATGTGTTTATGCATTGTATGTGGTAGGTTGGGGGTGGGGGAACTCACTAAGCTTCGTGCTTATAGTTTTCAGTTTTGTTTTCAGGTACTTCTGGTAGCGGAGGAAAGAGCTCGGGGTGATCGCATGGCACACACCATTGATTAGTCAGCCTGGGATGTTTTTACTCTGATAATGATATGTGTTTTGGAATTAATACTCTAAATTATGTCATGGTTTATGATATTTTTTATGAAAATGGTTTTAGTAATGATTTAAAGAAAAATTTTTGTCACGGATTTTCGGGACGTTACAATCTAAGATACACCTGCCTTATCCTAAACCTTCCTTATCACCTATATAAACCCTTATAGGGTTGGAATTCGTCTAAGGGCACTCCAAGAGAGGCTAGGGACGAATTTTCCACTTCCATTCTCTCTCCATAGTAATCCTTGGTTGTTAGGTTTGTTTGTGAGCCATTAGAGGCGCGACACTTGCTACCAAAGTTCAAGATCTTTAAGCATTCGATTGTTATTACAATATAACAATAAATGTATGTATCCTAACCCTAATTATATGTTAATTTCGAAAATTACATGTGCCTCCTAGGGTTTCTAGTTTTTGTGTTCAATGCTTGTATGTCTAATAGTGAAAACATAAATCCTCAAATTAGGGTTGCATGCAAACATAGGATTGTTTGTTTTGTATAAAACCCATCATTGGTATCAGAGCATATGGTTTTTTTTGTTTTCAATTAGATTTGGTACAATTGATTGAACTAGACAAAATTAGGGTTTATGGCTATTAAACCGTAAGGCCTTTAAATTTTCGCAAATTAGGGTTTTAGAACCTTGTTTTTCGAAAATCCCTAAGGGTTTTCAAACCCTTTCCTTTGGCCACCTTGGAGTCGAAATCTAGGGTTTCCTAACCCTAGGGTTTTTTGATTTTTTGGCAAGGTTGAAAGCCTTGCCTTCCACTCCAAGTAGAAGATTTCGAAATCTAAGGAATAAGTTAGTAGGTTGTTATTTTTGGTAATTATCTTGTAAATTGTTTAATTGAATAATTAAAGATATCGCTACCTAAATTTCGAAATCCATGGATAAAGGATTAAATTAAGTTAATATGTTTAATTTAAATTGGTAATCCTTATTTGAATTAATAATTTAATTTTAGAAAAATTATTAAATCAATTTTTTTAAATTTTAAGATTTTAAATTAAATGGTTTTAATTTTTGAAAATTTAAAAAATAAATTTAAAAACCCTAGTATTTTAAAAGTTTAAAATACACCCCTATACTATATAAAATTAAAAGTTTAATATATTATATATGTATAAGTAAAAAGTCAGTCTTACCGTTAGTAGGTCTCATTCACAAAGCTGGTTTATAAGGGGTGTTTAAGGAAATTGCATTTAAAATGGTGATTCAATGGGTATCCACTCTTACCCACCGCACTCTTGACTAGTGGAGGGTCGTTAGCCGAACGGTTAGGATAGGATACAACATTTCATTATAAGTATAATGAAAAACAAAGTAACTAAACACTTTTATAAATTCCCAAATCTTAGTTACTTTAGGAAAAATGTGGAATTTGTGCTAATCCATGAAATTGCACATTGCACCCTTATTGGTCGATTAGTGGATCATGTGTGGTTAACCGGTACACTAATATGGGACCAATGAAGGATGGAAATGGGTAGCTTGATGTTTATCATAGATCAATGGAGCGTGTGTGGTTAACCGACACATTGATTAGGTGATTCGTAACATCGAGAGTACCGAGCTAATTTGCATGGTTATCCACACCTTGTTTGTGATCCTCAGCATCCCAGTCACAAATGAAGGGCACAATCGAGATTTAAACATGCCATTGAAAGGTTCAATGAATCTCAAAAGATCTAGGAGTTTCAATTCATTTAAAACTTAAATTTCTTTTTCGTTTTTCATGGTGGAAATTGGTAAATCATCATTTACATACCTTCAAATGTTCTGCAATTTGGATTACGACACCCCTCTTCCAAATTGTAGAACATTGTGTTGGATCCTAGCCTTAATATCTCATTTGGGTGTTTTATTAAGGACTCAATCAACTGACTTGAATTTTCTCCCGTTTTGTAGATGTCTGATTCTAACTATGGTCTTCCCAAATCCCTTGGAACAAGCTTTCCACATGAAGACGATATCTCGCGATTCGATCGAGGAACAAGAGATCATTCTTCACTTCCTTCACCTCCTCCTATTGTTCTCCCTGACCCACAAGTTTGAAGGCTTGAAAAGTTCAAGCTCACTCAAGCCCTTTTGGCAAGTAAACATGGAGAAGGAAAGTCAGTGTGTGCACACGTCTTAAAGATGAAGTCGCGCATTGACAAGTTAAGAATGTTGGGAGTCGTTGTTTGTGAGAAGCTGACTGTTGACTGGGTTCTTCAGTCACTTCCTAACTCATATAGTGAGTTCGTAATAGAGTACTATATGATGGACGACGACGTGACCCTCATCGATCTCACCTATTTGCTTGTTGCTGCTGAATAAGAAATGATTTGGCGCACTGGAGAAGCAAAGTTGATTGGTAGATCTGCCTTCCAAACCTCCATGGACATAGGCAATGGCAACAAAAGGCATGCCATGGTCAAAAGGTTTAACCATAAGAGAAAGGCGAAGTCTGAGGTAGTTCCATGTGCTATTCCAAAAGAGTCAATTTGCTTTTATTTCCAAGAGAAGGGGGATTGGAGACGAAGCTGCTCTGTCTACCTGAGAGATCTAAGAGATGGGAGAGTCAAGATGTATGACGCTACTTCAGGTAAAATCCATTAACTAACTCTATAAAGTTCCTGTTTTTATTCTTAATACATTATGTGATAAGATTACATTTTATGATGTTTTGTAGAATCAAAGAAAGAGAGGAAGCTTAAAGAAAGAAGTGAGATGAGTCTGATCGCAAAGAAATGGATTTCGATCGCACGATTCGATGATTGGATGATTGGAGATGCTACTTTTAGAGTTATGGTAGATTGCTTAGGAATATGTAATAACATAGTTTTTCATTTGAATTGCATTGTAAGGACAAGTTTTTCCGCACCTTTTATAAATAAAATTTTTGTTTTTGTCTTATTTATTTATTTCCTTGCAATGGCATGAATGAAAAATTGACGTTTGTGTATTTCTGGTTTTAGCAATGTTGAAATGGATGTGATTCTTAGTTATTTTATTTGTGGAAATGTCGAGAATTTACCAAATAAAGAAATATTCTTGTCGCCCGAGTTTCAATGGGACAGAAACTTATAATCATACGAATTTTATTGTATGATAAATGAGAACCTTCATATTTGGAAAATTAAGACTAATTCTTTGACAAAAAGTCAAGTAAAGGACTAGGAGAACTGGTACACAATGTTGTGCACTAGTCAAGTCCACCACAAAGAACAATAAGATTATTCGTCATGATTTACTAAAAGTCTAGTAAATGTGGTTATGCTTACAAGATTAAGTGTAATTCTAAATCATTAAAAAGTTTCAATGTATGGCAGAATGAATAAGAAGAATCAATTAGGCAGAAAGATAAAAGTTTCTCCAATCTAAGAAGAAGGGAGAGTACTTTTGTATCGTGTTTTATGATCGTCTTGTTGATTATGAAACCATATCACAATTAATCCTTTAAGGACATCTTAGTGCACTAGTATGGCTAAGAAGAGGAATCAGAAATTGTTGAAATGGTTAAATCAAAAGGATGAGTCATACTTCGTTCCAAAATCAAGTCTTAGAGTCATACTCCAAGATTGTGAATTGAGTGTCACATCTTAAGAAGTTCTAACACACTCTTCAAATGTCAAGTAGAAAATTGTTTTTCTTACTCTTGCACGTTTGAAATTGGTAAATTTTGATGTCTTGGATAAGACAAAGAACAACTAATATCAATTGTGTGTAGTGTTTGTCTTGATAAGAATCCACACTAATTATTGAATATTTGTTTGTCAAGAAATGTTTCTTGACAGGAGAATCTTATATGTCAAGAGGTCAGTGGGAGTCTAAATGATCTTGAAAGGTTTCAAGAACTAATCAAGAGTAAACCTATTATTAAACACTAGCGCACGACTTGAGGTTTGTGACCTATCGTGTTGAGATATCCTTGTTTATATGCCATTCCAGTTTAGTAAACTATGCATATGAGTTCTATGAGTTCTCAATAGACTTCATAAAGGCAAGCACCTTGTTCAATGAAAGAACATTGATAAGTACAGGTGAATTGCTAAATAACTTGGAAGCAATGGTGGGACCCTTGATGGCAAAAAAATCAAGTATGAACAAGTTCTGTCCATATGAGTTTGGATTTGTCACGAACATTATCTTACGATGATGGTTATGACAAATTCACATGGATAGGAACACATACACCATAAAATCTAAGTGTCATAAGGTTTCTATCCTTCATAAAAATGATTGTGAGGAAATGCTTTCACTAAGAGAGATTTTAAGGAGATAGTGATTATGTAAATTGCATTCTCAAATTCGATTATGATTACGACATCCCTCTTCATGTTCGAATTGTGAGATATGGCGATTAGTCTGAACATTTGGGACTTAGTAATATAAGTTTTGAATTAGTTTAGACACACATGTAAGCTATCTAAGGAAAGGTGTATGAGTTTGAGAAGCTTAGATAAAGGCTTATCGAAGCATATCGTATTAGAAAAGATGAACTTTGGAAGTCAATAAGTACTGTTTTCTAGAAGTTTAACTGGTTTCTGAATACGTGTCAAAGCTAGTGGGAGCATAAATGTTATGCTGGAATGGATATAATCATCATGATAGTGGGAGCCTGATTATTAATTTAAGTGTTGCAGGTTGTCAATGTTAATTATAGAAAACAAAAGTTTCACTTTGCAAAGTTGCAGGGGTTGAAAAGTTGTTTTGCTATAATTAAGGGAGAAAATGTTATACTTCGTTTCAAATCTAAAATCTTAGATTGAGAAATTCTAATCAAATTTAGTCAAGGATATATTAACTGCATTCTCTTAATTCGATTATGATTACGACATCCCTCTTCATAAATCGAATTGGGAGAACGTGGCAAATAGAAATATTATGGCAAATGGTTAATAAAGTATCATGCTTTTATGTAAGACATTATGAATTGTGTCCCATATGCTTCTCGTATAGGATTGATTGCATATGCTGTAATATTTGACCGTTCTAAAATTTTCCAAATGTCTAGGGCATTAAGAGGGAAAAAGGGACTAGAACCAGATTTGACTAAAATAATTAAACAACAATCAAGGACTATCGAAGGTTCGCCAATGATTGGTCGCTTGTGAGCAGTTGGAAGTATACTAATGGATGGACCATATTGACATTATTATGAATAGACAAGATTCTATTTAGAATGAGTTGTCATATGGAAAATATGGAGATGTTTCCATATTGGGAGTTGAAAGTTAAGAATTTATGTCTAGATTAGAAACTTTTATGCAAGAAGGATGTTCAAAGGAATGCACTTTGAATGTGAGACTTTTACATCTATGGGATTGTCGTGTAACAATCTCCAATAGAGCACTTTGTAATTTCATTGGCCGAGTCTTAATGACTTTTGTGCCGTGACATTACAAAAGGAACGTTGCATAAAATGTTAGAATCTAACAAATTCTAGTATGGTGAGAACTTTGTATTCTTACACTAATGATTAGGATTAGAAATTATGAAATGAGCATCATTGGAAATGTGTTCATTTGATCTATTTCACGAAGTAATGACTATAGGTAAACATAGTGTGAATGCTTGGTGCATGGGACAACTGTTGTTATAATTCAAGTAAGAAGTTGATTACCCGAAACAACAAATAACGAGTAATCAATATGGTGATGAAATAAAAAATGTTTTATTTATACTTAAAAGTTTGGGGCTATATAGGATTAGTATTATTCTTGTGTTTCACTTTGCATGTTTTGACTTCCGAATAATAAGATTATTCAAATCCTCCACAGTCGCTCATACTTTGGTAGTAGGTATGAATGAAGACTGTCATGAATCCGTCTGTAGATTGTCAAAAGTGTTTAGACATAGCACAAGTTTGTTGCAGAGTTCATGAGTGCTACTATAAGATTAGAGTATTGGATTAAACCCACACTCACTTGGATCGCTTCATGGATTTTATCACGAGTGATTGATGAGACGATAATATCTTATATTCTTGAAACCGAGACGTGTGAGTTGTATTCTACAAGTCGGTTGCACATTGATAATATGTAAACGCACCAGTAACTTGGTGTTATAAAACTTATTGTTGTGTGTGATTTGATGAGTAGATACAAGCGAGCATTGGAGTCGAAGTTTATCTATTCCTTTTACCCAAAGTGGATAAAAGCGATATCTATGGGCCCCTCGAGGATTTAGTGATGACACTTAAGCGCTTAGCTAAGCCGGGACTAAGTTGATGTGTTCAATTGTAGTTTGTTGTCAGTCGTCATAAATCGGAAATCGGGAAACAACACATAGACAGAGAGAGTGATTAAAATCCATGTCTCAGTCTATACGATATCTAGAATGAAGGAATATATGATCCTTTATCTTAAGGACACGTCACTGATAAGATTAGAGTTTGACAACAGCTTTTGGTAGCTAAAATTTTCTAGTCAATTTTGAAGTTATACTTACAACTATAGTTATTAGACTTATCGAAGTGGGAGACTGTTGGATTAGTTGCTAAGCCCATAAATATAATTGGTATGTACTTGAATTGATAGTAACAATGTCCTTTTGGGTTGCCTTCAAACCTGGCAATTGAATAGGATTATTGTTGGAGAAAGAAGAATGATTTATTAATTTATTACTTGGTTAATAAATTAATTTATTAATGTATTATGGATACAATATATTAATTAGATATCATATTGTTTAATTAATATTTAATCAGAAATTAATTTGGAATTAATTTTGGGATTAAATGAATTAATTGAAACTATAAGGACTAAAGGTGACAATGTTTAAAAGTTGAGCATTGAGCATTCTAGAACCTCCCTTAGAGGGATGGAATGAAATCTAGAGTGTCCTAGGGTTACCTTGGGCTCTAAGGGTGACTTGGAAGCCTTAGGGAGGAAGTTAAGGAATTAGGGTTATCTAAGATACACATGCCTTATCCTAAACCTTCCTTATCACCTATATAAACCCTTATAGGGTTGGATTTCGTCTAAGGGCACTCCAAGAGAGGGTAGGGCCTAATTTTCCACTTCCATTCTCTCTCCATAGTAATCCTTGGTTACTAGGTTTGTTTGTGAGCCATTAGAGGCGCGACACTTGTGGCGCTTGCTACCAAAGTTCAAGATCTTCAAGGATATTATTGTTATTACAATATAACAATAAAGGTATGTATCCTAACCCTAATTATATGTTAATTTCGAAAATTACATGTGCCTCATAGGGTTTCTAGTTTTTGTGTTCAATGCTTGTATGTCTAATAGTGAAAACATAGATCCTTAAATTAGGGTTGCATGCACACATATGATTGTTTGTTTTGTATAAAACCCATCACCTAAAACATCCATAAAATTCAGAAAAATTTAAACTTCTAAAACTAACCCAAAAACATAAGTTGTTTACAACATAGTTTTCAAAACATGTTCCATATTAGAGTTTTCCCAACATCATAAGTCTAAAACAAGAGGATATGTACGGTCACACCTTTGCCTTCCCACGATCCTCTGAATTACCTGAAACATAACCCACAACTATAAGCCAACGCTTAGTGAGCTTTCCCCTAAAGTACCAACACACAATACAGACAACAATAACAAACAACATGCATACAGAGCCTTTAGCATGACTGGACCGCCTTACAGGCCTTCAACCTATCTGGACCGCTCACAGGACCTTCAGCATGACTGGACCGCCTTACAGGCCTTTAACCTATCTAGATCGCTCACAGGACCTTCAACATGACTAGACCGCCGCATCGGGCCTTCAACCTATCTGGACCATCCTCCGGGCCTTTGGCCTAACTGGACCGCCTCTCAGGCCTACAATCTACCCGGTTATCCTTAGGTATCTTGGCCTTCAGCACAAAGCAGGACCGCCTCAACCCAACCAACCGCAACATGTTGACATACTCATAACTAATAAACATATAACTAAACATCAGACAATAGGCAGATTTACAGATCACTACTGCATGCTAACATCCTATCTACCAAGATACAGATCTAACAGATCACCACAGCATAGCAACATCCTATCTACTATGAAACAAATCTAACAGATCACAATAGCATAGCAACATCTATCTACCATGATACAGATCTAACAAATCAGAACCGTACACAATCATATGATAAACTAGGATAACAATCCAAAGGGGTCGGCCTTAGTGCCTTTGACCCTTAAGTACAGTGAGGAAAACTCACTTTGCTCTGCCAAATCCCAAAAAAAGAATCTTTGGCCGCTGCCTCGCTAAAATCTCCGCGCTAAAAATCACCAAAATAATCATCCATCAATAATCGGATTTGGTCCACACTACTTTCCCAACTAGGGTAAAAGACCTTTTTACCCTTTACTCAGCATGACCCAAACCTAGGCCCATACCAACAATCCAAGGGCCCAAAATTCCAAATAACACTCAATGCCTATATATGGCCCAATTTTCTAAATTGGGCCCAAACCCCTACCTAGGCCTTACCCTGAGGCCCACTAATTTTTTTTTACTCCAAACTCTTGCATTCATGTGACCCAACAAGGCCCCAAGCCAGTAAGCCCAACGAATAGCCCAAATCCAAGGCCCAAACATACGAAGCCCACTAGACTGAGTATGTAGGGAGTACTCAGCATGTACATGCAGCGTACTCGCTTGAGGGCTTGTACGCTAAGCATACCTTCTTGTACACCCAACGTACTCACCCAATCAGCCCAAAACTTGATTTAACACTTAATCCTTAAGACATATCTCCAGAACATAGATTTGACTTCCTTTAGCTGGATTATCACGTAAAGTTGCTAACTTTACCTTCATGAATGGTTAAATGAAGATCTTAAGCTTAAAGAGGACTTAACAAGTGACTTAATGTATGCATGTGACCATGAATCCTATAAAGCTTGCACCTTTATGCTCAAGGAGTCCACCACAAGCTCGACCCTTAAAACGTCTTAACTCTTCAATCAAACCAAAATAGGACCAAGCATAACAAAACAAACTATGAGGAGATCTAAACATCTACAAGCCAATGTATGAACTTGATACCTCAAAGAGATTGCAACAAGTGAGATGATTCTGGATCTATGACCTTCCTTCCAAGCAAAGCACCTTCAATCTTCAAAGCTTCCTTCACAATGAGCAAAACAACCACTAAAATCCTCTCAAGGGATCAAGAACACCACCAAGAAAACTTAAGGGACGATTTAGGGTTTTAGGAGGTTTGGGGGCTGGTAAAGAGGCCAACCCTAGCGTCTTAAGGGACGATTTAGGGTTTCTTGAACTCCTCGTACGCCTAGTGTACGAGGCAGAAGCTTCACGATCAAACTGCTGACTATGCTCAGCGTAAGCCAAGGTACGCCTCGCGTAAGGGTCCTCGCACAAGTACGCCTTGCATACACCCCATTTTCGCCCCACGTACTAGGATTTTTTTCCGCAAAACCCTAAATTCTTTCGAAGGCCATAACTTCTTCATTATTAAATCAGATTCCGACGATCCTTATACCCATGAAAAGGTAACGAAAAGCTCTACGCTTTTATCATCTCATAATCGCCTTAAAATTTCCCGAATAAAAATCCAATTCCATTGAATTCTGAGCTGACACTTAACCAAAATACCCCTTGGCTCCAAAACACAAACTGAACCCCAGATCATCTAAATTTACATCACCCATATCTAAAAATGTCCAAATCTCATTTCCTCAATGACCCTAAGCCTGATAATTCCAGATCTTTGGTCATCACCCCGAAATAGGAAATTATTCGAAACAGGGTGTTACATAACTCATTTACCCGCCTAACCTATTAGTTAGATAGGTTGGTTTAAATAAATGCTGTTAACCCGTTTTCAATCCACCAACCCATTTAACTTTAATATATATTTAATTTAATAATTATTTAAATATTACCATGTACTAATCTAACTATTAGTTTATAAATTACAATGTTGTATTATTATTATTATTATTTATGTTTTAAAAAATGCAATCCTAATTGCTATATTTTTTCTTTGTGCCGACAACACTAGTTACTCTTCAAAATTATTTCGAAATTACATATCTTTAATGTTATTTGAAATTTTCTTTGTATTTGTGAATTTGGATTGTGCTTTTATTATACTTTGAAAGTTTATTAAGTTTTAAACTAATTTAAGTGGTATAATATTTAGTTAATTTAATTACTTTTTAATTTTAAGTGGGTTAACCCATGTTTAACAAATTTATTTAGTAAGTTGGGTTGAGAATCACATAAACGGGTCAACCCTATGATAACCCACTTATCTGAAAGGTTGGGTTGGGTTGGAAATATCTATCCATTTAAATAAAAAGGTTGGGTTAGAAATCTTCAACCCAATTAATAAATGGGTTGAACCCGAACCCAACCTAAATCGATCCATTGTCAGCTCTAGATATATGTATTTAAAAAGCAGTTCTTCATTAATGTTGGGCTACTAACAAATAATGTCAATTTGTTTGCCAATAAAACAAGAATAAAAGATAATGTATATATTATGACCATGTTTAATAAAATTTATAAAAGTTGTAGGGTTTATTTGTGTGAAATTGTTTGGCGAAAATATTTATAAACGTTTGAAAAATGTAAAATAACATAAAATATAAAACCTAAAAACTCTAAAACTTTAAAAACTACTTGAATTAGCTTTTAAATTTGAATTTTTTTAATTTAAACTTAAAATTTTAAGCTCATACATTCTAATAAGTTTTTATTATTTGAGTTTTCTTTTAAAGTCTTTAAAACTAGTTAACATGCACGTCCCATATATATCAAAACACCGACGTTATATCCATGGTTGTTAAGATCTTACGATTTCATGATCCTACAAGTGAAAAACAATCTCGATCACACTATCTATTTACTTTTATTATATACTTGAGTCTCAAAATTTCGGTTATTCTATTTCAAATTAAGCATCACAAGTTGCAAGAAGTCTTGTAGATTATTATCATTTCATCAATTCATCTCGAATTAGGCAGAACACACTGGAAATAATCTCTTTGTGATCTTATGTCTTTAATTGTATATGATCATAATGATTGTTTTTTTCTCTAGTTCAAATGTTTTCATCTTAATTTTTATGGTGTATATCAACAAAAATTATGGTTCATGCTTAAGAAGTTAAAGTTGCTTCCATTATCGACGACTTAATCAACATCAAGTTATAATATATGCTTCACACCTTCAATATCTTGCGAGAAAATTTGCATATGAGTTCATTATGGTATGACTTTTCGATCTTGATCCAATCTTATGATCACGATCTTGCTAAATATAATACGATGTTAGGTAAGATTCAGATCTTTATAACCTTGGTTGTATACATCAAACTGGACAAACCGGTTTTGCATGTAACACTCTTATCGGTTGTTTTCATTTTATTTTTTTAAACAAAATATATAAAAATATGAACATGGTTTTATTTTTAATCATTAAAAAACATTACATTATTTATATAAAAATATATAAATAAAGACGTTGACATATCATTTTTATTTAATAATATTACATAATAATAATGAATAAATGGGTTTGATTGATTGTTAATGAAATTAATAAAAGTCGATTTGATTGTATTGTATTTATAGAAAAACAATATGTTTTTAATGAAAATGAACTTTTGTTTTATTGTTTTATGATAGTCATGTGTTAGAAATATGCATCAAACAAATTGGTTGTGTGTTCGGGAGATATGTGGTTCAAAATAAAAGATGTGTCTTTCAAAGCATTAAAGCAATATTTTTCTTTGATATTTAATCAATTTGAATGATGACGGGTGACTTACATAGATGATAGAAGTGAAGAGCATACACAATTTTTTTATTAAAAAGTTATTTGGTAAGTCTCTTAAATGTTAATGGTTTTAACTTCAGCATTAATAGTGTTTGGTATACATCTCTTCTACTTATGACCAATTAAACACTTCTCTACCCTCTCTAAAACATTTTTCTTTGAAACCTTTCGCCGCTAACCTCACAAACCATCTCTTTTTCTTTTAAATTTCTTGAAGAACCTCGCCAAGGTTTGAATAGAGAGGCAACAAAGTAGTCTAAGTCAACTCTTTAATTATTCAACAAGAAAATGGCGACGAGAGGGTAACGAAGGTGTTGAAGTGGTGGTGAAGTTTTCGGTAGCAAAGACGGTATTAGGAATATTATCAAGTTACAACAATGTATTCAAGTTCAATTATACAATTCAAGGGCTGTCGGGCTCTTTCAAACACTTATCTAGAACACATGTCCTCGAGGTCAATACATATTGTTCTTAGGCTCATCATTCGCTCCCCTTTTTGTCCAAAAAAAACCTAATTGTTTTCTTGCAAGTTAAGTGGTTTGTGGATACTCTACTTGTTTTGGTTATTTCCTTGAAAATTCAATTGGGTTATTTCCTTTGCAATCATGAATCTGCTTGTGAATTTTCTTATGTTATCTAATCAACAACATATTAGACATCAAAAAGAGGAAGCTGGAAGAAAGTAATGTGTAAATTTTAAAGAAGATATATGTATTGATACTATGTTGTATATGTTACAAAGAATATATTATATGAATATATAAAGACGATACAACTGGAATTTTCTAATTACATGGCTTCTGTAACGACCCAAAATTTTTTTTTTTTTGATATTACTTTAGAAAACATTAATAAATGAAAACATTGTCTAAATAAAAGAACATTGTTTGTTCACACCATAACACGTTGCAACCATGTTCTCAAGCCAAACCGTACATCCCATCAAATATCAGAGTACAATCCCAGTAAATCTCATAAATGCGGAAACCGAAGAGTGTGTGTATGACGTGCCGCTACCGCGCCGGCTCCTTCCCCTTCGATGCAGAGGTACCTGAAAACAAAACTGTAAACGTAAGCACAAAGCTTAGTGAGTTCCCCCAACGTACTGCATACCATACAAACACATAACATATATATACTGCCAGGCTATTCTGGGGTGCCTGACTACCCGGTACGGCCATTCTGGGGTGCCGACCTACCCGTGTCAAGCCATTCTGGGGTGCTGACCTACCCATACGGCCATTCTGGGATGCCGTCTTACCCGTGTCAAGCCATTCTGGGGTGCTGACCACCCATCGGTCCTAACAACCGATCCTCGGGGACTATTTCACCCCTATTACTACGATCACATATAACATAACAAGCCAGCATGCATACATATCGTCACATACTGTCAGACGTGTCTGGGGTGTCTGACTACCCTTCGGTCCTAGTGACCGTACTCGACTACTATCACATACAACATACCATGCTAGCATATATCATATCAGGTACTAGCGAACTTAGATGATATCACAAAGACAGTCATCTATCATACAACTCCTACTGGTGGGTCGGCATTGTGGCCCTAGACCCACCGCTACTGGAAGGTAACTCACCTCGAAGTAGCTGCTGAACTGATCGGGAACTAACTGACTGCTGCTGCTCCGGGAGTCCTCCGGCTGCAATTTCCACGACATACTCAATCAAACACTGCTAACTGTCCTTTAGGTAAAATGACCATTTTACCCATGACCATGCCCTAAGTCAAAGTCAGAGTCAACTTTCAGTTGACCCGACTCGCCGAGTTGGCTTTCCAACTCGCCGAGTCCCTGCCCAAGCGACTGCCCTGAATCCCGATCCTACCCGTCGAGTTAGGCGACGACTCGACGGGTTCACCTTCTTAACCAATATTTAAGTCCTTCATCCTACTCGCCGAGTTGTATGAACAACTCGTCGAGTTCATCTTCATCCGATGAACACTTTATGCTAAGACTCGCCGAGTTGTATGAACAACTCGTCGAGTCTGTTCTTGAGCTATGAAGATTGCCTTGGACTCGCCGAGTCAGGGCATTGACTCGCCGAGTCCCAACATGGGTGAGTTCAGCTCCCAACTCACCGAGTCACCCCCTGTGACTCAAGGCTCAACTCGACACATGAAGAAGGGACCAATTCTATGACTCGCGACCAGACTCGCCGAGTCACCTATGCGACTCGCCGAGTCGTCGCCATGCACTCCTTAAATATACCGATTTGCTCGGTTCCAGACCATGCCATTCATAGATCTGGACTTCTAGGACACGAATCACACGTAAAGTTTCCAACTTTACGTGTGGATATCCACCAATAAGGATTATAAGGCTCAAAATGTCTCAAAATGGTAGATCTAGGGCTAACAAGCCTTATGGGACCAAAAAGCTAACAGGTTTGAGCTCCTGGAGCTCAATCTTACATAGATCCAAAGGCCAAACGCCTTATTACAACATATAATGAACATGCAACTTGGGAAATTGACCAAGAAGGACCCAAATGAAGTTTTAAGCATAGAATCAAGGGGAAAACGGGTTATACCTCAAAGGAAATGTTGAAATGACACAAGGATGGCTGATCTCCTTCTCCTCTTCTTGATCTACTCCTCTTACACTTCAAAACCTTCAAGAATACACCAAAAGCACCTCAAACTCTCAAGAAAACAAGGGAAAACGATGTAGGGGGAGTTCTGGGGGTGAATGGGGACGAGTTGGGGCGGAATGAGGGTTTAAATAGGGTGCAAACCCTTGAAACTTAGGGTTTCATCCCGCAGCGGTGACTCGCCGAGTCCAGGATATGGACTCGTCGAGTCGCCTACTTAAATCGCGTCCTGAGTCCCGTCCCTACTCGGCGAGTCGGACCCTATGACTCGCCGAGTCTAAGGCTAAATTAGGGCAATGCTCAAATAAAATTCACATACCGGAAACCAGGTGCTACAAATCTCCCCCACTTATTTTAGACTTCGTCCTCGAAGTCTGCTGCCTGATCCTGAAACAGCTCGGGGTAGTGCTCCATCATCTCGTCTACCGGCTCCCAAGTCCACTCTGAACCCTTGCGGTGCTGCCATTGCACCTTCACTAGCTCCACCCTCTTGTTCCTTAAATCCTTCGACTTCCTGTCGAGGATTGCGACTGGGCGCTCGATGTAGTTCAGGCTGTCATCAACCTGAATATCCTCCAAAGGCACTACTGCAGAATGGTCCACTAGGCACTTCCGCAACTGCGAAACATGGAAAGTGCTGTGGATCTGGCTAAGCTCGGCTGGCAGATCCAGCCTATATGCTACCTTGCCCACCCGGGCTAAGACCCTGAACGGTCCGATGAATCGCGGGCCCAACTTGCCCCGCTTCCTGAATCGGATGACGCCTTTCCACGGCGACACCTTCAGGAGGACCATATCCCCGACCTGGAACTCTAAATCGGATCGACGCTTGTCGGCATAACTTTTCTGTCTACTCTGAGCAGTCTGAAGCCTGCTCCGGACCTGTTGTATCCTCTCAGTCGTCTTGAGCACCACTTCGGTGCTTCCCATAACTCTCTGGCCAACCTCACCCCAGCATATCGGGGTCCTACACCTCCGTCCGTACAACATCTCGAAGGGAGGGCGGTCGATACTCGCGTGGTAGCTGTTGTTGTAGGAGAACTCAGCCAAAGGAAGATAGGTATCCTAGCTACCACCGAAATCCAAAACACATGCCCGCAACATGTCCTCCAAAGTCTGGATGGTCCGCTCACTCTGTCCATCTGTCTGCGGGTGAAAGGCGGTGCTGAAATGCAGACGGGTGCCCAACTCGTCATGGAATCTCTTCCAAAACCTGGAAGTAAAACGCACATCCCTGTCCGAGATCACCGATACTGGCACCCCATGCCGTGCCACAATCTCCCTGATATAGATGTCGGCCAATTTCTCGGCCGATATGCTCTCCGGAATCGGAATAAAGTGAGCACTCTTGGTCAATCTATCCACGATGACCCAAATCGAATCCACTCCACGTGCGGTCCTGGGAAGCTTTGTGATAAAATCCATCGTGATATCTTCCCACTTCCACAGTGGAATGTCCAACGGCTGCATCTTGCCATGCGGCCTCTGATGTTCGGCCTTGACCTTCCTGCAGGTCAAGCACCGCTCGACGTACCATGCCACATCCCGCTTCATGCAGGGCCACCAATAGTCTAGACGAAGATCCCTATACATCTTCGTCGCCCCGGGATGAATAGAGAATCGGGACTTGTGCGCCTCCTCCATCAAAATCTGGCGCACGCCCCCGTGATACGGCACCCACACCCTATGGTGTAGTGTCAATAACCCTCGGCTATCATAATCGAAGGAGGAAACCTGACCTACTACGCGCTCGCTCTTCCGATGCTCCTCCTTGATAGCCTCCCGTTGAGCTTCCCGAATCTGCTCCAATAGTGGAGTCACCACAGTCATCCTCAAACAGGTGTCCCTGATCGGTGCCGCCTTGCGG